>NC_138383.1:18831476-18850484 GCF_054177405.1 Leptonychotes weddellii
GAGCAGCTGCTCGACATCAAGGTCCACCTGGAGAAGGAAATCGAGACCTACTGCCGCCTGATTGATGGAGACGGGAAGTAAGTAACACCATTTGAAAATCCGGCATTTTACCGGGTAGGTTTTTACCTATTTTAAGCCACAGCTATGGACTGTCCATCCATGTTCCATGCCTCCAAGCCTCTTCTTCTTCATTCCCACTGCAGAGACGTGTGTCTACCTCTTCCCTCTGCAGTCATCCCTTCCATATTTTATACATCACAGCCCCTTCTTCATCTGCTTTGGATGACCCCAGTTGTCCCTGCAGAAGATCCCATTCAGTACCCATGTTCATCATTGTAGGTCTCAAGATTACCCCCCACCAGGCTTTACCCATCTTTCACTCCGTTCCTAATATCATCAATGTTCTGAAATAAACGTACTCTATACAAACCCCCAGGATCTATATGCTCCCCCAGGAGCATGCGACTCTTGATCTCAAGGTTGTGAGTTCGAGTCCCACATGGGTGTGGAGATTACTTAAATAAATAAAACACTTAAAAGAAAAAAAGAAGTAAGTGCGCCTGGGTGGCTCAGTCACTTAAGCGTCCAACTCTTGATTTTGGCTCAGGTCATGATCTCAGGGTTGTAAGATCCAGCCCCTCATTGGGCTCCCCACTGGACAAGGAGCCTGCTTAAGATTCTCTCTCTCCCTCTCCCTTCGCCCCTCCCCCGCCTCTCTCCCTCTCTAAGGAAAAGTATTATTTTCATTTAAAAAAGTATATATTCACATATGTGTATATAGAATATATTATGTATGTATATGAATATGTATATATATTCTCTGTAGGTTTTAAATTCTTGAGTTTAAAAAAAATCAAATGAAAACAAAGTAGTTTTATATCCTTTCTTTAGAAGACATTTAATTATTTTTACCTCCTAGACACAAAAATTTTAATATTTTCCTTTACAGAAAACTAAGATCTGTTTTTGGCATACAAAGTTCCCTTGAGTTCATGTTCATCATTTGACTCAATGAATATTTCTTAAGTGATAACCCGAAATATTAAAGAATAAACTGGGGTGGGTTTTTTTGTTTTTTGTTTTTTGTTGTTTTTTGTTTTTGTTTTTTTGCAGCTCATGCTCCAAATCAAAGGGCTTTGGATCAGGAGGCTCAGGGAATTTACCTAAAGGTAATAAAATCTAGTTCTGTTTCTGCTGTAAGTACTTTCACATTAATGGCAATCATATACTGTGGCAACATCTGTATTTAAGTAATTTTAACTAAAGTGCTCTGAACTTAAAGTATTATTTTAAGTGGATAAAATTATCCCAAACTATTATAATAAATCTGTACATGCTCTCTCACCGAAGTGTACATAATATGTTATAAACAGCACTGGAATTCTTCCTCATGTAATCTTTTAGCTGGAATATGTGTATTCACAGGCATTTTATTTCTAGAATTATCCAAAACCACATTGGTAAAGACAGTGGTTGAAGAGATAGATCAACGTGGTAAAGTTCTTTCATCGAGAGTTCACGCCATTGAAGAAAAGACATCTAAAATGACCAGTGGCAAAACAGAGCAAAAGGTTCCATTCTAGCCGCCATCGAGAAAAAACAATCTGGGGAAAAGGATCCTATACAACTGCATTATTCTAAATATCAAGGAAATTAAAAAAAAAAAAAAACTTTCTACCCTTACCGATAATTTACTTAGCAAAAATACTTGTTTTCTTAGTTAACTTTTACAGGGTCTTGGGCGTTTGTTTTCAAATAAATAAAAAAGTAGATGTGCACTTATTTCCATTCACCCATAACTAATAAACAATTATTTGAGATTTATTTTTTTTCTACATCTCATTCACGGGCATTCATTTATGGAATCTATTTTCATTGCCTTTCACTCTAGTTTTAAATAATAGTCAATACCACATGGCATTTAAATATTAATATTCACTAGGTATAATCTTTAAATATCTCACCATTTTGCATGGGCAAATAATCTGGGAAAAAAATCAGAAATTCTTCTGTGATTGAAAAATCCCATCACTAGATGGCACATTTCTGGTATTTTACCAACGACCTTACCAAGCTCTTCTGGAGATCTGCGTACTTCCCAGTATACTGTTCCCCATATAATCAGGATTAACTCTAGAAAGATCCACAGCAATGAGCCTCATGTGAATGACTTTTCTCCTAGAGCAAACTCCGTCGAGCCCCAGATAGCAACTAGTTCAAGCTTAGCAGGCCATAAGGTCTCTATTTCAACTTCTTGGCTAAGACATTGTAGCAGAAAACAGCACAGACAATAGGTAAATGAATGAGCATGACCGTGTTCCAATAAAACTTTATTTATGGACACTGACACTCGAATTGCAACTAAGTTTGATGTATTATGAACTATTATTCTTCTTTTGATTTTTTTCCCAACCATTTAAAAATGTGAAAACCATTCTTAGCTCATGAGCTGTACAAAAACAGGTGACAGACCAGATTCAACCCGCCAACACCTGGTCTAGAACTTAAAATCTCATGAGGTTGATGAACATTATGGTTATTGTGTCTTTCTATGTTTCTGGATCAAAATGTATGGTAAGGAGTCCTAACAAACATTAAATTCCCTAAAAGGAGAGCAGCTCTCCTATTTCTGTAATATGTGGCCTGATTCTAATAAGAAGCTCCAGTGAAGGCAGGACTTCTACCCAACAAGGCAACAGCCACATGGGAGTTCAAAGAAGTGGCAAAGGATGGGATGCTTTCAAAATCTTGAGCCAAAAGGTATCAAATGAAGCAAATACTAGAAATTCATGGGGAAATAATCTCCCAAATATACAGTGTACAGGAGCAGCTGTATAATTTGCAGGGCTAAGGGCAGGATGAAAATGTAGAGTCCCTTGTTCAAAAATCAGGGGGAGAAAGTGTCATTAAAGGCACTAAAATATAAAGTTTTTTCCTTCCTTCTACAGTCATTCACTCTACTTGTCATGGTTTGTTTTTCCTTTTTTAATTTGTCATTTAATATCATTCTAAGTAAATAAAAATTAAAATGCTAAGTCATTGGCATAATTTTTGCCATTCATTTTTATATTGGGAGATACCCATTTTAAATTCAAATATAAGAACATTTAACTTGTGTACAGAATCACCAAAATAACACAACCCATATTTTGTGGCTGATACATGTGAAGGGAAGGAAAAATTCTTCCTCGACTCTTCAAGGTCTTCCATCTAGACTAAGAATTAATTTACATGAGTCAAATTAATTGGAGAAAAAAAAGAAGTCTTAGTACGTGTGTAAAGAGACCCAATAATGAATTTGAGACCCAAAGAATGACCAAGGCAGGCAGTTTTTATACTTTTTAGACAAAGAGAAAATAAATCTGTGAGCAATTGACAGTAGAAAGAAAACGTAGCTTTGGGAACTTCAATTAGTAAGGAATTCTAAACAGAATTCAGGCTGTGGTAGTAAATCAGTAAAAAGTAAGAAGAGTTGTTTATACAACCATCTTGGCTCTAAATTTTCCATCTTCAGTAATAAGGACGTCTCTTTACCTCTTGGTATAGAGAGGGGAGGGTATGTTTCACATGGGAGATTTATTTCCTGCTTTCAGGGGGACAGAGGAGGTCTGAGTGTCCTTCTTGTACAGGCTATCCCTTAAGTAGCTTTTATTTAAAATAGTCAATATGCCAGGGGCACCTGGGTGGCTCAGTTGGTTAAGCATCTGCCTTCAGCTCAGGTCATGATCCCGGAGTCCCAGGATTGAGCCCCACATCAGGCTCCCTGCTTGGTGGGGGGAGTCGGCTTCTCCCTCTGACCCTCCCCCCTCTTGTGCTCTCTCTCTCTCACTCACTCTTTCTCAAATAAATAAATTAAATATTTTTTAAAAATTAAAAAAAAATAAAATAAAATAGTCAATATGCCAAGGTGGCATATTTTGGGGCAGCCTGCCTTTGGTTGGCCCCTACACATGCATATGTATTTTGTTCTTACCAAAACAGTGGAAACACTGCACCAAACCAACTCAATGGGTTTTCTTTCACTCCTTTATCTGCTCACATTCTGCCAACACTACCCACCACTGGCATACCAATGAGTAAAAAAAGACAGGAAAAGATGCTGTGGGTTGCCCTATTCTTCTATAGCACTGTTTTCAGCCTGAGTGGTTGGCTCATACAGGAATGTAACAGTATGTGATAAGGTTCCTTGGTAGTTCCTGTTCCTTAGAACACCATTGCCTTCTTTCTGCATTTGAAACAAATGCCATTTGAATGGAAAACCTCTCGGGGTTGTCAGAAACCCTACTTACTCAGTCATAGACATACTTACCTTGCACTTGCTTTGAGTTTCAGCAAACTCCGCAGGATGGGTGCACCAGAATGCTGTGCACCTGGGCATTGCATATGCTACATGCTGCTGAGGCAGTAAGGAAAAACTGCAGACAAATGTTATTTCCATCCATACTCCTTTGCTCAAACGCTTGTCCCAGCAGGCTTCACTTACAAGACACAAACTCAGGAAATAAAATTATTAAGAATACCAAGATGGCAACAGAAGAGCATTAAACCAAGTGGGGGGTCCTTCTGAACAGGAGACCGTGTGTCCTGCACAGGTTTCACGCTGATGAAGCCAGCCCTGCTTATCAGGTGTGCTCATAACACACTGACTTTAAAAACACTGTCTTCATGGTGATCGTCTTTCCATGGTGTGATACTGTGAATTATAATAAGAAATATATTTTTGTCCCATTCCTGGCACAGAGTTCCTAAAACCCTTGGAACTGCCAAGATGTCCAGAGCCATCAAGGTTCTTTTGTGATATTAATGAGGTGACTTTTGGAAAGCTTATAAAGAAACTAAAGATGCGGGTGGCTGTCAGTTGAGTCAACCATGTGAGTAGAGGTTTAGAACTTTCAGTCCCACCCCCAACCCCACCTCCTGGGAGGGGAGAGGGGGGTGGAGTTTGAGTTCAATCACCAAAGGCCAGTGATTTAATCAACCCCACCTATGTAAGGAAACTTCCATAAAAACCCAAAAGGACGGGGTTTGCAGGGCTTCCAAGTTGATGAACATGTGGAGATTTGGGGAGGATGGTGCACCTGGAGAGGGCACAGAAGCTCCACACCCTTTCCCCATACCGTGCCCTATGCATCTCTTCCATAGGACTGCTCCTGAGTTCTATCCTTTAACAGTAAACCAGTGATCTAGTGAGTAAAACGTTTCTCTGAGTTCTGTGAACCACTCTCACAAATTAACCAACCCAAGGAGGGGATCCTGGGAAAATCTTTGATCTACAGCCAGTGGGTTAGATGCATAAATGACATTCCAGACTTGAGATTGGGGTCTGAACTAGTTGGAGGTAGAGTAAGCAGTCTTACAGGACTGAACCCTTCACCAATCTCCAGGTAGACAGTGTCAGAATTGAGTGTGGGAGAATTGTTGCTGGTGTCAAAGAATTGCTTGGTGTGGGGGGAGAAAACCCACACCCTGGAATTGAAATCAGAGTTGTACTCTCACGGTAGGTAGTATGGGGAGCACACATTGCACTTTGTGGTAGGGGTACTTTTGATGTGACAAGATTAAAAGGAAAAGCAAATAACTCTAAGTCATCATTTTGTTAAAAAAAAGAAAGAAATTACAAGCCTATAATGAAGTCGTATGCCCCCCACAACAGCAGACCAAGACTTAACTACAGTTTCAACCTTTTCCAGGAATGTGACATTTTAAGTCAATCTGAAATTTCCTGATCCGCACTGGTGAGGTCCTCTGCATGATTAAAAAAAACCTGCCCTTCTCTTCTCCCCCCCCACCCCACCCCACCCTCCCACCCCCCACCACCCCCCTACCACCCCCACCAACCCCCTACCCCCCCCACCCCCCCACCCCCGCGAAAGAAGAAGTAACAATCCTTTTGTTTTTTCTGTTGCTAATAACCTCTGGCCCCACCCTCCTTCCTATAAAAGCCTTTCATTTTGTACAGCTCCTCAGAGCATCTCACTGCTTGTAAAATGGGATGCTGCCCAATTCATGCATCACTTCATAAAGCCAATTAGATCTTCAGATTTACTCCGTTGAATTTTGTTTTTTAACAATTTCTTGCCAAGAGAACAAACCAGAATTCCTGTGTATGTATTTAACAAAGGAACAGATGTAAAATTAAATTCTGGGTGTGTTTCCTTTATGTTCTGTTGAGTTCATAGGATCAAAGCAAATATCCCATCCTCAGAATTTAGTCTTAAATCTGTTCTTCCTTTAGAGGAGAGTAAGAATTCACCATGGCCTTTAGGTCTATGATTTTCCTTCACTCGGCAGAATTCTAGGGCTCCTGAGTTCTTCAAGAGTTCTACTAATAATTACATGTTTTTCTCCAATCCTTGAAGGGTACTTTTTGCGTGGGGAGCTTCAAAGGAATCGGTTGCCATCTGAAGAAGGACTTCAGATACTGTGCTTAGGAGGTTGTTAAAGCAGAAGCCCCAAACTGATATCCCTTCTTTTAACAAACACCCAAGATTTGTGGATGCTCATTACAAAAGAAGTGAATTACCATTTGTTGTTGGGTGTTGCAAATGTGTTGCTATTGCTGTTTCTCTTTTAATATTTTTTGTCGTCACACAGAATTTTATAATACATTATCATAAATATAGATAAATTTCCATCATAGATTCGGAGTTTTACATCTGCTGAGAAAGGTCTTTGTCATTCCAATATGATAAGTAAAATTGCCCATGTTTTTCTTTTAGTACTTTTGAGATGATCATGGGATTTTTGTCATATGACATTTCATGCTTGTAATATTTAACCATCCTCATTTCCTATAAATCACTCCCTTGGAATAGTATATGCTATTTAATATACTATTGAATTGTATTTGCTAACATTTGACTTAAGATTGTGTATTACCAGAATACGTCTTTTCTCTGGGAACTGATTTCCCCTAAACTTTTCATTGCCTGTGTTTGGATCTTATTCAGTGCAATGATTTTGTTTGCTCGTTTGTTTTATTTCTAATCCTTTCCTAAGTTCTGTCTTCTCATTTCTAAGTATCCTAATTATGGTTTATGTTGATTGTTTTTTCTTTCATCATTTTTAATGCATTTTGGATCACTTTGAAATGGTAAGTTATATCTTAATCTGTTTTGTGGACATGTCTTTCTGGCCTACTCTCATTTTCTATAGAGCTGTAATTCAGCTCCTAATTTTTTTTGTTTTTGTGTGCTACCATTTCATGGGATTTTACCTCAATCCTTTTCTTCTGCTCATTTTTATAGACAAGTCATGTTCCTTAACCTGTAGAATCAGTATAGTTCCACATGGCTTTTCTAACTTCACATAGATCCCTTTTCTCATTTTTCGTCTAGGGTTCAAAAATATATTGGCTTGATTTCAAATTTCTTGTCTCCTTTCCTCTCCTCCACTGTATCTGGACTTTCTCTTCCCTTCGTCTCTACTGACCTTATTCTGATCAGTTTCGATTCTTCTTCCGGCGGTTTCTTCTCATGGTGGGGCACTCTCCTGGAAGGGAAACACAGCTGGTCAGTTTTGAGAATTCACAAGCTCTAGACTATTTCCGTCTGAGCCCATGCAAGACTCTTTTCACTCACCTACTTCTGAATGGGCAAAACTCTCCCAGTTTTGTAGGTAGATAGGGTTAGTGATCCCCAGAAAAGGAAAAATGAATCATAGCTTTCTTAACGTAAGAGAAGTCATTTTAGGTCCCCAGCCATTCTGTGGTCCGTACCTGACCAGGCATTTTGTGATCTATGCTTACCAGCACTCCTTGCCCAAGCACATTTCTTGCAGAACTTCCTAGGAAGCGTTGAAATGACCAAAAATGCAAAAATCTCAGTAGTTAAGGATTTTAAAGGAATAACGGGAATGCAGAAACTAAGTCTCTACCAGGCCAGGAAATAGCCTAACCATATCAGAAACAACAAATCAACGATAAGACTTCCAGTGCTATTTCAAAAATAAAGATTGACCTAATGCACATCCTTGAGTTGTTTTTTACAGGACTTAAACCCTTTTGAGCACTCAAACACCAGACTCACCAGAGCAGAGAATTGGTGATGCTGACCCCGCCATGACTTCAATCAATTAGAACCTGGACTCTGTCCCCTTAGGATGACTTTTGCCCCAACTCTTCATTGAATTCTCCCTTACCAAGCCCCATCCGTGAATACGCATGCACTCTTACCTTAAAACTTCCCTAATTTTGTTGTTTGGGGAGACACAGCTTTGGAAAATATTCAGGATGTTCTCCTGACTTATTGCAAGTAAAACCCTTTCTTTTCCTATTCTTTGGCTTGGTTGTGTCTTGGCTCCACACCTACCAAGAGGCAAACCCAGTTTCAGGTTATAGTTTTACCTGATCTTCTCAAATTCACCTGCTGTCCTTTTCAGTTGGCTTTCCATAATTCTCCAATAATCAGACCCTTCAGATGCCTCTGGATTCCCTCTTCTTCCCACAGAAGTCTAATGGCTAATGCTAATTTGTTCTACCAACTTACATTTTGGGTTTCATGGTAATACCTTGTCACCTAGATTTGTTATAAAAGTTGTACACAGGTCTCTGGTTTTGTGATATAAATGTTCTGTGTGATTTCTTTGTGAGGATTCAAAAATTCTGCAACCATTGCCATGATTTCCCAGAATCCATACCTTATTCTTGAAAGACAGCTTTGCTTGGTGCTCAGTTTTAATGTGATAATTATTTTTTCTTAATATTTTGTAGAGAGGCGCCTGGGTGGTGCCATTGGTTAAGCACCCAACTCTTGGTTTCGGCTCAGGTTATGATATCATGGGATGTAAGATCGAGCCCTGCATTGGGCTCTGCTCTCAGCACAGAGTCTGCTTGAGTTTCTCTCCCTCTGCTCCTCCTACCCCCTCTCTAAAATAAATAAATGAATCCGGGGCACCTGGGTGGCTCAGTTGGTTAGGTGACTGCCTTCGGCTCAGGTCATGATCCTGGAGTCCCGGGATCGAGTCCCGCATCGGGCTCCCTGCTCGGCGGGGGGTCTGCTTCTCCCTCTGCCCTCTTCCCTCTCGTGCTCTCTGTCTCTCATTCTCTCTCTCTCAAATAAATAAATAAAATCTTTAAAAATAAATAAATAAATAAATAAATAAATCCTTAAAAAAATATATCTTGTAGAAGTCATTCCAGTAAGACATTGTTGTTGCTAGTGGAAGCTACTGACAGTCTAATTATGGCTCCTCTGTAGATGATCTCTATTTTCTCTGGCTGCTTTAAGGTCTTCTCTTTGTCTTTGGTGTTCTTCCACATCACTACAATGTGACTAGAAGTAGATTCTTAAATTCACATTGCCTCTTCAATTGGAGGACTGTTTCTAATCTATTCTAGAAAATTCTTACCCTCTGCCCCATTAGTATTGTCTCTAGGGAGACTCCAATGAAAAGTATGTCAGAGTTTCTCTCCAATCCCCCTCTCTCTCCCTCTCTCTCTTTCCCTCCTTCCCTCCCTCCCTCCCTCTGTCTCATTCTCTTTCATTTAGAATAATAACCTTTTATTTTTCCTAAAATTTACTTATCCTCCTTAGTTGTGTCTTATCTGTTGCTTAATCCTCAGTTAAAATTTTTAATTTTAGTTATTATATTTCCCATTTCTTTTTCTTATTCAAGTATAATTAACACACAGTGTTATATTAGTTGCAGGTGTACAATATGGTGATACAACCGTTCTGGGATGCTCAGTGCTCATCTAGAAAAGTGCACTCCTCATCCTCTTCATCCATTTCTTTTCCATTTAAAATTTACCTAGTCATTTTTAAGAGTTATTCATTTGGAACACTTCCAGTTCTCTCTTTCACTTCTCTAAACACACACACAAAAAAAACCCCACACTTTTTTTGCATACAATTTCTTGGAATCTCATTACCATTGGTCTTTGACATTCTATTCTGTAGACTGTAGTTAGTGTTGGCTCTTAGTGATATGTGTTTGTTTCCTCACATGTTTATTTTATATTATTATGACTGTATATGTGGTTAGAATTTAACTTTGGGAGTCCTGCAGGGCCAGGACTGAGACGATTTCTCCAGGATACTATGAAGCAGTACCAACCTGAAAACATCTTTTTAATTTTTTTTTTTTTAAGTAAGCTCCACACTCAGCGTGGAGCCCAACACAGGGCTTGAACTCACAACTCTGAGATCAAGACCTGACCTGATATCAAGAGTTGGACACTTAACCAACCAAGCCACCCAGACACCCCAACCTGAAAACATCTTAAATGAATTTCTTGGATTGGGGTTCTCAGGCTAAGTGGGCATAAATTCAAATTGCAAGACTGTATCAGAGTAAGGCCATGATTATAAGTCATTATCAAATATTAATAATATTCATTGTATTGAATTTTTATTCCGTACCATTGGCAACAGAATGACCTGCTGATTTCTCCACTTTGCCAGCATGGAGATTTTTCTAACTTCATCCTTTCTACTGACAACATAGACTTTGGGGTATACAGCTTTAAGTGGGGTCTCAGGTTCAGCTATGACACTTGGTCAGGTCCAAATCTTATTCCTCACTGGGGCTCTTAACCAGAAAAATCTGTTTCTGTTCTGAGCATATTTCTAGAGCAGCTCAAGCTTCTGTGTCTGCTCACCACTCATGTTTCAGCTCTATGTGTTTTCTTTTTTTTTTAATGTCTTCCTTTATTTTCTTTTGACTTAGATATGAATTTAAAAGGCATTTTATAATAATTTATCCAGCATTAGGGTATTTCATCTAGTCTTATTTAACTGCTAGACATGGAGATGCCATAGTGTCTATTTTTTAATTCTTTTTCTATTTTTTATTATGTTATGTTAATCACCACACATTACATCATTAGTTTTTGATGTAGTGTTCCATGATTCATTGTTTGCATATAACACCCAGTGCTCCATGCAGAGCGTGCCCTCTTTAATACCCATCACCAGGCTAACCCATCCTCCCACCTCTGTATCAACTTTATTTGTAAATTTTACGGTGAAACCTCCGACATGCATTTGGAATTTTTTTTTCTTGGCTAGTTTTAAATAAATTTTTACTTTTTATCAAAGTAATGAATGCACTTTGTTTTAACAGTTATATCATGCTAAAAGTAAAAATAAAAAACAACAGTGTCTTTTTCTCTCCCTTCCTCTACCTCAAGCCCTGCTCTCCACAAGCAACCATTTACAACTCTTTTAGCTATTCATTGTCATCTTTATCTCTAGACTTTTAAATAATAGGCTTTATTCAATATTTCTTGATTTACCAGTTTTACATATTATATATTGTGCTCTTAAAAGAAAGCTGAGAGTTTTGCCTTTACCACTTTTCTTCTCTTCCTAACATAGCTATACCACAATATTTGGTTAAATCACTGTTCAGTCGTCTCACCATTATGACTAGGTAGATATTGTTCATTGTTGTGTTGAGCAGTATATGCCACATTTTCTTGTACAACTTTTTGTTCTTCATACAAGCAATATTTTTCTAACATTTTTACTAACTTGGTTTCCTGTATATCTGAATCTCTCATGCCTCTTTCCTACATGAACAAAACCATCGATCATTTTCATCTATCCCCTGCAGACCTCACACTCCGAATCCTCCCATCTTGTATTGGATTTTCCGACTTGCTACCCAGCTATCATCAGGGTCATGCACTTGTACTGGGACCCCATTTCTCGGATTCTAAGCTTTCTCTTTTCTTGTTCATTTTTCCCTCTAGTGGTTTCCTGACAAAGTGTGTGAGGGAAATTGATTTTTTGAGACCTTTCGTGTCTGAAAATAGTTTTATTCCACCCTCACTCATGATCAATTGTCAATGTAGAGAATTTTAGGTTGGACATCATTTTCAAGTAGAATTTCAAAACATTCTTCACTGGAGTCATGGCTTCCAGGGTAGTTGAGAAGTCTAGAGCCGTTCTGATTTCCCCATCACTGAATGGGTGTTGTCTTTTCTTCTGACACTTTAAGGGTTCTCTTTTTCTCCATGGTTCTCTGAAATAAACTGAGCACATGCTCTGCTGTGATTCTTTTTCATTTATTACTCATAGTTCTTGATGGCCTCTCTCAATTTAGAAGCTCAGTCCTTTAGTTCCAAGTAGTACTAGAAGATATGTTTATAAAATAATTTCTTCATCATTTCTCCTTTCTCTCTTTCTGAAAGATTTACTTAAGGTTGCTCTTCTTGGACTAAGCCTCTAATTTTCTAATCCTTTCTTTTATCCATCTTTTTGAACTTTGTTCAACTGTTAGGGAGTTCTGGTTTTTGTGGGGTTTTTTTGAAGCTTATTTTCCAACCCAGCCATTGAAGTTATTTTGGAAGTTATTTTAGGACTTATTTTTTTCATTCTGAGAGCCCATTCTTGTGCTCTGCTGTTTACTTTTAACGATACTGTATTCATGTTTCGAATATGTAGTATTTTTGTTACTTCTAAGGGCATTAATCATAGGTAGTGTTTTTTTTTTAGATTTTATTTATTTGTCAGAGAGAACACAAAGCAGGGGGAGCGGCAGGCAGAGAGGGAGGAGCAGACTCTCTGCTGAGCAGGGAGCCCGATGTGGGACTCGATCCCAGGACCCTGGGTTCATGACCTGAGCCAAAGGCAGACGCTTAACCGACTGAGCCACCCAGGCATCCCTGGTTGTTTCTTTTTTTTTTAAGTTTTCTTCAGCTTCCTTTATTGTCTATTTCTCAAGTGCCATTTTTTTGCTTCTTTCTTTGAGTCTTTGTCTTTCATGTTGGAGTGTTTTTTAATGTATGGTGATTTTTAAAATTCTGCTCATCTTTAAGAGTAAGGCCCTAAAAATATTTGGAGGCTCTGTGTGTGTGTGTGTGTGTGTGTGTATTTCACTCCAGGGTGGATGGGTAGTAAGCATTCTTTTGTGGGAAACACTCAAGTATCTGCAGGTCTTTTCTCTAGAACTCTTCAGCTACCCTAGAGAAGGACCCAACAACCAGAGATGGCTACCTAATTTGTAGGGCCTAGTGCAAAATGAAAAAGGTCCCTTGTTCAAAAGTCTGGAAGAAGTTCAGTTAGAGGTACTAACACATACATTTTTTTCTTTAAAAGTATCTTATTACTTAAAACATGTAGTAGAGGTGGTAGTAATACATACATAATATAATCTTATAAATTGCAAAAAAATAACACTTTTGATGTCATAATTTCATGCAATACAATAAATTTTAATGCTTTATTGTTATGATTTCTTGATTGATCAACAGATTTTTCTGGTTTGCTTCTCTGCAAATTCACTTATTAGGTCATGAGAATTTATATTTTTAGCAATTTCATTTTCAATCTATATAATTGAAAGTGATGTCCATTGTTCTTGGCAAATGCAAGATCTCAAATAATCTCAACTGGAGAGAACAACACGGGCAAAGACCAAAAGGAGGGAGGGGAGAAGAACAGTAAAATGAAAGAATGAACAAGTCAGGTAGGTACGACCTCCCTCAAGAAGAAACTTACATGTCAGGCAAAGAAGCTTTATCTAGCTTATAGCCCATTGATTTTAAACTGTAGGAAAGTGGGAAAAGGAAAGATATACTTACTGACTACATATTATTGACAAGCATAGTTGCTTTACAAATGTAACTACCATTTAATAGCCTCACAAAAACACAAGTCATGTCCCCATCTTAGAAATGGAGGCTTAGCGAGAAGGAACTTTGCATTGGTCACACAGCCAGAAAGTTGCAGAACTGGGATATGAATGCTGATCCAAGAACTCACATTCTTTCAGTTACATGAATGGTGGTGTATTATTATAGCTATGGTACCTTAACTTACTGCTCTGCCTAACTAGGATGGAAAGGAAAAAGACTTGAACCAAAAATCCAATCAATGAGCTGAAAAAAAATGATAGAAGAAAAATAGAAAAGAGAAAAATGCTTCAAGAGACACTGCAGAAGTAGATTCAATTGGACCTAGTAACTTGCTGGATGCAGGCTAGTAGAAGATGATAGAAATTATATATTTCTTAGCAATCATGAGCGTGACTCAGGGTAATTCCACCAACAGGTAATGAAAAAAAGATACAAAAGATCAAAGTTTGATGACAAGGTGATTGAGTGTTGAGCTAGAAATCATCCAGTAGAAATGTCTGGTGGGCATAGTGAGGCGTGGGTCTAGAATGGGACACAGGTCAGTGTTAAAGATGTATATGTAGAAACGATTCACCTACAGTCACAGTGACAAGAAGGGATGACAGGACCAAAGGAGAATGTGTAGAAAACAAGAGTGTGAATCACAAAACTATAAGGAATGACAAGATCTAGAGCACAGATGCACCGAATGTAAGAAAGAAGAGGAGGAAACAGAAATATTCTAATAGAAGTATTTTTAGAAGGCAATTGTTCAGAATTCAGTAAGCCTGGTCAGTATCAAATGTGTCCAAGAGGGTGTAGGAGAATAAACATGAGAAATAAAGACTGGATTGGATGTGGAATAATTAGCAATCTGAGAGTTAATTTCAATAAAGTGCTGGGACCACAATTCAGGAGTGAGTAGGATGGGAAGTGAACGCAGAAAATTTTTCTAGAAATAATGAAAGGAAGAAATGTAAAAAGACAAGAAATCTAGAAATAGAAAGGGAACATACAGGCCATAGACTAGACTATTTTACAGATAAGAAAACTGGACCCAGAGAAATTAACCAATACCTTTATTTATACCTTAGACAGAAAACCAGTAAGATGAAATGGTAATTCAGGAGGGATAAGGATCAAGGAAGACTTTCTGTCTCCAAAGAAGAGTCCATTTAAATCCTCATTTCTCATTTAAGATGCCTCCTTCCTCTGGTACTATGAGCCCATAGCCTTGAAATCATTTTCAATATATCTGAAAGAAAGACCATATTATCCACTGAGACCCATGACTATGATGGCTCACTTGCTGGAGAAAATGTAATGTCGTTGGTTTGAGCAAGAGAAAGAGAAATCTGTCTATCACACTTTTTTATTCTTATAGGAGTTTTGTAGTCCTGAAACCTGGAAGACAGGAAGGATTGCTCATACTAAATTTGAAATGCATCACTATAATAATCTTGATAATACTCCTCCCTATCCCATTTTGGAGATAACAAATAACCCCAAGGTAACTATCCACCTACAGAAATGGACACAGTAGGGTGAAGGCATTCATTAAAAAAAAAAAAAAAAAATCACCCAATTATGAATAATTCATGATGAGCTGGCAAACACCAGTTTGCTATGGGTAGCTAGGTTCATCAAGAAACACCCTGATAATGTGTATATAAAGACAAACTCAACTGTTTGAGCAGGACATTTGCCATCAGAGCTTCACTCCAGGAACAAGCTCTCTGGGTCTGGACATCATGTCTGTGCGCTTTTCTTCTGCATCCAGACGGCTTGGCTCCAGCGGGGGAGTAGGTTTTGGGGCTGGAAATGCATGCGGTGTGCCAGGCATTGGAAGTGGCTTTTCTTGCGCTTTTGGGGGCAGCTCATCTGCAGGAGGCTATGGTGGGGGACTGGGCGGGGGAAGTGCTTCTTGCGCTGCCTTCACCGGGAATGAACACGGCCTCCTGTCGGGCAACGAGAAGGTGACCATGCAGAACCTCAATGACCGCTTGGCCTCCTACCTGGAGAATGTGCGAGCACTAGAGGAGGCCAATGCCGATCTGGAGCAGAAGATCAAGGGCTGGTATGAGAAATTCGGGCCTGGTTCTTGCCGTGGTCTTGATCATGATTACAGCAGATACTTCCCAATAATTGATGACCTTAGGAACCAGGTAAGAAGCACAATGTCATGAGGGTTAATACCGCTAAGAATATTTAGCCACACAAGCACCCACAAATGTGTAAGCTGTCACACAGCAGGGCTTTGCTCTCAGCTTCGGATTTCCCGTAGTGCATTATGAATATTAAAAATAATTTCTATTCAAATCCTAATCTTTGAACATGGCTCACCCATAGCTGGTACGAGGTATGCATGTTTATGCTTTTTGTAATATGAAAATATCAAAAACTGCCCACCATCTCCTGCTATATTATTTATAACTTTTTCCATAGAAAGGGTTTTTTTATGGGTGGGGTGAAGGGTAAATGAGGCTATACTTAATTTCCCATTTGCAAAAGAATCATCTTATTATTGGAGACAGAATGCCAGAAAGATTACTATAATTTCATAGGTGACTTTCTTTCAAGGAAATGTGACATTTCCTAACTCCTAACTAACTTTCCATTTATCAGATCATTTCTGCAACTACCAGCAATGCCAATGTTATCCTGCAAAATGATAATGCAAGACTTACGGCTGACGACTTCAGGCTAAAGTAAGCAGAGCTGAAGAGAAACTAAAGAAGTTATTTCAACATTTCCCCTTTAATCTAAGCTATTGGAGGTCACCTCCATTGTTTGACTTTATTTGCTTTAAACCAAATGCATGTAAGAACGACCAGCTGAATGATATATTTTACTTGGGAAGTTTAGGAACTGACACAAGTGAATGTCAAGATCATATGAAAGAATTTTGAGTGAAAGAAATTCGCTGATTGCATTATGGGCAGTCTAACTGAAGGTTTGAGTGTATTTTAACAGTTTGACCTTGAAACATGGTTGGCGTTTTATGCTGACCCAGAAAGTGATGGGACTAAGGTGATGCAACTGTCAAATATTTTCTAAGGTTTGAAAATGAGCAGGCCCTTCACCAGAGCGTTGATGCGGACGTCAGCGGTTTGCGCAGGGTGCTGGATGAGCTGACTCTCTGCAGAACCGACCTAGAGATCCAGCTGGAAACCCTGAGCGAGGAGCTGGCTTACCTCAAGAAGAATCACGAGGAGGTAGGTGCTCTGTCTCCCCCGATTCCACGATCCGCCTTGCTCCCAAAACTTAAAAACGAATTTCAGGTGACAAGTATAACAATGTCCGCCACCAATATTCCAGAAGGAACTCGTCAGTTTCTCTGCGTGGCTTAGATTGTTTGGAAATGTTTCTATCCATAAGCCTCCAAAGAAACAAGCCTTTTGTAAAAAAGTTTCTAACCTCACGCATCCTGTCGGTCTGGTTCCTCTGAAAATATTCAGCTCCTAACGTGGTCGAACCTAACGTGGTCTTTCAGGAGATGAAGGCGCTGCAGTGCGCGGCCGGAGGGAACGTGAACGTGGAGATGAACGCAGCGCCCGGGGTGGACCTCACGGTCCTGCTGAACAACATGCGGGCAGAGTACGAAGACCTGGCCGAGCAGAACCGCAGGGACGCGGAGGCCTGGTTCAATGAGAAGGTAAAACCCCGCCGGGGCGCGCCTGCGTGGCTCTGGGCGCTGATGCAAGGCCCACAGCACCCTAACACCCCCCACCTCTCCAACCTTCCAGAGCGCTTCCCTGCAGCAGCAGATTTCTGATGACGCTGGTGCAACCACCTCAGCTCGGAATGAGCTCACCGAGATGAAGCGTACTCTTCAAACCCTGGAGATCGAACTCCAGTCCCTCTTGGCAATGGTCAGTAGAAAGTACCAAAAAAGATGGGTTTCAGCAGTGGGGAAGAAATGTAAAGAGCACCTCTTGGCAATGGTCAGTAGAAAGTACCAAAAAAGATGGGTTTCAGCAGTGGGGAAGAAATGTAAAGAGCGTCTCTTCCACGTGATATTACTTACCTTCGTTTTTATCCGTTAATTGCCGGGCTTGACATAAGACACATTTGCATTTTTCACAGCAGAGCCCTCTTGGCCTGAAAAGTAGACCTAGGTGCTCATAATTATGAAACGTTGGAAATTGGCAAGTACATTTATTTTGAGGTACTCGGAAAAGAAAATGGTTTCTACCCTGAATCTTCTCTCCCAAGTCAAAAGATAAAAAAAACCATTCTCGGCCGAATGCAAAAATGCGTTCGCACCCCTTCTATCTTCTTCATCTGGCATTCCTTTGGGCCACTTAATTAAGAACACTTAGAAGTTCCTTTTTAAGTGGCATAAACAAGAAGAAAAGCGGAGGCATGAATGTTGCCTCTAAAGCTAAACACCCTTGATAATAATAGTAACCTTTTCATTAAGGTTTTGCCCGGCACTTTCTCCCACTTGAGTCCACAATAACCCTGGGGCTTGGGCAGGGCAGACTTTATAATTCCTATCATTATTTTCAAAAGAACAATCTGAGATTCAAAGAAGTTAAGCAGTTTTCCCAGAGCCCCACAGTTGAATACGAAGGAACCTGAACTTCTCTCCAAATTACCTAACTCCCACGTCTATACTTCTCCCGCTATGGCTAGTACACAAACCTTCAGAGTTTATCCACAAAAGAGGGTATGAATGTATATAAAATTAGGATTTGGCATAAAAATTCTTGCAGCTGAAAGAGGAAGACACTTTTATCTTCATTCCATGTAAAAGTATAGCGAGCATCCCACTTTAGGAGAAACACTTTATAAACCCATTTGGATTCACAAACCATTTAAAGCTTAAAAAGGTTGTTCTTTTCTTTGGGTCAGTCTACTTCGGGAAAGTTTACCCAGTTCACTATGGGCTTATTAATTTTTATAGAAGAGCTACAGTCTCCATGAGACAAGACTGTCATGTGATTAGAAACAAAGTAGCAAACTGTAGGGGGACTTTTATTCCTGGGAAATGTGGCAAATTGTGCCAGATTCTTGAACCAGAGATGGGGCAGGGGGATCTTTAGACTGTGCCCTATGAAGAAACAAGTTCATCTTTGCTAACACTCCTGGACATATGAGTGACATTCACCACCAACTGTGTCACTCTCAAACAGAAAAACAGTAGGACATCTAATAAAGGCAACAATTAATATTGAACAAGGGGGACTCTTTGGGGGTAAATATGCTTATTTGCATTGTGTAAGATAACTCTTTTAAATATCTCTTAAGTGCTCTGCCAACACTGTGACACTTTCTACTAAACTATGTCTTCCTGATCCATAGAAACACTCCCTGGAGTGCTCCCTGACCGAGACCGAAGGCAACTACTGTGCACAGCTCGCCCAGATCCAGGCTCAGATCGGGGCCCTGGAGGAGCAGCTGCACCAGGTCAGAACCGAGACGGAGGGCCAGAAGCTGGAGTA
>NC_138383.1:18850584-18858528 GCF_054177405.1 Leptonychotes weddellii
AGCACAGCTTCTACTGAGGAAACACTTTATATTTTATTTTAAGGTTATTAAATTTTTTAGAAATCAAGTACAAAGTGTCTGTGACCTATATCATGTATAACTAAACCCCTTGTAGTGTTATTTCAGAATCCAGAGATCTCCCATCTTAAATCCTTGTTTTCCAGTTTCCTCGGCAAAAGAGAGTGAAATAATTAATGCAAGCTCTCTATATTGTTACAGCTCTTGTGTTAAATCAAAAGGCTATGGAGGACCAGGAAATCAGATCAAAGGTAAACAAAAGCTGTGTTGAGCATTCAAAATGTACTTGTATTAAGTTTCAAATGATGAGTTAATTATTTCCCCTTCGTGGATCTGATAAATTCTAACAATTCATGTGTCATTTTAGAGTTATCTAAAACCACCATGGTTAAAACAATTGTTGAAGAACTAGATCCTCGTGGCAAAGTTCTCTCATCCAGAGTTCACGCTGTGGAAGAGAAAGCAGCCAAAGCCAACAACGTGAAGAGTGAACAGAGGGTGCCTTCCTGAGGCCCAGAAGAAGAGTCCCTGAATTAAAATACCAAACTGAAGCTAGGGTCCTAAATAAAAGCCCTCTTATTTTTCTGCTTTTCTTCCAATGAATTAAGACAAGCTGTTTGTAGAATGGTAACATTTCTTTGACTTTCTCTATGGTGGTGTGTCAATAAAAGTTCTTCCTGTTGCAAGTCATCTTCACTGGTTCTGGTCAATCTTTGCATTTTAAACATACCCACAAGGGGAGCTGAATCTGATTTTAATTTTTTTGTTGTTGTTGTTTAATTCAGTGGCCTTCACAAGTTAGGAGTAAGTTTAACAGGTAAACTGGTTGGAGTCTTTTTCACATCTCTGTAAAATTTTAAATCTTCCTCCTGGCTTCTATAAATACTTGTTAAGCACACTTCCTAAGTGCTGGCAATGAGAATAAAATAGTCTATAAAATCTAATTCCTGAATGCAACATGCTTATAGAAGTGGAAATAAGAAGAATCAAAAACATCCTAAAAATAATGGGAAAAAACTGTAAATGGTGATATTTGAAGGTAGAAAGGAAGAGAAAGAAATATGGGAACTAGATAGGGCAAGATAGGGAAATTCCACAATCTTAGGCCACAAAACACATCTTAACAAGCTAAAGAAAACTGAAATCATATCAAGTATCTTTTCTGGCCACAATAGTATGAAATTAGAAATCAATAACAGGAGGAAAATTTGAAAATCCAAAAATACATAAAAAATGAACACATTCCTGAACAATGAGTGGGTCAAAGAAGAAATCAAAAGGAAAATTAAAAAAAAAAAATCTTGAGAAAAATGAAAATATAATATACCAAAACTTATGAGATGCAGCAAGAGCAGTACTAAGAGGGAACTTTATAGTGATAATCATATATTAAGAAAGAAGAAAGTTCACAAATAAGTAATCTAACTTTACATATCAAGGAACTAGAAAAAGGAGAAATTAAGCCTAAAGTTAGCAGAAGGAAAGAAATAAGAAAGATTAGAACAGAAATAAATGAAATAGAGACTACAAAAGAAATAGATAAGATCAACAAAACTGATAGTTGGTTTTTTTGAAAAGTTAAAATTGAAAATCTTTAGCTAGACCAGCCAGAGGGAGAAAGGACTCAAATAAAAATTATAAGTGAAAAAGGAGACATTACAAGTGATGTCAGAAATACAAAGGATTATAAGAGAATACTGAAACATTTATATGCCAACAAATTGGATAATCTAAAAGAAGTAAATTCCAAGAAACATGCAACCTGCCAAGACTAAATCATGAAAAACAGAAAATGTAAACAGACCAATGATGAGTGAGGATATTGAATCAGTAATCAAAAACCCTTTCACAAAGAAAAGCCTAAGACCAGGGCGCCTGGGTGGCTCAGTTGGTTAAGCGACTGCCTTCGGCTCAGGTCATGATCCTGGAGTCCCGGGATCGAGTCCCGCATCGGGCTCCCTGCTCGGCAGGGAGTCTGCTTCTCCCTCTGGCCCTCCCCCTTCTCATGTGCTCTCTCTCATTCTCTCTCTCTCAAATAAATAAATAAAATCTTTAAAAAAAAAAAAAAAAAAAGAAAAGCCTAAGACCAGATGGTTTCACTGGTGAATTCTTCTACTTACAGAAGAATTAATGCCAATCTTTCTCAAGCTCTTCCAAAAAATAAGAGGAGAAAACACTTCCAAACTCATTTTATAAGTCCAGCATTATTCTTATACCAAAGCCAGACAAAGATGCTACAAGAAAAGAAAATTACAGGCCAATATCCCTGATGAATATAGATGCAAAAATCTTCAACAAAACTCTAGCAAAATAAATTCAACAGCACCATAAAAGAATCATATACCATGATCAAATGTGATTTATCCCTGGGATGCAATAAATGTGATACACCACATTAACAGAAGGAAGGGTAAAAATCATATGATCATCTCAATAGATACAGAAAAAGCATTTAACAAAATTTGACACCTTTTCATGATACAAATGCTCAGCAAATTAGGTATGGAAGGAATGTAACTTAACATAAAGGCCATATATGAAATTACCACAGCTAATATACTCAGTGGTGAAAAACTGAAAGCTTTTCCTCTATACCAGGAATAAGGCAAGGATGTCCACTCACCACTTTTATTCAATACTGGAATTCCTAGCCAGAGCAATTAGGCAAGAAAAAGAAATAAAAGGCACCCAAACTGGAAGAGAAGAAGCAAAATTGTCTCTGTTTACAGATAGCATGCTCTTATATATAGAAAACCCTAAAGACTTCACCCAAAAACTGTTAAAACTAATAAATACATTCAGCAAAGTTGCAGGACACAAAATCAATATTAAAAATCAGTTACATTTTTATACACTTACAATAAATTATCCAAAAAGAAAATTAAGAAAACAATCCCATTTATAATAGCATCAAAATGAGTAAAATACTTAGGAATAAATTTAACTAAGGAGATGAGAGACTTGTACACTGAAAACTACAAAACAGTGATGAAAGAAATTAAAGCAGACACAAACAAATCAAAAGACATCCCATGTTCATGAACCCAAAGATTAATAATGTTTAAAGGGCCATACTACCAAAGCAATCTACAGACTTAATGCAATCCCTGTCAAAATCCCAATGACATTTTTTATCATAAATAGAAAAAACAATCCTAAAATTCATCTAGATACAAAAAAATACCTTTAATAGCTAAAGCTATTTTGAGAAAGGACAAATCACCCTTCCTGATTTCAAAATACCTTACAAACTACAGTAAATAAAACAGCATGGAAGACATAAAAATATGGAGAAATTAGAACCCTTGTGCACTGTTGGTAGGAATGCAAACTGGTTCAGCCACTATGAAAAACAGTATGGCAGTTCTTCAAAAAATTGAAAATAGAATTACCATATGTTCTTGCAATTCCACTTCCTGGTACATACCCAAAAGAATTGAAAGCAGGATCTTGAAAAGATATTTGTACACCCATGTTCCAAGCATCATTCACAACAACTAAAATGTAGAAGCAACCCAAGTGATCATCAACAAAGAATGAATAAGCAAAATGTGGTGTATACATACAATCGAATATTATTCAGCCTTTAAAAAGGAAGGAAATTCTGACACATGCTACTACATGGATGAATCTTTGAAGTCACTATGTTAAGTAAAATAAGCCAGTCACAAAAAGACAAATAATATATGATTCCACTTATATAAGGTACCTGGAGTTGACCAATTCATAAAGAGAAAAAGTAGGATGGTGATTGCCAGGGGCTGGGGAGAAGAGAATGGGGAGTTATTGTTTAATGGGTATGTTTAAGTTTTACAAGATGAAAACAGTATAGCGATGTATGTTGGTTGCACAACATTATAAATGTACTCAATACCACTGAATTGTATACTTTAAAATAGATAAGATAATAATTTTGTGTTCTGTGTATTTTACCTCAGTAAAAAGAATAGAGAGCCCAGAAATAAATCCATATATATAGTCAACTTACCTTTGACAAAGGGGCCAAGGATATGTAATGAGGAAAGGATAGTCTCTTCAAGAAATGGTGTTGGGAAAATTGAATATCCACATGTAAAAAGGGCCCCACATGAAATTGGGCCCCTATGACACACTATACACAAAAATCAACTCAGAATGGATTAAATACCCAAACATAAGACCCAAAACAGTAAAACTGCTCAAAGAAAACACGAAAGATGAGATTGGATGTGTTCAGGGTGGTATGGCCATAGACATAGGAGAAAGCTCCTTGACAAAGGTCTTGGTAATGATTTCTTGGATGTGACACCAAAATAAAGGCAACAAAACCAAAGTATATGCAGGACTTTTTACATAACTTCCAGGAAAGAATCAATAATCATGATATCCAGCACTTTGAACTCTATTCTAAGCATCATTTTAATTCTCAGAACAACCCTATGAGATAGATACTATTATCATCCTCTTTTTATACATAAGGAAACTGAGGCATAGAGCGGTTGAGTAACTATCCCAAGGTCACACAGCTAATAACTAGAGTTGCTAGAACACTAATCCAGCCATTCTGGCTCATAGTCTGTGCTTGACTCCAACATAATACCATGTTATTGAGAACCTCATGATTCCACCTTCCTTCTAGCAAGAGAAGGGAGGTAAAAACTAAGTGCATTCTAAACTCCACTCAATCTAAGATTAAGCCATTATCAGAGTCAGGGACCCTGCAGAGTGGCTTTGGATAGTATCTGATTTCATTCCTCAGGTCCGCTGTTCCCTTCAGTGCAGAGTGGGAATATCAAAACCAGGGAAGCCATTTTGTGGGAAGAGTTAGCACACCAGATTCTGATTCTTAGAAAAACTAGGTTATCTAATGACAAAACAAACCTCATTCATGTCCGAGAAAAATACCATTTCAACTTGGGTAACAGAAATGTAGAATGTAAATTTTAAACAACAGCCAGAGATATTGAAAGACCTAAAAGTGATACAGGAATCCATCAAAATCCTAGAGGAGAACACAAGCAGCAACCTCTTTGACTTCAGCCACAGCAACTTCTGGCTAGACACGTCTCCAAAGGCAAGGGAAACAAAAGCAAAAATGAACTATTGGGACTTCAACAAGATAAAATGCTTTTGCACAGCAAAGGAAACAATCAACAAAATTAAAAAGCAACCTATGGAATGGGAGAAGATACTGGCAAATGACATATTGGATAAAGGGTTAGTATTCAAAATCAAACTCAATACCCAAAAAACAAAAAATCCAGTCAAGAAATGGGCAGAAGACATGAATAGACATTTCTCCAAAGAAGACATACAAATTGGCTAACAGACACATGAAAAAATTCTCAACATCATTCAGCATCAGGGAAATACAAATCAAAAACACAATGAGATACCCCACACCAGTCAGAATGGTTAAAATTAACAACTCAGAAAACAACAGAAGTTAGCGAGGATGAAAAGAAAGGGTAACCCTCTTACACTGTTGGTGGGAATGCAAACTGGTGCAACCACTCTGGAAAACAGTAGGGAGTTTCCTCAAAAAGTTAAAAATAGAGCTACCCTGTGACCCAGCAATTACATTACTAGGTATTTATCCAAAGGATACAAAAATAGTGATTCAAGGCACATGTACCCCAATGTTTATAGCAGCAATGTCCACAATAGCCAAAATATGGAAAGAGCCTAGATGTCCACCGACAGATGAATGGATAAAGAAAATGTGGTACACACAAACACATACACACACACACACACACACACACACACACACACACACAATGGAATATTACTCAGCCATCAAAAAGAATGAAATCTTGCCATTTGCAATGACATGGATGGAACTAGAGGGTATTATGCTAAGTGAAATAAGTCAGTCAGAGGAAGACAAATACCATATGATTTCACTTATATGTGGAATTTAAGAAACAAAACAGATGAACAAAGGGGAAGGGAAGGGAAAATAAAATAAGATGAAAATAGAGAGGGAGACAAACCATAAGAGACTCTTAACTCTAGAAAACAAACTGAAGGTTGCTGGAGGGGAGGTGGGTGAGGGCATAGGGTAACTGGGTGATGGGCATTAAGAAGGGTACTTGATGGAATGAGCACTGGGTGTTATATGCAACTGATGAATCACTAAATTCTACCCCTGAAATTAATAATACAGAATATGTTAACTAAATTGAATTTAAATAAAATTTTTTTAAAAAAGGTATTTAAGAATGTTTGAAACTAAACACTAAATTTATTAGGGGCAAATTAGCCTACTATTGTTAGAATAAGATAAAGTGATAAATGTCTTTATCCTGAGGTGAACAGACATTTACACTGCATAACTTACAGTTTAATTCAATTATTTCTGAGTACCTAAAATATGCACATTATATAATGAATGTTCTAATATCTAATACAGTTCTAATACTTAATACCTAATAGAAGAAAGGATAATGATATGTGGCTGAATACGTGTTTCTTACTATGAATAAAATAGCCACTCTCAAGGAAGAAATGTATGGATAGAATTCATTAAGTCTATCTCCCACTTCTGGAAAGGACTAAAGTATACCTAAACTTCTGTAACAATTGTTAGTGTAGAGGAAATCTATGAGTAAGAAAAGTCAAGAGATTTGCCCTGATGAGTAAACAGATTGACAGTGTTTTCAGAAGGAGTTAAGCATCATTCATTCCAGTCCTGCTGGGATATAAAAATGCTTTGTGATCTGTATTGCCGCTTAGCTTCACAGCCAACTCATCCCCAGAAGATTCTAATAATATATGCTTAACTTGTTCCCCAAAAGATTACAAGTTAATTAGTATTTATAAAATATCTAGAGATAAGTAGATTATGTTAATCATACTTTGCAGTCTCATAACACCTCTTATCCAAGAGACTCAAGATTACACTGACCCCATACTCTGTTTTTCTTGTTTTATTCATGGGAAGTTTGGACAAAAGATTAAAATTGTGACCAGGTCACAACAACATCAATAACAAGTCTCTGAATGCGAGCTACAACTCTTATCACATATTATTCTAAACCTGTAGCAATGGTCTGAATTACAGTTTTATATTAATTATCTTAAAATATTTTAATCAAAAAATTCCAGACGTTCTGGCCCACCATTATTACGTATCTTTTAAGAGCAGTAATGTTGGGTGTTTTTCAAAGTATGTGATACACACCGCATTGAAAAATCTCATTCAGAAAAAAGTTACTGTTTCAAAACAATCTAAACCTATAATCAGTAACCAATCAATTTGTACCATTATAAGACATAGAGACCTGACCCTGTCTGACATGTTCACTTTATTATAATAATTTAAATAATTAACATTTACAAAATGTTTGTGCCCTTCAGACTGTTTTATAGTCATTAATTATTGAAACTGCTCAACATTCAGTGTTATTATTTTCATTTGCCCAGCAGGAAAATGAAGCATAACCAAATGGGATAACTTCCCATGGGCATCAAGGAAAGAGCATGAAGAGGTTGCTTACCTATAACAGCTAATCTTCCATCTCGAGTACCATAATTATTGGTGTTCTAGGTAGGGATGAAAACACATCTCTCCTTCATATATTTTACTCCCTAACTATCAATAGGAAGTTCAGTTCTCAAAATAATTCCTAATACCTTAAATACATAAATTTAAACTGAAATACAGTAAACAATATTTTTGAGGTAGAAAAATGAATAATGTGGAGACTCAGAAATTTGTTGAATGGATATTCTGCTCCTGGACTAAACCAAGAAATCTCAGTAAAAATAATTTTCTGTCACTGATACATATTCATTAATTTTAGTTAAATTGATAAGCAAAGTATTGCAGGACTTCTGTTACTTCAGTTTTCAACTTAAAAAAATCAGTTAAAAAATTCCCACTACCGTACCTCTGAAACAAATAATGCAATATATGTTAAGAAAAAAAAAAAGAAGAAGAAG
>NC_138383.1:18859028-18874792 GCF_054177405.1 Leptonychotes weddellii
GGTACATACCTCAATATCAAATCACTATATTTTGAGAGTATCTGATATTAGTAAGGAAGGAAATGCCCACAGAAATACTCCATAAACATTTGCAGGACAAAAGCAGTGGACATTTCTCTTGTAAATTATTAATTTTTTATTGTCTAGGGGGAAAAAAAAAAACTAGACTTTCTTCCAGAAGTCAAAAAGATATATGCTTACTAATGTTTAATTTTGACCTTTAAAACTATGATTTAGTATTACTCCACCAGGCACCTTTTCATAGGCCAAGATATCTTGGGGCACCTTTCCACCTACAGACTGGACACTCTTAAAAATCACCCAATTATGAAAAACAACAATTAGGGAGCGAGTAATATTTTATTACAGATTGAAAGTCAAGACTGAAATGACCTACTGAGTCCTATAAAAGGCCAACGAAGATCACTTCTATGGATGGCGTGCTTTTGCTTCGCTCCTTGCTGAGAAAGTGTCGCTCTGCCGTACTGTCGTCATGTCTTTTCAACTTTCTAGTGGATCCAGGCGAGTCTGCTCGCGAGCTGGCCCAGGGTGGTTGTCTGGTGGAGGTCCAGGCTTTGGGGCTGGGAATGTGTGCCACGGATCGGGAGCAGGAAGCAGCATTTCTTATACTCTTGGGAGCATTTCTTCTGGAGGTGGCTTCTGTAATGGTGGGGGGGGTGTCTGTGCTGGTTTTCTTGGAAATGAGCATGGCCTGCTTTCTGGGAATGAAAAGGTGACCATGCAGAACCTCAATGACCGCCTGGCATGCTACCTGGACCATGTACGAGCTCTGGAAGAGGCCAACACAGACCTTGAGCAGAAAATCAAGGTCTGGTATGAGAAATATGGGCCTGGTTCTTGCCGAGGACTAGATCATGACTACACGAGATATTTCTCGGTCATTGAGGATCTTAAAAGGCAGGTAAGAAATATGGATTTGCTTACTTTTACTATAGACTTTTGGTGTACATAACCTAAAAAAGACAAAATATAAAATGTGCTTAAAATTTTGACATGATGTAGAATTTGCTCACTCTCCATTCCCAGTGCTTATTAAAGCAATGTCTGGCCAAAAAAAAAAAAAAGTTGTAGAATTAAAGGCAAATAATTTCAAAACAGATATAATCGCCTTGCTGATCATATATTTAGCTCGTATTTTTTGATCAAGAGTAATAAAAGTATCTGTGATTGTAAAAGCTTACACTTTGGCTCTTAAGCTCTGGACATTCACGGTCTGGAAAAAAAAAAGCCAAATCCCTTTCACGTAGAAAAAATGATATTAAAGTAGATATTTGATGGGTTGAGAAGATAAGAATCACACTGAAATCTGGACTCTCCCTTGACTTTCAGCACCTAACTATTTTGCACAATCTACCCTATTTAGATTATTTCTGTGACCACCTGTAACTCCAGCATTGCTCTACAAAATGACAATGCCAGACTGACCGCTGACGACTTCAGGGTGAAGTAGGTGAAAATAACGTAATTAACTATAATAAACGTAAATACTACAGTTGGAGTAAAATACCTACCTAAATCCGTAGGTATTCCAAAGTGTGTCGTCTCTTTGCCGATGCAGTAAGCTTTAGAAGCCTGGACAGAACATCCTGTCATTCAGTATACCAGATGTCGGAGAAAGTTATGCTTTGCACCTGCCCACGGTCACAATTCTCAAGCACTTTACTAACCTTTCAGGTATGAAAATGAGCTTGCTCTATACCAGAGCGTAGAGGCCGACATCAGTGGTCTTCACAGGGTTATGGATGAGCTGACCCTTTGTACAGCCGACCTGGAAATACAGTTTGAAACACTCAGTGAGGAATTGGCGTACCTCAAGAAAAATCACCAGGAGGTAAAGGACCCCCTAGCGTAGCTTCCGATAGTACCTGATTTCGTTCCTCTGGCCAGCTGTTCACTTCAGAGCAGAGTGGGAAGATCAGTCAAAACTCTACCTTGAGGGTTAATATTGATCCCTTTTCCAGGAAATGAAAATCCTGCAGTGTGCGGCAGGGGGGGATGTGAATGTGGAGGTGAATGCAGCCCCAGGCGTGGACCTAACTGTCCTGTTGAACAACATGAGGGCCGAGTACGAGGACTTGGCTGAGCAGAACCGCAGGGACGTGGAGGCCTGGTTTAACGAGAAGGTACGTCTGTGGCAGATCACACACCAAGGGCTTGGTCAGTAGACCACCAAGCTGGTCGCTAACCCTTCTGATGATTATGCTACAGAGTGCTTCACTTCAACAGCAGATTTCTGATGATGCAGGAGCGGCCACCACAGCCAGGAACGAGCTGACGGAACTGAAACGCAACCTGCAAACCTTGGAAATAGAACTTCAGTCTGTTGTGGCCATGGTTCGTAGAAGTCACCACTGATTTGAATGTGTGTGTGTGTGCGTGTAGGTAAATGCACATCTAACTAAGTATATATAACTAATTACGTATAACTAAAAGTATAAAATGTGGTAAATAATAAGAATGCTGTCCATAAACATTACTTCTGACTCACCAATCCCAATACTTAAAAATCAAACTTTTCTCAATGGACAGAAAATGGTTGGGGTTTTGTTTTTTTTTTTTCTTTTTTTAAAGAAACCTGGCTTATGCTGCTTTTCGATCGAAAAGATTTAGACCTTGTACAAATGCTTCTTTCCACCTTGAGAATGTGCTCAATTATGAACGTGCTGTTTATCCGTTCCCCACTTGCTTTATTCTTCTTTCAGAAACATTCCTATGAATGCTCTCTGGCCGAGACAGAAGGCAATTACTGCCTCCAGCTCCAGCAAATCCAGGACCAGATTGGGGCGATGGAGGAAGAACTGCAACAGATTCGCACGGAAACAGAAGGCCAGAAGCTGGAGTACGAACAGCTTCTAGATATCAAAATATTTTTAGAGAAAGAAATAGAAACGTATTGCAAGTTAATAGATGGAGAAGAAAGGTAAATACCAAAAAGAATCCTCTCCCATCAACTAGGTTTTCTCAGTATCCACGTACACCAGTATCATATCCTAGAATTTCCTACTCTAAGGATCATACTCATCTGTTGGTCTCAGGAATTTATTATTGCATCCAAATGACATGAAAACAGGCAGCCAAATCAAATGTGCAAGTATGTGAAGTGTGCATATCTATAATAACATAGGACATTTAAATACCAAATGTTAAACAATTCCTGTACTCCAGGGGGGAGGCATGGGGAGGCGGTTGCTTTCTGTGATTTAATGTTGAAGCACATTTCCTATAAAAACACACTCTATTTTATCGGTACTTCACTAGTGACCACACGTGCACCCTGTATTAGGTGGGTTACTATGTTTTCATTTGAAAGATGAACAATAACAATTTCCTTGGAGAAGTCACCATGGCTTGTTAGCCAAGAGCAACAGCTCTGGGTGCAGATCACACCACTGGGTGAATTTGAACGCATGGTTTAACCTCTTTAAATCCCATTTTCCTTATTGGTAAGATTGTGAGAACATCAAAACCACAGTCTTTACCCATGACCATAGTGCATCACTATGGAGGTCTATAGAGTGTTCAGGAGAGTGGCTTGCACACAAAAGGTACTTGGTAATTAGTGGCTGTTACTAAATGCTTGCCCATGGTCACACCAGGAGTCTGTACCATCTCATGCATCTGCCAAGGCGAGTGTCAGCCCTCTACAATCTATTCTCATAGGAACTCAGCCGTGATGTTCCCCCCTTTGAACAAAGCACTCATTACAGCATTCACTAGTCCCTTCTTTCACTACACCTTTCAAGCTGTGTTCCAGCTAAATTTTTACATGCATATGCTTTATTTTCAATGGTATAAACTGCTTGTATCATCACTCTATATTTTCTACAGCACCTAGCCCAGCACCTTCTGCATTGTGGCACCCTGAACTTTTTCATTGCCCCGGTGATTGACTGAAAAGTCAGAGTCAGAAACTGGAGTCTCCAGAGAGCAACACAAAAGAGATGATAGCTGGTCACAAGGGAATTTCTGATCATAAACACTCATTTAATCTTTCCCTTCACAACACTGAGGTCATGAAAGGCTTACTTATATATCTCTTAAACATAAAAGGAATTTAATCTTGCAGAAACTAGAATTCCTAAACTTTTATTCCCAACTCATAGTTATTTCTGAGCTTCCTCCTGAAAGGAAAAAAAAGAAATGCAACAATTTACTCTTCTCTTCACAGAAAAAGCAAGTCCACGTGTTACAAATCCAAAGGACGTGGGCCTATACATTCCGAAAAACAAGTCAAAGGTACAGAAGGTTTTTTTACTTGGCATAAATCTTTTCAACTCAAGCAATTTTTTTAAATAAGTCACTTATTTGTAAACTAAATCAAATTGTAAACTAAATCAAATCAAATCGAATGAAGGAATCAGGGGTCATTATGGCAACTTCTTAATGTATTTTATATTCCTGTAGAATAGACGTGGTCAAATTGTGAAATTTCTGAAATGGGGATTCAATCCCCAAACATTTTTCTTACCTAGAACCTATTATTTTCCCAGTTCCAATGCTTTGGTGAAAGAGCTATTGTATTTTAAACCACAAATATAGGGCAAGTTGGCATTTAAAGGAAGACAGTATTACTTGCTCTAGTTTTAATCTATGTTTTATTTACACCTTCAAACACCCATTGTTCTAAAAACAATGGTAAGTATAAGATAATTCTGGGCCTTGCTAAGCAAGTCTTCAAACACAGTATTTGTCTTCAAACAGTATTATATCTCAGGTTATTGCAAATACTATTTTTTAGAAGCATACCGTTATGACTAAGTACCTTTCAGCCTGTTAAGAATGAGTACTAAATTTGCTTTTATTTTATTTTAGACTCAAAAGAAGAAATTGTTGTCAAAACAGTGGTTGAGGAACTAGATCAACTTGGTAATGTCCTTTCACTAAGGGTCCATTCAGTTGAAGAAAAATCCTCTAAAATAAGCAACATTACAATGGAGCAACGAGTACCTTCTAAAGCACCATAGTGAGGAAACAAGTTATTTAAAAAAAAAAAAAAAAAAAAGCCTGCCTTTGCAAAATCCCATTGGCCAAATAACCAAGGAAATCATTCATGTCTGTTCTTAAAAATTCAAGGGCTAGAATTTGTTTTCTTTCTCTTCTTTTCTCACATTCTTTCCATGTAATCCTTTTCAGGAGTAGGAAAAATCTTGCTCTGTCTCATTGTTTTGTTTCTAGTTGGAACTTTTTGGCCATTCATTAAAAATTTTTCTGTTGCAAATTATTTCTGATGAATCTGGTGCTTTTGAATTTCTGCAGTTGATCTCAATGTGACAGTACTAAGGATACGCTGGTAAAATAAAGTGCCTCATACAGTCACATTTACTTCAATTCATGATAAGATAAGTTGGAAAGAGCACCAGACATCATCTCTGGTCCCAAATCTGTCCCCAGTCAACCATGTAAATGACTAGATCTCCTTGGGTTTGGGTTTCTGTGGATGGAAGAGTATCCACATTGATCACTAGGATTTGTTCACCCTTACAATGACGAGCCTGCATGTGAGTTTGCTGAATCTGAATCTGGATAGCTGTTTTTCCATTTTGCAGTACATTAATCTCTCTACTCCTACCCCAGTGGAGAAAGCCCATTGGTTCAGAATGGTGGAAGAATCCTCAAGAACAACAACAATAATACATGTTCAAGGAACTGATTGACCCCGTAGAATCCAGGAGAGATTCAGGACTTAGAAGAACAAAGTATGATGGTGAACCAGGCTAAGGGATTAAGCTGAGGGCAGGGTAATTGACAGGTGAATTTACCATGACACTAACAATGCATAAGCTTCAGGTCCCTCATTAGCACAGGAAGGGCCCTAGCGTTATGTTTATATAGCCATTTTTAGAAAACTTTTGCAAAACTATGATAATTTTAGCACCATCGGTTAAGTCTGCTATCTCTTTCCACTCCAGTTTCTCCTCCATCACTCTTTCCCTCAGGTCTGGGGGTGATCTATCACTAAATTGTATGATCACAATTTATTATCCAAATGTAACATTTGAGGGAGAGTAAAAGATGCTATTAACCAGGCATATTAGCAGACATGAACTGACCTATTGTAGGCATAGGGACATAAAGTCACCCTAAGTCAAGAGGAAGTTGAGATGAGTGTAGTGAAATATATTAATGAGGTTCTCATCATTTCCATGGAAACTTCTAGGAATATTCCCACTGCCCATTGTGCCCATGCAGTATTATATCATAAAGTTACCAGGCTGCAAATTGTGATATGAACAAATCTTATAAAACACAGCACCAGAAATATGTAAATAACAGAAGAGATACAATGTATGAAGTATGTGGAACCAGAAGCTAGTCTATGGAAAATCTTTTAAGTCATCAGATGTGTAAAATTGTAGAGAATTCGTTTTCGCTGATGCCTACGAAAGACAAAAATCTCCTCCTGACAGGAATATAATGGGTAATGCAACATATTTATTATTTTTAGTACTGCTTTATGCTCTTTATACACAAGAATTTTTATAAATTTTATTTTTGTGCCATTCCTATAAAAAATCTTCACATATGACAAGTCCATGGTTATGAAAATTGCATTCCTCTGGGAGTGAGCACAAGGCATATGGCTCTCTGTGACTCATTTTAATGCCCTCTATAGAACACCCACCCCAGAGAAACTATGTGGACAAGCTGATTCATCTTGTGGAGGTCAGCCAGTCTCCCTCTTCACCACTTCAACGCTTGCACAATGAGCCCATTGTCAAAGGGGCCATTGTGACAGATATGAAATCTATACTTCAGAATCCATCTCCCTAAGGCTGGTCAAGCTACTGAGCTGTCATCAGCAGACATAGAAACTGAGCCCTTGAGATGGTACCATTTTTTTTTAGAAGGAAAACTAACCACATGCTCTCAGGATGACTCTACTGAATCCCTTTGTCCTGGAGGGAACAGCAAACTTTCCTTAACAGAAGTAACACTTAGTTCATTCAAATATAGGTTTGCCTTTCAATTCCTATAGTACCTCTGCAAGCACTACCATCTGAGGACCAAACATTGAATAAGCTTCAGGCCCTCAGAACAGGCCCTGGATCTCCCCGTAGCGATTGGTTTAAAGACAGAGGAGAGAAAGTAAACACTTTCTGGCTTCCAGAAGGATAAAACAGAGACAATTGGAGTAAGGCAGTATCTGAAGATATAAAGAGCTGAAATTTTTCCAGAACTGATGAGAGACACCAGTTCACAGATTAAAGAAGTCCTACACATCAAAATAAAATGAAATGCATATGGATCAGATCATAGTAAAGCTGAACACAAGATAAAAAGATCCACAAATGGATAAATCATAGTGAAACCACAAAACAATGAAGATAATAGAATATCTTTAAAATCAGACAAATGGGGGGGGAATTATTACCTTCAAACGAGTGGCAACAAGAATGAATGGCAAATTCTCAACATCAACAGTGGAATCCAAAGGACAGTAGAGTATGTTCGATGTGCCGGGAGAAATCCTAAACGGCCAATAAATGTATGAAAATGTTCAACCTCACTAGCAATCAGAGAAATAGAAACTGAAACCACAGGAGACACCATTACACAACTCGCAGCTTGGCAAAACTTTTAAAATATTTGGCACAATTTATCCATTCTACTGTTGAATTGCTTCCAGTTTGGGACTAGTATGAACAATACTACTATAAACATTCTGTACATGGCACCAACTACATGTGCATGAGTTTCTCTAGAACACAACCCACATATATGCAATCTACAAAAGATTCACTTCAAACATAAATACAGGTAGATTGAAAGTAAAAGGATAGAAAAAGATATATCATGCAAACATTAATCCAAAAAAATGTTTTTAATTTGTAAATATGTGGGGTGATGGATGTTCTTGACTTACTGTGGTGATCATTATAATACATACGTATATGGAATCATTATGTTATACACCTGAAACTAATACAATGTTATATGTCAATTATATCTCAATTTTTAAAAAATAAATTTTAATTTACTTTTAATAAATCAGGAGTGGTTGTATTAATATCAGACAAAGCAATCCTAAATATATAAAACAAGAAATCTTCCAAACACATGAAGCAAAAACTAATAGAGTGGAAAGAAGTAATAGACAAATCCGTAAGAATGCATATTGCATGATTGCATTTATATAGCATTTGTGAAATAAAATAATTACAGGGATGGAGAACAGATTCATGGTTGCCAGGGGTTAGGGATTGGGAGGGAGGAGTGGGTGTGGCTGTGAAGGGGTTAGCACAAGAGAGCCTCATGAAAATGGTACTGTTAGGGGCACCTGGGTGGCTCAGTTGGTTAAGCGACTGCCTTCGGCCCAGGTCATGATCCTGGAGTCCCGGGATCGAGTCCCGCATCGGGCTCCCTGCTCAGCGGGGAGTCTGCTTCTCCCTCTGACCCTCCCCCCTCTCATGTGCTCTCTGTCTCTCTCATTCTCTCTGTCTCAAATAAATAAATAAAATCTTTAAAAAAAAAAAAAGAAAATGGTACTGTTAGGTATCTTGATTATGGTGGTGGTTGCATGAAGGCACACATGTGATAAAATTGCATAGAGCTACACACACATGCACATGCATGCACACACACCAATAAATGTCTGCATAACTGGGAAAATCTGAATAAACTCTATGGATTGTACTAATGTCAATTTCCTGGATTTAATACTATACTACAGTTATATAAGATGTTAACACTGGGGGCCTGGGTGAAAGGTGCACAGGACCTCCCTGAACATTTCTTTGCACACTTTGGCACTTTTCTGTAAATCTATAATTATTTCAAAATAATTTTTTAATTATAGAAGAAAATATAGAAGAAGAATCTTTGTAACTTTGGTTTAGGCATAGATTCATTCGATATGACATCCAAAACATGATTTGAAAGAAAAATACTCATTTAGACTTCATCAAAATTTAAAATGTGTGCTCTTTGAGAAACACTAAGAAAATGAAAAAACAAGACACGGATTATGAGAAAATACCTGCAAATTACCTATTGATAAAGTACTGTATCCAGAATATATAAAGAATCCTCACAACTCAACAGTAAGAAAGCAAACCTAATACATAAATGGGCAGAAGAACTGAACAGATGACTCACCAAAGAAGAAATATGGACGGCAAATAAGCACATGAAAAGATGCTCCTCATTATGGTCATTAAGGAAATGAAAATTTAAACCACAGTAAGATACTATCACACATCTATTAGAATACACAAAAAGGGGCGCCTGGGTGGCTCAGTTGGTTAAGCAACTGCCTTCAGCTCAGGTCATGATCCCAGGGTCCTGGGATCGAGTCCCGCATCGGGCTCCCTGCTCTGCGGGGAGCCTGCTTCTCCCTTTCCCACTCCCCCTGCTTGTGTTCCCTCTCTCACTGTGTCTCTCTCTGTCAAATAAATAAATAAAATCTTTAAAAAAAAAAAAAAGAATACACAAAAAGTATTTTTAAAACTGGCAATACCAAGGGCTGGTAAGGATAAGGAGCAACTAGACTCTCATTCATTGTTGATAAAAGTGCAAAATGGGGGCGCCTGGGTGGCTCAGATGATTAAGCATCTGCCTTCGGCTCAGGTCATGATCCCAGGGTCCTGGGATCGAGTCCCACATCGGGCTCCCTGCTCAGCGGGGAGCCTGCTTCTCCCTCTGCCTCTCTCTCTTTCTCTCTCTTATGAATAAATAAAATCTTAAAAAAAAAAAAAGAAAGAAAATGCAAAATGATACAACCACTTTGGAAAACAGTTTGCCAGTTACTTATAATATTAAATAAACATCTATATATATGACCTTGCAATCCCACTACCTGATATTAAATAAATCAAGCTTACATTCACATAAAACCCTATATGTGAATATTTATAGTGGCTTTATTCATATTCATCAAAAACTAGAAACAACTCATGTCCTGCAACTAGTGAGTGGATAAACTGTGGTACATCAAAAAAATGGGAAACTATCCAATAAAAATTAACAAACTTTTCATACACTCAACAGCATGAATGCATTCAACTGAATTATGCTAAGTGAAGAAGTCAGACACAAAGAGTACATACTGTCTGATCCCATTTATATGACATTCTGGAGTAAAACTATGAGCATAGAAAAGCAATCAGTGTTTGCCTAGAGCTGGGGCTATGGGCAGAGACTGACTACAAAGGGATACAGAGGAATTTGGGAGGGGGTAGTTAGGGAACTGTTCTATATCTTGTGGTAGTGGCCACATGATCCATGCATTTGTCAAAATGTATAGAACTGTAAGCTAAAAAGGATGAATTGTATTATATGTATATTAAACCTCAATAAATCTGATTAAAAAGAACTGGCAAAAAAATTTAAGGAATCTATCCTAAAGAAAAATGTGAACATGTTCAGCATCATCAATAACAGCAATAAAGCTGGAAACAATCTGAAGGTCCTTATTTAATAAGCTAGTGGTTAGACAAATTACTTAATATTAGGTTTGGCTCTGAGTAACAGTAACAGAATAACAGAACTTTACACAGAAGTTTATTTCTTTCACATGTAAACCTCCAGAGGTAGGGACGCCTGGGTGGCTCAGTCGGTTAAGTGTCTGCCTTCGGCTCAGGTCATGATCCCAGGGTCCTGGGATTGAGTCCCCGCATCAGGCTCCCTGCTCAGCGGAGAGTCTGCTTCTCCCTCTGGCCCTCTCCCCTCTCACGTGCTCTCTCTCTCTCTCTCTCTCATTCTCTCTCTCTCAAATAAATAAAAAATCTTTAAAAATAAAAATAAAAATAAAACAAAACAAAACAAAAAAAACTCCAGAGGTAGAGCACTCAGGGCTAGGATGACAGCTCTGAACCAGAACACCATCAGAAACCCAGGTTGTTTTCAGCTTCCCACTCTACCATAGCCAGGATATGGCCCTGGCACATGGTCCAAGATGAAGTTCCAACCATCAGCTTCAGCCATCACACCCATGCCAGCAGGATGAAAGCAAGTGAGAAGATGGGACAAAGACTGGTGTCAGCTTCTTCTTAGATAAAGTCCCTAGAAGACGCCACATATTCTCCCACTTACATCACATTGGCTAGCTTAATCACATAGCCACAGTGAGCAGCAAAGAATGCTGGAGAAACTAGTCTTTATTGTGAAATAAAAACTGGGGGTCAACCAAGAGTTTCTGCCATATCAGGCACCTATTCATGCTATAAGACATATCATGTAAGGTGAACAAAGCAAGTTACAGAACAGTACATATAACACAGACGATTCACGTATGGCATTTGTGTGTTTACACGCTATGGATTGTGCAATGAATAGAAGACCATTTGGAAGGTTGCAAACATCTGGAAGGGTAACCTAGTCACCTGGGAGGGGAGGGAGGACAAAAGTGAGGAAAGACTTTAACATTTTACTCTATACTCTTAGATACTGCTAGATTTGTTTATACCAAGAATGTTTTCATGCAGAGCAGAATGGTGGTTGCCAGGGACTAGGAGGTAGGAATATGGGATAGGACGGTAAAAGGGTACAAACTTTCAGTTATAAGATGAGTAAGTTCTGAGGATCTAACATGTAGCACGGTGACTAAAATTAATTATGCTGTATTGCATACTTGAAATTTGCTGAGAGGAGATCTTACCAATTCTCTCTCTCTCTCTCTCTTTCTCTAACACACACACACACACACACACACACAAAGGTAACTATGTGAAGTGGTGAATGTGCTAATTAACCTGATTGTGAGAATCATTTCACAGTGTATACATATATCAAATCATCACATTGTACAGTTTAAATATATTACAGGGTGCCTGGGTGGCTCAGATGGTTAAGCGTCTGCCTTTGCCTCAGGTCATGATCCCAGGGTCCTGGGATCGAGTCCCGCATCGGGCTCCCTGCTCCTTGGGAGCCTGCTTCTCCCTCTGCCTCTCTCTCTCTCTCTGTCTCTCATGAATAAATAAATAAAATCTTTAAAAAATAAATATATTACAATTTTCTTTGTCCATTATGCCTCAATAAACCAGGAGAAAATAAAAACTGGGGTGAAAAGAATAGAATGTAGCAAAATTGATCACAATGACTACACAAATATTAATCGCATTTCTTATATAGTAAAATTTATCTAGAAAATGTGATTTCTAAAAGATATCTTTAACAATGATATTAGATAAATATCTGGAAATTTTCTAAAAAATAATATGAAAGCACATACAGAAAAATAACTTTCGGGGCACCTGGGTGGCTCAGTTGGTTAAGCGACTGCCTTCGGCTCAGGTCATGATCCTGGAGTCCCAGGATCAAGTCCCGCATCGGGCTCCCTGCTCAGCAGGGAGTCTGCTTCTCCCTCTGACCCTCCCCCCTCTTGTGCTCTCTCTCTTTCATTCTCTCTCTCAAATAAATAAATAAAATCTTTAAAAAAAAAAAAAGAAAAATAACTTTCTACTAAAGAACATTAAGACCTCAATAAACGGAAATGATATTCAATTTTTTGGCTAGACATACACCATATCATAGGGATGTCAATTTTCCTCAATATCTTTATAGATTTAAGGCAAATCTGGGGATCTTATTGTATATAAAAAAGCTGATTTTAAAATTTATATGAAAGAAGAATGGAGAAAGAATATTTGACTTGATGGCGTGGAGTTGGTGGAGTTCTTGCCTTACCAAATATCATGTTATATTATGGAGCAACTGTGACTAAAATGTCATGGTTCTGGCACAGATAGAAAAATAGTACCTATTGAATCCTCACCTATATGAAGATTTTACTGATGACAGAGGAGGCACTGAACACATGCTTTATGACAATATGGCACTGCAGGGAAGTATGGCACCATTCAGTAAATATGATGAAATTATCGGGGCACCTGGGTGGCTCAGTCGTTAAGCGTCTGCCTTCGGCTCAGGTCATGATCCCAGGGTCCTGGGATCGAGCCCCGCATCGGGCTCTCTGCTCGGCGGGAAGCCTGCTTCTCCCTCTTCCCCTCCCTCTGCTTGTGTTCCCTCTCTCGCTGTGTCTCTCTCTGTCAAATAAATAAATAAAATCTTTAAAAAAAAAAATATGATGAAATTATCATTATCTATATTTTTAAGTGAAATTTGATTCTATATCAAAGAATTTAAAAAAATAATACTTGAAAATTTTCCCAACTACCAAAGCCTTAAATGTGAAAGGCAAAATGATTAAATGTTTAGAAAACAACATCGGAAAATATGTATATGATCTTGGAGAATTAGTCATTTCTTAAATAAGATAAAAGAATCACAATCCAAAAATAAAAAGAGTGATAAATTCAACCTGCTTAACAATGAAATGATAATGGGTTAATATCCAGAATATATAACACACTCTTACAACTCAACAACAAAAAAAAACAAACTCCGTGATTCTAAAAATGCACAAAGGACTTAATGGACATTTCTCCAGGTAAGATACTCCAAGGGCCAACAAGCACATGAAAAGATGCTCAACATCATGTATCATTAAGGAAATGCAAATCAAAACCACAAGGGGATACCACCTGCAGTGCATTAGGATGGCCGCTATCAAGAAAAGAAATAAAAAGAAAAGAACAAATGTTGGTGATGATGTGGAGAAATTAGAATCCTTGTGCACTATTAATGGGAACATAAAATAGTGCAGCTACTATGGAAAGCAGTATGGCAGTTCCTCAAAAAATTAAAAACAGAATCACCATATGATCTATTAATTCCACCAAGGTGTATATTCCCATGAGAAATGAAAGCAGGGACTCAAACAGATGTTTGTACACCCATGTTTTTAGTAGCATTATTCACATCAGCCAAAAAGTGAATACAATCCTAATGATGAGTGGGTAAACCAAATATGGTATACACATGCAATGGAACATTATTTAGCCTTAGAAAGAAAAGAAATTCTGACACATGCTACAACATGGTTGAACCTTGAAGACATTAAACTCAATGAAATAAGTCAGTCACCAAAAGACAAATAATGTATGAATCTACTTATCCCAAGTGCCCAGAACAGTGACTGGCACATATAGGTGTTTAATAAATACTTGTTAAGTGAATGAACGAACGAATCTGTAACAGCCTCACACCCATAATAAATATTCAGGGAAATTTTGTCCACAAGTCAATTTCTAGATGTCTCAAAAACTTCCAAAATATTCAGGGTTTTCAATAAATACCTGGGAATCCACACCCAGTAAATAATTAGTCTACTGATGACTTTCACCTAAGCTAACCCACAATGAAATAAAAACAGATGAAATATTTCCTTCCAGGTTTGCCTCAGATTTTGCAGGGTCAGGAAAAAATGTTAATGTCCTTCGGAAGTCCCACAGCACATAACAGCAATTAGGGGTGTGTTCCTAATTGCCAAAATGGATAAGAGAAGACAACTATCCCCAAGCATAAGTAAGTGTCAACAGAAGATGATGGCACGTCAGCCAAAATGGAAGTTAACTTCCCATTAGAAACAGCGCCAAGAGGGAGGGGAAAACCAGTGACTGAAGGACCATTTGGGGGGAGTAACAAGAACAGGACTGTTCTCTACTTCTGTGGAAAGAACTGTGAAAATAAAGTAGAAAAAGTCTCAGAAATGTCGATATCTATTAGCATAATAGCCCAAAACCATGACGCCAGATTTCTATTGTGTGGTGGACTGATGAGTTTTATCTTCTGAGGATGGAAGTAAAGAATGACTCACTCGCAATTTAAAAAGGCAATAAGGAAACTGACATGGCTCCACCCAGACCCATTTCTCAGATAACCACCAACCTGAGGGCAACTGCCCTCCTACAGAAAGGAGCCCAGCTAAGTTAGTTACTAATTAGGAAAAATCATCCAATTATGCTAACTTGCTGAGGCTGGCAAGCCATGTTTTACTCTTTGTAGGCAGAATTTCATCCAGAACACACTTGAGAATTGTCTATAAAAAGGCAAACAAAACAGTTGAGACCATGAGGCACTCCACTCTGGCTCTCTCCAAGACAGCTGTGCAACGCATCGGCCCTGATACCATGTCTCTTCGACTCTCCAGTGGATCCAGGAGGGCCTGTCCCCGTCCTACTGCAGGATCGCTCAGGCTCTCTGGCGGGGGGTCCGGCTTTGGAGTGGGCAATGTTTGCAGCCTGCCTGGAATTGGAAGTGGTTTCTCGTGCACCTTTGGGGGCAGTTCATCAGGCGGAAATGCAGGGGGAGGCAATCTCTGTGCTGGCTTTACGCTGAATGAGGGGGGCCTCCTGTCAGGCAACGAGAAGGTGACCATGCAGAACCTCAATGACCGCCTGGCCTCCTACCTGGAGAATGTGCGAGCTCTGGAGGAGGCCAACGCCGACCTGGAGCAGAAGATCAAGGGCTGGTATGAGAAATTTGGGCCTGGTTCTTGCCGTGGTCTTGATCACGACTATAGTAGATATTTCCCGATAATTGAGGATCTGAAAAATCAGGTAAGAAATTACACTTCATGATCATTTTTACATAGTTTCATTTCTAAATGTTCTTTTCCTTTCTTCACTGAATACTAAAAGCATGGATCATCCCTATGTGTAATTTCTTTTTTTTTTAAGATTTTTATTTATTTATTTATTAGAGAGAGAGGAGTGATAAAGCACTAGCGGGGTGAGGGGCAGAGGGAGAGGGAGAAGGAGACTCCCCCTCTGAGCAGGGAGCCCTACTCAGGGCTCCATCCCAGGACCCCAGGATCACAACCTGAGCTGAAGGCAGACGCTTAACCAACTGAGCCACCCAGGCGCCCCTTTATTTATTTATTTTTTAAAAGATTTTATTTATAC
>NC_138383.1:18875292-18887323 GCF_054177405.1 Leptonychotes weddellii
GCGGGGAGCCTGCTTCTCCCTCTCCCTCTGCCTGCCACCCCCCACCCCCGTTTGTGCTCTCCTCTCTCTCTCTGACAAATAAATAAATAAAATCTTAAAAAAAAAATCAAAGGCCGGGGCGCCTGGGTGGCTCAGTCGTTAAGCGTCTGCCTTCGGCTCGGGTCGTGATCCCAGGGTCCTGGGATCGAGCCCCGCATCGGGCTCTCTGCTCAGCAGGAAGCCTGCTCCTCCCTCTCCCACTCCCCCTGCTTGTGTTCCCTCTCTCGCTGTGTTTCTCTCTGTCAAATAAATAAATAATAAAATCTTAAAAAAAAAAAAAATGCATGTAAGGGAATACTAATGAATAGAAGAAAGTCCTGTGGGTTTATGTCTACATTTATTTATACACTGCTTCATTAAGCAAGGAATTTGAGGTAGTAATGGTTGTTTTATTTATAAAATGCCCTTCGCAGCAGTCCTCTCTAAATAGAGTATGAGAGAAGTATCTTAGAACTTAATTTTGAATCTCAATTTTAAAAACAAAGAAGAAATAGATGTCAGCATTAAAAATTATATCAAGGAACCACGAGAGACGATGGACTCTGAAAAACAAACTGGGTTCTAGAGGGGAGGGGGGTGGGAGGATGGGTTAGCCTGGTGATGGGTATTAAAGAGGGCACGTTCTGCATGGAGCACTGGGTGTTATGCACAAACAATGAATCATGGAACACTACATCTAAAACTAATGATGTAATGTATGGTGATTAACATAACAATAAAAAAGTTTAAAAAAAATTATATCAAGAAGAAAGCTTAAAAATAAAAAAAAAAAAATAAGACACAAAATGGAATACCTCAGTCATCACAAGCTTCTTCAGTGGACACCCAAACATCCAGATATCGCCAAAGAGAAGGTGAGTAAAGCTGCCAAAATGAAAAAGATACAACTCACATGACCATTAAAAACACAAGTCCCAAGCAAAATTCGGAAGCCAAAGATCCTGCTGAATGTTGTTTTTTTCTCATTCTTTCCACATAAAGCTCTTTCTACCTAGGCTCTGAAATGTCTCCGTTTCATTAGTTTTCTTTCATTTAGCTATTGTCCCTTTCTTTAAACCTTCTTTTAGCCAAATGCCAGCCTTTATGAACGTGGAAAGATTACACTTCATACATTTAAAAGGGAAGAAAAGCCCAGTGATTGTTTCTCATTTCCAACATTTGCCATCATATCATTAATCTTGGTATGGTGCTTGGGCTTCCCTGGTTTCCTAGCTCTGGGGAGGGGTGAGGCAAGATGACCAACATAACCTTAACGGCTGGTGCATTTTTTACCTGCCTTAAAAGGGTGTGATGAGAATTACTCCCAGCTTAACAATTTAAAGTGTTTGGGGCGCCTGGGTGGCTCAGTCGTTAAGCGACTGCTTTCAGCTCAGGTCATGATCCCAGGGTCCTGGGATCAAGCCCCGCATCGGGCTCCCTGCTCAGTGGGAAGTCTGCTTCTCCCTCTTCCACTCCCCCTGCTTATGTTCCCTCTCTCACTGTGTCTCTCTCTGTCAAATAAATAAATAAAATCTTTAAAAAAAAAAAAAAGTGTATGAAGCACCTTGTCCACCTTGGAGAGATGGCACCCTCCATAGAAGAACAGTAACACACCACTACTGTGAAAACAGGGCAGGCAAACATAAAAGCTAAATCCTGAAGAGCTACACAGCAAAGGGAATTATCACCTATTTAATAGTGTGTCCCAATCAAAGACAGTCCACAGAGAAATTAACAGAAGGTAGAACGATGGATAACAGAAGATCGATGATACAGGTTAAAGCACACACATAGTTTAACAGAGACTGCCAAGATAAAAACAGTTTTAAATAAGCAAAAGTCAGCTACTTGAGCATAAAGTTGAGGCCAAGAAAGATCTTAGAAACATCTACACTTTTTTTTTTAAAAAAAGGCCACTTTTTAAAAATTGTGGTAAAGCGAACATAACATAAAATTTACCATCTTCACATTTGTGTCTGTTCAGTAGTGTTAAGTACATTCATATTGTTGTGCAAACAACCTCCAGAAACTCTTTTCATCTTGCAAAACTGAAACTCTATATCCATTAAACAACTCCCCATTTCCCCTCCACCCAGCCACTGGCAACTACCATTCTGTTTGCTGTCTCTGAAATTGACTAGGCTAGGTACTTCATGTAAGGGGGGAGTCCTACAGGAGTTGTCTTAACAAAAAACAAAACAAAACTTTTAAACCAGAGAAACTACCAGCAGAGGCAAACGGAAATAATCTAAAGTACAAAGGGACAGAAAAACAGGAAGCAGAAAGTGAACTGGGGAGGATTCTAGATTTTGGTATCTATAAAATGATCCCAATCATAACATTAGTTATCGGAAGTGGATACATATCTTTTCTAAATATCTTTTCAACAAAAACAGAGAAAAGATGAGCAGAAAGTAGACTGCCACATTTTAGTACCTGCACAATGACTCCAGGCATAACATTGGTTAACAGAAATGGATTCAGATCCCCTTCTACAGGTATCTTTAAAACAAAGATGAAATCAGCATCATCTTAGTTTCTTAAGATTTGACTCCAAAAAAGGAAGTTGGTATCGCCATCCTCAGGCTCAAATTTAGTCAGAATGAAAAGCATGTTTGTACCATCACACCAGTGACAATTAACCCCTATCTAAAAATGTTTCCAATCTTTCCCGGACATTCTCTGCTCAAATAAACATGTTGCTGAGATCTAACAGTACACACAGAGAAGACTATTATATTTAATTTTTTCTTCTTAACAGTGAAAATACCTAATCTGATCTCAGAATACAAAGAAAACTTCAACACAAACGTACCCCTAGAAATACGCTGATTGAAATAATCATAGAGGACAAGTAAGTAAATCTAAAACTAATGCTGACGCTAAAGCTAACTTCAACTTTAAGAGGATAATATGAACAGAAGTTATGAGTTTGATGGGAAATTTCCATTCTCATCATATTAAGTATTTTAATTGCATTTGCTAATCTGGGGATGTGTTCTTCAATTGGGAAATCATGAAGCAAAATGAATAGAATTACTCTTTCAGGAAAGAATTATAAGTCATCGAAACCTCTGAAAGATTAAAACTGTAATTCTGGAAAAAAAAAAAGTTTTTGCTTTGCTCCACCTTATTTTTTTCTGGAGATAGTAAATGCCCGGAGGCTCTGACCTAGCTTCAGAAAAAGAGCCAGTAGAGTGGGTTCACGAAAAAGAAATTATCCAATTGCAGATTAGCAAAACTATAAGAGGGATTAAGAAGTGACACAGAAAAGGAACACCCTGAAAGTGTGTATATAAGGGCCAAAAAGGCAGCTTGCAAATCCATGCTTCACTGGTACCTCTCCTCTTCACCTGGACAAGCTAAACATTTGCAGGAGCACCATGTCTTGCTCGTCTCGTATCTCCTCTTCCAGGGCTGGAAGCAGTGGCTTGATCAGGGTGTCTGCTGGTGGAAGCAGCTTCAGCAGTGGAAGCAGATGCGGTCTGGGGGGTGGCTCTACCCAGGGCTTCCGAGGAGGAACCGGCAGCTGTGGCCTGAGTGGGGGATCAAGCAGTGGATTTGGAGGCAGCTTTGGAGGAGGTTTTGGTAGCTGCTCAGTAGGGGGTGGTTTGGGAGGAACTCCAGGCTCTGGGGCTGGTTTTGGTGGAGGTTCTGGCTTTGGTGGGGGTTCTGGCTTTGGTGGGGGTTCTGGCTTTGGTGGAGGTTCTGGCTTTGGTGGGGGCCCTGGAATTGGTGCTAGTGGAGGCTTCTACAGCTATGGGGGTGGGATGGGGGGTGGGATGGGAGGTGGTGCTGGCGATGGCGGGCTTTTCTCTGGAGGTGAAAAGCAAACCATGCAGAACCTCAATGACCGCCTGGCCAGTTACCTAGACAAGGTCAGAGCCCTGGAGGAGGCCAACACTGATCTGGAGAATAAAATCAGGGAGTGGTATGAGAAATTTGGGCCTGGGTCTGGAGATGGTGGATCTGGAAAAGATTATAGCAAATACTATCCAATAATTGAAGATCTCCGGAACCAGGTAAGACACTATCCACTACTGAGTTTCTATTATTTCTGTATCTTTTGCTCTTATTCAGATCATACACCGTAATGAAGATTTCAAGTCAAGGAATTATTTAGAGACATATTTGCTTGTTGTACATGTAAAATGGGACTTGGTGTATTTTAACTATGACAGTATTGTATATGACATCCAACCACTCTAATTATCTGTTTGCATCTCAAATCTGAGTATTTCTACATAAGAGCAAAATTTATATCATGTGCGAGGCAGCTAATGAACATGTACATATAAGAATGGTGGCAATGAGTCAACACTAGCTTAATCTGATATTTTCATGATTAATTCTGGCAGGTTGACATATTTTCGTGTCTTGCTAGATTTAAATCATCTTTACAACTGTTTTTCTTCCTAGAAAATCTGGGTGCAAATATTGTATGAGCATGCGGCAGAATCTGAAATGTTTAGCCACTGCTGTATGGGAAGTATTTTTTTAAGGACTTTTTAGAAGTAAAATTCATTTTCTGTACTATTTTCTGAAAGAACTTACAGAATAACTGATTCTCCAAAGCAACAGAAATAAGCAGAGGGCTGTGCTCTGTAAAACAACGTTCCATGCCTATTCCAGTAAATGTGCAAACTGTTCCTTTTTGCAGAAAGATGTAGTCCAACTACACCAGATTATCAATAAAGATGTCATTACTAAGCAAGTTTTTAAAGCAATTTACCTTTAAAAGCCAACTCCAAGGACATCCATCTACCCTCACAGGTGGGCATGCGGACACAGGTAGAAAGCATCCATGATGCATTCACTATTATTGCCTTTTCTAGATCATCACTGCCACTATTGAAAATGCTGGGATCGTTTTGCAGATCAACAATGCCAGATTGGCTGCTGATGACTTCAGACTGAAGTAAGAAAAGCGAAGACTTGCAAACAAATGTTGTGGGAAAAATAAAATGCAATCTGTCTGTTTCATTTAGTCTAAATTTAGAGAACTATCTTTTAGGGGATCAAGACCTAAATTTACAAACATTCCAAGAGTAAATTTTAAAAACCATCACTCCACTCCAATAAGGAAACAAAAAAAAAAAAAAAAGAGGCAAATTAAGGATGAAATGTTTGTTCTAAAAAAAATTAGCTGTCAACAGAATTAATATTCGGTTCATAATTTTCTTTCCAGGGGAAAAATTCCTAAGAGAAAACTTAGTAGCCTTCGTTTATCAAATAGCTCAGAAGGGGGTGCCTGGCTGGCTCAGAGAGGCATGGGGTTCTTGATCTCAGTCGGGGTCGTGAGTTCAAGCCCAGCATTAGGTGTAGAGATTACAAAAATAAGTAAGTAAGCAAACAAACAGCTCAGACAAAAAATCTTTTTCTTGAATATGGAAGAATGGATGGACTCTGAAATGCTCTATCCTGTCCTCCTGCTGTCCTTTCCAGGTATGAGAATGAGCTGTATCTCCGGCAGGCCGTGGAGGCCGACATCAATGGCCTGCGGAAAGTTCTGGATGACCTAACCATGACACGCTCTGACCTGGAGATGCAGGTTGAGAGCCTCACTGAGGAGCTGGCCTACCTGAAGAAGAACCACGAGGAGGTAGGAACACGTTCCACATTATTAAATGACTCTGGCCTACCTATTTTCCCCCACATCCATTCTGTAAAAATAAAATAAGTTCTATCTAAATGGATTTCCAACTCCTATGATCAAGGAAAAAAGTAGTCATGAGCAAATTATTTCTCAATTTAGTGGGAAGCGAGGGTAGCCTTTAATGTCCTAGTTTCAATTTTTTGTTGGCTATGCACATTTTAAGAAGTCTTTGGTTTTCTCTTATCATGGTTGTCCTTTTCTCTTCACACTAGGAAATGAAGAGTATGCAAGGAAGCTCCAGAGGGGACGTGACCGTGGAAATGAATGCTGCTCCAGGAACTGACCTGACCAAGTTACTGAACGACATGAGGGCACAGTACGAAGAGCTGGCTGAGCAAAATCGCCGCGAGGCCGAGGAGCAGTTCAACAAACAGGTAGATTATCACTGCTGGATGCCTGAGCCGGCAGTCACACACAGGCCACCTCCTCTCATTTCTTCAGCCTGCAGTGATGGCATTTTCTTTTTCTCTAGAGTGCATCACTGCAAGCACAAATTTCTACGGACGCGGGGGCAGCCAGTTCTGCCAAGAATGAGATAACAGAACTGAAACGCACTCTGCAAGCCCTGGAAATTGAGCTCCAGTCCCAAATGGCCATGGTAAGTGCAAAGAGGTTTGCAACATCTCCAACAGGGAGTTAAGCGATCCCATTTTCTTTCTTTGCCAAGATGTTCCACTTGGCACATAATGAAAGCAGCATTAGGAGAATTCGCTTGTGGCTGTAGAAAGCCCAAGACATTCCAGTTAAAGATAATGTACTTCCATAGAAGATCTAGCTTAAAGAAAAACAGGCATGTCAACAAAAATTAAGGAAACAGTGATAGAACAACATAGGTTGTAACTTGAAGGTGTACTTCTCTGAGCACCTTATAAAAAAATGAATTTTTCATCATGGAGTTTTGATTTGCTTTTTCTCTTAGAAAAGCTCCCTGGAAGGAACCCTGGCTGACACAGAAGCTGGCTACATGGCTCAGCTGTCAGAAATCCAGATGCAGATCAGCAGCCTGGAGGAGCAGATCTGCCAGATCCGGGGCGAGACCAAATGCCAGAACGCAGAATATGAGCAACTGCTGGACATCAAGACCCGCCTAGAGATGGAGATTGAGACCTACCGCGGCCTGCTCAATGGAGAGGGAGGGTAAGTGAAAGTCATGAGCCCAATCAGTGCATTCCTTGGTGTACTTATGTAATGAAACCAAGAAGGGGTCTGGGGGCTGGACTTGGTTTACACAGTCACAGTGGGACACCTGGGTGGCTCAGTTGGTTAAGCGTCCAACTCTTGATCTCAGTTCAGTTCTTGATCTCAGAGTCGTGAATTTAAGCCCTGTGTTGGGCTCCATGCCCAACTTAAAATAATAATAATAATAATAATAAAAAGTCACAGAGACACAGTCCAATCAGAAGACATTTACCTTCATCAGGGAGAGCCCCCTGCATGGAGGGTTTCTCCCACCTTTGCAAACTACAAAGGAAAACAATTCTTTTTTCCTCTAGTGGTTCTGGTTTTGGAGGATCTGATTTTAGAAACTCAGGATCCAGAAATACAGGATCCAGAAACATGGGATCTAGGGATTTGTCCGTATCTGGTGACTCAAGATCTGGAAGCTGTTCTGGCCAAGGAAGAGGTAAACATTTTTTAATGCTCATGATCATTTTATAATTTAAAAGTAAAGGCATGCTTCGTTTGTCTTATAAAAAGTATATACTATAGTTTACAAAATCTTAACCCAGAGAGAACTTAAAGAATGCACCTGAATGTCTCTTGATCTGGGTTTCTGTGATCGTTTCCAGACTGACATTGTGATTCTGTGATTTTCAGATCCAAACAAGACCAGAGTGACTAAGACCATCGTGGAGGAGGTGGTGGACGGCAAAGTCATCTCATCTCAAGTCAGCAATGTGTCTGAGGTGAAAGTTAAATAAGCAATTTCCAGATCAGCAAGAATGTCTTTTAGAGAAAAACCGAAAGGACACGAATGAAGAAATCATGTCAATCTCACCATTTTTCTGGATAACTTCAGGCAAAGTTTCCATCCAGAAATAGATGACCAAGCAATTTTTCTGAATCCTCTTTTTTTTCTTACTAGAACCTTCTTGAAAAAGTTGAAATGACAATTTTGCTCTAATTGTTTTCATGCTTCAATAAACTTACTTTTGCAAGTTAACTAAATGCTTCCTGAAATTTTTAAAGAAATTCAATATTTTACCTAGAAATAAAGCTATCAGTCACGATCTCGCTTCATTGTTATGTTACTAATATTAATTCATTATTTATATAATACCCTCTTCATAAAAATCAAGATTGTAGCCATGTGGTGTGTGAGCATTTCTAGCAACATCTCACTGGAACTTAGTGATAGCTGAAATTAGACCTTAGCATCCCGAAAAAAAGTCGTGGGAAATAAGATGGGATATGTGATAGGGTGCCAGATTTCTGAAAACCTTGAAAGCCCCAAAGAGGAAAGATCTCAGGTACTTCTACCCTTAAAAAATCTAGCCACATCTCTAAGCCAAAAATTGTCACTTAGCCAAGTTGATGTTTCCTTTTCCCACTCTGCATTGCTGAAGTCCTTACCCCTGAATCGGCCACATGGCTCCATCTTGTCTTGCTTGGGATAATGAAGCCTATTAAAGTAGGGCAGGAGGTGGTACAGAGTCAGTCCCAGGAAGAACCAGACACAGGACAAAGCCAAGCTGGGTAAGGACTTTCCCACTCAAGGAATTTAATAGGACCAGATCACAAACTAGAGAATCAACCCCACAAGCCAGTCCTCGAGAAAAGAACTTGAGACTTGGCACAGAAAGGCAAATTTAAAATTACAAAGGATAAACCTGAACATAATTTATGCAAATCGTACCTTCAAATATAAAATCAGTAAGAGCTGTATGAGAGTATCAAACTTTAATAATCAAAACAACCCAGAAAATGTGGTTTTTCATTTGCTAGGCATTTTGAATAAAACCTAAAAATGAACCTGCAGGCACACTGAGACTTCGGCTTAAATAGATAACCACAGAACAAAGTTAATAGCTAAGCACAAAACCACTACTCAAAAACAGCAATGTTGTCTTAAATCAAACATATGTTTCCCATCAATCCATTACAGTAAATTAAACCTTGGATATTTGTCCTGTACTGAGAAGTTTGGAAATATGAACCAGCTGATCTAGGCTGGATTAATGGTGGGAGGACACAAATGGAAAGCAGTTGTGTCCAGGCTCCAGCCCCTTGGGTCATCATGGCCACACTGGGGAAGCCTCTCTCCGTGAGTCTTCCCAGATGTAGTCTTCTAGTCCTGTACCATCTGGTACCTACGTTGATGGCTGGTATTATCCTCATGTCAAAGCAACAATATGCAGCTACTCTGAAAATCATCTTTAGGCAAAAACCCTCATTCTTTGTTTCCTTGGCATGTGTTAAGATGCTGCATTTGTACTAAATGATCACTTATAGAAAAGGCCAGAACATACTAAGATGCAGTAGGGTATGTTTCGAGCATTTCAATTTTAAAAGTGAAATTACTGGGGCGCCTGGGAGGCTCAGTTGGTTAAGCGACTGCCTTCGGCTCAGGTCATGATCCTGGAGTCCCGGGATCGAGTCCCACATCGGGCTCCCTGCTCGGCAGGGAGTCTGCTTCTCCCTCTGACCCTCCCCCCTCTCATGTGCTCTCTCTCATTCTCTCTCTCTCAAATAAATAAAATTAAAAAAAAAAAGTGAAATTACTGAACCATTTTAGACCTTGAAGTTTAGAGTACTGAATAAAATGTTAAGGATAGGGTGTTTGCACATTATGACCTGCTCTACAATCACTTCAAAACCACATGACATAAAACTGCATATGTTTTATTCTGGAACTCTAAAGTTCAGCAATCCATCAACTTTTAAATAAGAGTGGACTTACTCAAGAGGAGGAAGAGCCAGTGCCTACTTGCATAAGGATTTTCATCTGCTGACTTTTGATCCAGAGATTCGTATAGTTGTTGTCATTCTGACCTCAAGGGAAAATGGACAAGAATGGACATGGTATCCATCCTCACAAAGATTAGAAGCAAGAAACAAGGTTTGTAGTAGGCAGAGAAGAGGAAACAGCCAAAGGATTTGAGACTCTATGGAAAGTAGCCTAAACTTGCTTAATGACTTCATGGAATTAGATGCTGTTCAAAAGACCTTCAAGAGAAGACAAAGTGATGAATATAAATCACCCAGAATGTAGCTCGAGTAATATTTTCCAAATAACCTCCTCAATTAACAAAATACTACTGGATGTAATACACTTTAAAAATTTATCAGTGGCTCAAATGGGACACTTTAAAAATATCGGTCAACTTTAAAAAAAAAAAAAAAAGGGGGGCGCCTGGGTGGCTCAGTCGTTAAGTGTCTGCCTTCGGCTCAGGTCATGATCCCAGGGTCCTGGGATCGAGTCCCGCGTCGGGCTCCCTGCTCTGCGGGAGGCCTGCTTCTCCTTCTCCCACTCCCCCTGCTTGTGTTCCTGCTCTCGCTATGTCTCTCTCTGTCAAAAAAAATAAATAAAAAATTTAAAAAAAAAAAAAGAAAAGAAAAATATCGGTCAAGCCCTTTTAGAAATAATTTACTCATTTGTAGTATCAATGGCAATATGAAATGGTAAGGTGGAAAGGAGCAAACACTGAGATAACACTTCAACCAATTGTTTTTATATTAACATTTAAATGGCATAGAGAGGACAAGCCCAGAATGTATCACTGATCTATCATGTGTAAAGTACATGGATTCCTGGGGAATGGGGGAGAGGGTGTGTTTATTTCATTAACCAAATCACAAGGAACATGAAAGGATACAGGAGCTCATTAAAACTGCACTAGGACTGCATCGCACGGCCCCAGCTTGCTTCTTACTGACACTGTAGAGCTAGGGAGTGTTTCACAACATCCCAACCTCTGTCAATTCATTCAAAACCCTAACCTTAGAAACATGCACTGCCTTTAGCTTTACTCATTGCTTGCAGCTAGCTGTAAAATAAATTACTTCAAATGATTTTATATTAGTTTTCCTAAGACCAAGAAGTCAGATTTAAGTCTCCGTGATGGTTTTTAGGCAAACAATGGCTTTGTGGCACCATTTTGAGATAAGGTAACTGTGCTTTCCCCGCTGAGTGTTCCACACCCAAAAGTTTCCATGAAGATCAAATATTAATACTTGTGATATCTATAATAACAACATAAAAATCACAATTTTTTTCCAACTTTTATATTTAAGATTTTATTTTTAAGTAATCTTTACACCCAATGTGGGACTTGAACTTACAACCTGAGATCAAGAGTCACATGCTCTATCGATTGAGCCAGCCCCAGGCACCCCTACAGAGTTTTATTTTATTTTATTTATCTTTTGCCCTTTTTTAACTTTATTTTATTTTACTTTAACTCAATTAATTAACATACAATGTATCATTAGTTTCAGAGGTAGAGTTCCGTGTTTCATCAGTTGTATATAACACCCAGTGCTCATTACATCATGTGCCCTCCTTGATGCCCATCACCCAGGTACCCCATCCCTCTACCCTCCTCCCCTCCAGCAACCCTCAGTTTGTTTCCTATGGTTAAGAGTCTCTTGTAGTTTGTCTCCCTGTCTGATTTAATCTTGTTTTATTTTTCCCTCCCTTCTTCTATGCTCCTCTATTTGGTTTCTTAAATTCCACATATGAGTGAAATCATATGACAATTGTCTTTCTCTGTTTGACTTATTTTGCTTAGCATAATACCCTCTAGTTCCATCCATGTCATTGCAAATGGCAAGATTTCATTTTTTGATAGCTGTGTAATATTCCATTGTGTATATATATATACACCACATTTTTATCCATTCATCTGTCAATGGACATCTGGGCTCTTTCCACACTTTGGCTACTGTGGACATTACTGCTATAAACATTTGCGTGCATGTGCCCCTTCAGATACATTTTTATCTTTGGGGTAAATACCCAGTAGTGCAATTGCTGGGTCATAGGGTAGCTGTATTTTCAACTTTTTGAGGAACCTCCATACTGTTTTCCAGAGTGGCTGCACCAGCTTGCACTCCCACCAACAGTGTAGGAGGGTTCCCCTTTTTCCACATCCTTGCCTACATTTATTGTTTCCTGACTTGTTAATTTTAGCCGTTCTGACTGGTGTGAGGTGGTATCTCATTGAGGTTTTGATTTGGATTTCCCTGATGCCGAGCGATATTGAGCACTTTTTCATGTGTCTGTTGGCCATTTGGATGTCTTCTTTGGAGAAGTGTCTGTTTATGTCTTCTGCCCATTTCTTGATTGGATCATTTGTTCTTTGGGTGTTGAGTTTGATAAGTTCTTTATAGATTTTGGATACTAGCCCTTTATCT
>NC_138383.1:18887423-18947396 GCF_054177405.1 Leptonychotes weddellii
ATTCCTGTCCACATTTAGGTCTTTCATCCATTTTGAGTTTATTTTTGCGTGTGGTGTAAGAAAATGGTCCAGTTTCATTCTTCTCCATGTGGCTGTCCACCCTACAGAGTTTTAAAAATTTGACTGGTGGGGCACCTGGGTGGCGCAGTCAGTTGGGCACCCAACTCTTGGTTTCAGTTAGGGTCGTGTTCTCAGGGTCATGAGATCGAGCCCCCCTTTGGGCTCCATGCTCACTGTGAAGTCTGCTTGAGATTCTCTCTTCTTCTCCCTCTGCTCCTCCTGCTTGTGCACTCTGTCTCTCTTGCTCTCACAAATAAATAAATAAATAAATCTTTAAAAAGAAGAATAATAATAAATACAAAGTTGACTGGTGACTTTTATTCCAATCTCCCACGCAGAACAGAAATTCTTCCTGAAAGATTATTCTAGGCCTCCAGTCTCTGGCTAAAGGTGCCCAGAGCTTGCAAAGTTCATGACTTGGGAAGGCAGATCATTCAATTTAAGAACAGTTCTAAAGTTAGAAGTGGTTTCCTTACATGGAGCCAGATCTGTCTCCCTGTGTAACTTCCAGCAATTTGATCCTGGTTCAGGCCATGTGTCTTTTCTTTTCTAAACAAAAATCCCAATTTCTTGAGCCATGCCTTCTCTGACATTGTTTCCATATTCTTCATTATTCTTTATTAACTGGACCACACATCTTCGATATTACAGACATATTTGCAATTAATTAGTCCTCTTAAACTATGGCACCCAGAATTAAACACAAAGATCAAGAGCACTGGGAGAATGGCCCCTGGGCTTTTGTAAATCTTTTGATATAGTCTAACTTCAGCGGCCATGGCATGTTCACAATTGCTGAGCTGGAACTCTGACAGAGAGACTTTATCCTTCACCTGATGTTTTATTCCCCCTTTCTTTTTTAACTCACAGAACTTCCTTTTATTATTCCATTTGCTTTACAAACTCTTACCAATTGGGGGGTCATCATTTTACCCTGAAAGTTTTTAAAATATAGTTTTGATTCTCTCATTCAACATATTAAATATGTTTGTATCGTTTGAAAAAAATGCAACAAAGCCGAAACCACAAGCCATACCACACCAAAGCCCCCCACCTGCCAATCACAAATATCAGCTTGCCATCAATGTTTCCTCAATAAGCCAACTGAATATTTTATTTTATTCTGTGTTAAATTGTTTCAATGTTAACAAAAGTTTTAAGAAATGTTTACTTGGTGAGTAGGGTGTTTGAGGACATAGGAACAGGCTCAGAGTCCCCTTAAGTAAAACGAAGCAAAGGTCATGCGGGGAAAGAACATCAGGTGACATGGAATTTATATACCAAAAAATATCATCTTTCTAGTGTGACAGCTTTAGTTAAAGATGATAGATAGATAGATGATAGATTTATTTCACTGCCTCTGACAATACACATAATGAAGAAGAATGTGTTTTGTAATATGGAAATCATGGGGGAGGGGCTTCCCGTTATAAAAAGGCTTCTGGAGAGAGGAAGTAGGGTATGTTATGCTTATTATCTCCAAGTTTAGGTAATCTGCTGCAATTCAAAATCTGCATACGTTGAATTTACCTGCAGAAGGAGCAAGGGGTAGCCACAGCAGAGGTTTACAAGAACCTGGAGAAACTTAAAACTTTGCTATTTAATGGTTAATCAAAACATTATAGTGTATCAGTTTCTCCTTTTCTCTTTAACTTTCTTGGGGGTCCTGCACTTTCATAAAGTAAGAATATACTGTTAGATATTATTAATCACTTCAAAAGCCCAAAGCAGGCTTTGAGAAAAATTTAAAACTTAAAATTTTATTTTCTTACAATTGACAAAAGCAAGAAAAAAAATAACAGAAGAATATTAAAAGGAATCTGACCATTTTCTCTTCCTACACTTTATTCTTATTTAAGACAGAATACATATGGTAAGGATCTACCACTTTCTGTTACTTCACCAGAAATCCCTAAAATTGGTTTCAGATACCTTCATCTGAAAAGATGGTATATTTATCATATAATTCCAAAGGAAAATAAATTGTTTTAAGCACAGTCATCAAAATGCATGAGGACAGAAATTCAGTAAGTGAAAATACACGTTTAAGTAGGCTGATAGCCTGCAAATGTTATCTGCTTCACTTCTCCAGTGAGAGATAATAAATATCTGAAGGCATTTTCTGTGTTTTAAAATAAATAAGACACTCTATGGAGTTTAACAAACAATTAACAAAACGATAATTTAGTATTACAGATGTCACTGAAAATCTTTCAGGTGATAGTATCAGAGACGAAACACCCACTTTATCAGCTAGAAAAGGAGGTATTAACTGATAACTCCCTAACACTCTCCTGGACGTTGGGCTTTGCAGGATTGAAACCCTTCCATCCTGTCCCATTTTGCCCAAAAATCTAGTCTATGGCAATTAGATTCTGATCACAGGAAAGGAAGAATCCTAGTGGTGGGGGAAGTGGCTCAAGTGGCTCCTCAGGTGGAGCTTTTCACACCAACTTTGGGGGTGCCAGCAAGGGAGGAGGTGAGGGTGGGTTGCTCCCTGATGAGAAGGATACAATGTGAAACCCTATGACCCTCTCGCAGTCTGCCCGGACAAGATGGCGCTCTGGAGCAGGCAAGCAGTTCACTGAATATAAAATCAAAGCATGGTGTAAGAAATTTGGACCTGGGGCAATGGCCAAGAAGTAAAACAGGACTAAAGAAGTATCACCAGATAACTGAGGAACTTAAAAACAAGGTAAGAAATTTTGCTACAGCTGGACAACAGAATGACACGAAAAATGACAAAATATTAAAAGATGGAGACCATTTTACACCGTTACCTGTACTTTCCTCAATTTAACCAGATTAAGGAACTTAACAAGCAACAGAATATCCTTCTTAGCTGTATTCAATTTTTTTTTTTCTAATTTGCTTACTTTTCTATAGTTCATGTCCTGGAAGGAATTATAGAAATGTTTCAAAAATACTTAAACAAAATTAAGCTAAGTAAATTGCCTGCAGTTGTTGTATCCTCAAAAGGAGAGACAAATGCTAGAAAGATATAGACAACTATTTAATGTATTGGTCCTTAAAGAACCATATACCTATAAAACTTCTGTGAACACCCTGACGCAGGCCTTGCTAAATACCAGTGTGCAGAAGTTCAAAATGTGAGTGCAACGAATGGTTTTTTTGTGTCCTGCTTTTCCATATATCAAATGCAACCATTTGGTGCAGTAACACCAGCTTCACGCTCCAGACTGACAGTGTAAAATGAGCAGCTGAAGACTTCAGACAGAAGTCAGGTGTGGTTACCTTCAACAGCACAATGGAAAACATAAGCTATGGAGAGAAGCAGTAGGGGACGCCAGGCTTATTTTTATACTGGAATCACAAGTGACAAAAGGAGTATTATTCTTTTTAGAAATAAATGAAATCCTAAAGATGGGAAAATATTTTAGCTGAATACACTAGAGAAGGCCATTATTTACAAAAATGTTATGGTGGTTCTGTGTTCAAAGAATCATTACCTAGTTTATAAGTAAGAACTTGTATGAATTAAGTATGTCTTAAGTGAGATTCCTAAAAGTACCATCATGTGTTTCTGAAGATTCTTTAACTCCCTTCTTTACATGTGTACAAGGCCCTCACAAACAAGAGGGAAATAGTGTGGCAACTGTGTCCTAAGAAATAAAAATGCTAGAGGGTTTTTCCTCAAACCTTTTAGTGTTTCATATGCAGTGCCATGGTACCCCCTCCCCCCAAAATGTGAAATGTGAATAGCAAATTATATTTACAACAAATATGAAACTGAAGCTTAGCATTTCTGGAACAGTCCTTTAAAAGATTGTCCAGAAGGGCGCCTGGGTGGCTCAGTTGGTTAAGCGACTGCCTTCGGCTCAGGTCATGATCCTGGAGTCCCTGGATCGAGTCCCGCATCGGGCTCCCTGCTCGGCAGGGGGTCTGCTTCTCCCTCTGACCCTCTTCCCTCTTGTGCTGTCTCTCATTCTCTCTCTCAAATAAATAAATAAAATCTTTAAAAAAAAAAAATAGATTCTGCGGGGCACCTGGGTGGCTCAGTAGTTAAGCGTCTGCCTTCAGCTCAGGTCATGATCCTGGAGTCCCGGGATCGAGTCCCGCGTCGGGCTCCCTGCTGGGCGGGGAGTCTGCTTCTCCCTCTGACCCTCCCCGCTCTCATGTGCTCTCTCTCATTCTCTCTCTCTCAAATAAATAAATAAAATCTTTAAAAACAAAACAAAAAAAAGATTGTCCAGAGAAGAGTATTAACACAAACCTAACAACCACTGAGAGAATTTGAAACTTTTTTCAGGTCTGGGTCTGAACTGGCCCTGTGCCAGAATGTGGAGGCTGAGCGCCGCGGCCCGAGCAGGGTCCAAGATGACCTCGCTTCTTCCAACACTGATACGGAAATGTAGACTGAAACCTGGCAGAGGAGTTAGCTGATCTCATGAAGAACCACGAGGATGTGTGTGTCCAGAGGCTGAAGTGTAACTTGCCTCTTTCTTATTTCTTGTCTTCAATTCCAATTAACAATGAGGTTAAGGAAAATTCTTTTTTTTTTTTAAGATTATATGTATTTATTTATTTGTCAGAGAGAGAGGGCATAAGCAGAGGGAGCGGCAGAGGCAGAGGAGAAGCAGGTTCCCCGCTAAACAAAGAGCCCCATGCGGGGCTCGATCCCATGACCTGAGCCGAAGGCAGACACTTAACCCACTGAGCCACCCAGGCGTCCCGAGGTTAAGGAAAATTCTAATAAATGAAGTGAATTCGAGTGCCATCATGGTTGAATCCCTTGATGGTTGTTTCCCATTCCGGAAGTTGAAGGCCCGCCAGAAATTGCAGGCTCTGACAGGCGTGTGGAGATGGTCGTCACACCTGGAGCTAATCTAACCGAGCTCCTCAAGGACATGAGAACACCCCGTGAAGCCCTCACTGAACAGAATCACCAGGATGCTAAAATTAGGTTCAACAATAAGGTAAACTAAAAACACAGTCAAGGTCAGAAAATTAGGACGACTCCCCTTCCCTGATAAATGACTCTCTTTCATAATGGCATTTCAGAGCAGAGTGCTACTTCAGCAGATCGCATCCTAGTCTGCTAAGATTCAGATGAACGAGCTAAAGTGCACTATTCAGGCAATGGAGTTAGAACCATAGTCTGCAGGAGCTCTGGAATGTAACAGTCTCCTCCTGGGTGAATATGCCAAAAAAACCTATTTTTCCTCACAGGTGATTTCATGATTTCACCTCAGCAATAGGTTTCCAAAATATTATATTCCCTAATGAAATTTATTTTGAAAAGCTCTTACAATTTTAAGATCTTTGGCTTCTTAATTACTAACTCAGGAGAGTGTTCATTTAATATATGAAAAATATCTAGAACAAAATTAACTCCACATATCAACCCCTATTTTGAAAATACTCCAGCCCCTGAATCAGCTAAGACACCGCAAGCATGTCAACATGAGCTCGCTGTTAGAGAAACACTGGGCTGGCTCAGTTCCAGAATGAGATCACTTGTTTCTATCTCCAGGTAGGTGGTAAAGCAGGACTCCTGTCTGAAAGCTTAAGAGAATTAATCTAGGTAAAATGTCTTCATGAAGATCCACCTAGGATTTCTTCAATATCAAGGAGTATATATGTTGTGTTTTAATTAAGAAGATTTTGTACATTTACACTTGAATTACAATGTTTTCTTTTTTTTTAAGATTTTTTATTTATTGACAGAGAGACACAGCGAGAGAGGGAACACAAGCAGGGGGAGTGGGAGAGGGAGAAGCAGGCCTCCCGCGGAGCAAGGAGCCCGATGCAGGGCTCGATCCCAGGACCCTGGGATCATGACCTGACCCAAAGACAGATGCTCAACTGACTGAGCCACCCAGGCGCCCTACAATGTTTTCCTTTTTAAATCAATTTTCAGGGGCACCTGGGTGGCTCAGTCAGTTAAGTGTCTGCCTTTGGCTCAGGTCATGATCCCAGAGTCCTGGGATCGAGCTCGGAGTCGGGCTCCCTGATCAGAAGTGAGTCTGTTTCTCCCTCTCCCTCTGCCACTCTGCCTCCTTGTGCTCTCTCTCCCTCTCAAATAAATAAACAAAATCTTTTTTAAATAAATAAATAAATTTTCACTTGTACTCCCAAAAGACAAGATTATTTGTGATAAGCATTTATCAAGTATCTGATGTTTCAGAAGCTGTGAGATAGGAAACAGGATAGCGGTGGCATTTCTGTCTTCTGGGAAGCACACTTTAACTATAAGGAAGTTTTTATTAAACTAATAATGCATTAGCCAGTTGTTATATTTTGCATCAGCCTGGTAGACCTGAGCCCCAGTCCTAGGCTGCCTCTAAACTCAGTGTGTGACCTTAGATAAGTCACTCTTCAAAAGTATCCATCTCTAAACCTCATTTTTCCTTTATCTATAAAACAAGGGAGTTGGTGATCCATAAGGTACTTTCCAATTCTAAAATCTATGACTCTATGCAACTAAATTTTAAAAACAATTAAAAAAATCAAGGTGGTGAAATGAATGTTAGAGTGAATTAAAATTAGGTCAGATTCACTCTAATTCAAGGGGTTTGCTGAAACTTCTGTAATACATAACATCCAATGTCAGGTTCTAAGGTAGGGTGTATCAACGTTGACACTCTAGACATTTGAGGTTGGATAATTCTTGGGCAGAGGGTGGCTATCCTGTACAACCTTATCGGTTGTAGCAGCATCCATAAGTTTTATCCACAAGATACCAGTAGCATCCCCTATCATCCTTTGTGACAACCAAAATGTCTCCAAACGTTGCCATATGCCCAGAAGAGGAGCAAAGACATCCTTTTGAGAATCAATGCTCTCCATATGCAAGCAGAATTTTCATATTCCACGAAAGCAAGTGCTCACCATGGTTTGAAATGCTTGGCTTGGTGCAAAACACACGAAGTGAAGTACCCTCCTTCTCTCGAATCTGAAAACTTCACCCCCTTGGGGCCCCTGGGTGGCACAGTCGGTTAAGCATCTGACTGTTGATTTCCGCTCAGGTCATGATCTCAGGGTCATGACAACGAGCCCCTTGTTAGGCTCCGAGCTCAGCGAGGAGTCTGCTGAGGTTTCTCTCTCCCTCTTCTTCTGCCCCTCCTTGCGCGCATGCCCTCTTTCTCTCTCTCTCTCTCAGATAAATAAATCTTAAAAAAAAAAAAAAAATTCACCCCCTTAAAACATGGTGTCCAAGTGGAAAAGTTTATCTCTGTTTCACTTGAAAGAGAAAGGGCTAGAATAGAGAGAAAATGGCTATGCATTGTGTCTTCTTTCTTGCAACATGAATAGGAACACTTTGTGATACTTATCTGCCTAAATAACTCTTTGTTTCATCTTTTCTCTGAGGGAAAACTGCAAACTTCACGTATCCTCAGAAAACATCCACGGAAGCCAGGCCGACAGAATCTGAGGCCAACTACCAGACTCAGCTTTCACAGATCCAAGTGCGGATACTGACCCTGGAGATCCACGTCCTCCAGGAGGTGGGGAGCCAGAGTGCAGGCTGTCAGCAGGTGCTGGACATCAAGATGTACCTGGAGGATGAAATGGGGACCTACCGTCACCTGCTCCAGGGATGGGGCTGGTACGTGGGAAGCTGTGAGTTTGGTGAAGAAGGGGAGCAGGTGGGGCTGAGGGCAAGTATAGGTATCTAGTTGCTCCTATTGACGTTCTTAACTAAATGCAACAGTATTATACCACAAGGGCTGAACACACGTCCACAAGGTCCATCCCGTAAGTACTATTTTTAATGCCCCCCTTGCCAGCTCTGTAAAGGCAGTGACCAAGGTCTTGATTCACATACCCTCCCCTCCCCCCGCCCCAGTTCCAGGCATTATCATCCTGCACAAGACACTCCACAAATGTTTGCCCAACTGAACTGAAGTTTAGGGTATCACTGTGGCTCTGCTTTCCCTGCCCAGAACACAAGCACAGTCTATCCAACATATTATATGCTTAACAGTCATTCGGGGCCATGTAATTCAAAACGAGAAGGAATAAAAACACAGAAAGTTAAAAATTCAATGTCTTCAACTCAGAGTCTTTAAAAACAGTCCTGGGTATTACAATTTTTATGACTATTTCAAACAATCAATATAGAGTATAAGATGTGCTATTTTTCTTTTCAGTCGTGAGTTTGAAACTGGATCAGAAAGAGGAAATAGAATCAAGGGTAAGTTCGATAAGAAAAATTTTCCATTATCCAATTTCATTTTCTTTGGAGGAACAGTATATTTGGGTCCAAGAGAGTTGTTTTTTATATGAATTTGTCACTTATATTAAGCAATTAAAGGCATATGAAACCAAACTCTGATTGTGGAATAGTTTCAACTGAGATATTTATCAAAATAGTACTGTAATTTTTTTCTTCAAAATGTACACCTGTATAAGTAATAATAAATGTCCTAGAAGCTTTTACTACGTCATATTTAAATGCTTTCCTTCCAACATTATTCAACTCAAAATGTGGGGAGACATTTTATTTTATTTTATTTTATTTTATTTTATTTTACTTCATTTTTGAGAGAGCATGTGCAGAGGATGGCAGCAGAGGGAGAGGGAGACAGAGAATCCTAAGCAGGCTCCACGCCCAGCGCAGAGCCTGACGTGGGACTCAATCCCACCACCCCGAGATCATGACTGGAGCCAAAATCAAGAGTCAAGACACTTAACTGACTGAGCCACCCAGACGCCCCTGGAGAGACATGTTAATGTACATTTACTCTGAAAGGTCAAAAGAAATAAAGAAGGAAAGGAGACAGACTAAATAAATAGAGACGCTTCATGGAAGACAAAATGGGATGAAACCAGGTTTAAGCTAATAGGTGAGTTTAAGACCATTTTTCAAACTGCAGATTTTGACCTGTTAGTAGATCTTTAAAAATATTAGGTCCCAGTCAGCATTTTTAAATGGAATGAAATAGAAAACAGTAAAGTACATGTTAGCTATGAATGATAAATATTATTTTACAAAAGTTTTGTTTTAACTATATATACATGTGTGTGTTGTGTACTGATGTTACAGCATGAAATGCATTTCCCTTGTGGGTTGTAAAATAAAGTTGGAAAGCTACTGTGTTGATTTGGTTTTGGGGTTTTGAGGGGTTTTTTGGCAACCTGTCTCTATCTCTATCAGTTCATCTTCCATACTGCTGCTAGAACCATCTCCAAAATTTGGATCACATCATTCAGGCACTGTTCCAAGCATTTTATACGTGTCAACTAATTCAATTCTCACTATGGCCCTATGAGATAGACTATTAGTATCCCCATTTTACAGATGAGAGAACTAAGACACAGAGCAGATTAAGTAAGTTAGCTAAGGCAGTCGGTAAGTTACCTTTCCAAGTTTCTGTCACAGGTCCCTCTGTGTATGAATCGACAGTCTAGAAAGAGAAAGAATATATGTAAATACGTAAGTTTATAAATAATAAAGCACTAACCGTAATTCTGACTGGATTTTATCAAAATCACTCCAAATTAGTGAAGCTTTAAAAAGTAAAGATCAAGGGGGACCTGGGTGGCTCTTTCGGGTTAAGCATCTGACTTCAGCTCAGGTCATGATCTCAGCGGCACAGGATTGAGCCTCTCCCCCTGCTTGTGCTCTCTCTCTCCCTCTCTCTCAAAAAACTAAATAAAACCTTAAAAAAAAGTAAAGATTGAAATCAATGAGATTTATACACCTATCTTTCTATTTAGTAGGTAGTTAATAAGTGCTCAATAAAAGAACTGTCTTACTTTTGATTTAGGTGGAATGCTCTATCAATTTTCTTCATATCCATTAACATAAAATTGATATTTCATTTTCCATATTTTCTTTTCACAGAACCAACAAAAATATTCTAGTACAATTGTTGAAGAATTTGCTGATGGCCATCATTGTCTCATCACAAATAAAAGATGTTCACCAAAGACCAACTTAAGGAGCATCACACAAATCAGCCCACAAAAGTAAGACAAATCAAGGACCATTTAATCTTGGCCATGAATGTAGGATAAGCCATGCAATGTTTAGAGAGTCAGACTGAAAGAGATGTGAAGACCATGGCATACATTCAAACAATATTGATCTTTTAACAATGGGAACAAGAAATGTCACCAAGATATTTGGAGATCTTTTTTGGCTCATATATAAGAAAGTCATATGAACAGATTCACTTGATTTTGAAGTTTTTTTAATCTTTGTGAATTTACCAAAAATGAGTACCTCTAACTCAGGAGGTCTAATTCTGAGTCTGAAGCAATCAACTTGGGTCAAGTGCCTGGCTAAACACTCTAGATAGTAAACAATAAGTATTCCCTTCTAGAAGCTAACATCCAGCTGGAGTGTAAGAGATACTCATGAAAAAGTTCAGTGGCATTAGAATATCACATAGCACCAAAATTAGTAGTACAGATGATAAGTGCCAAGGGAATTCACAGATGAGAGTTCAAATGGGCCAGAGAGGCCAATGAAAAGCTCATAAAGCTCTAAAGCTACAATAATATAACAGTCCATACTCATCAGTGAGCAAAAATTAAAAAGACAATATCAAGTGTTGACAAGGATGTGAAGCAACTGGAACATTCTGCAACTGGAACTCAACATCTACTACTGATGGGAGTATAAATTAGTGCAACCACTTTGGAAAACAGTTGTTATTATCTACTACAGTTAAAGAAGATACACTATGAACCAGAAATGCCTTTCTTTCATTCATTCATTCATTCACCAAAGTAAACCCTAAAAGATTAACACTTAGGATTTCTCAAAGAGAGCTGAAAATGTTTCCCTAATTCTCAAACGATGCTGATTTCAATGGCCATCCCTTCCAAGGTATGACTCACTAGTTTTTCTGGCTACTTGGAGAAGTTTCAAAGGTAATGATTTTTGAGGGTAACTGAGCTTGTTGTACCTGCATGTCAACCTATCACCAAATTTCATTTCAGGAGTCAGCAATGATAGATGTACTGAGCCACTGGTGAGATGAGATATTTGGGGGGGGAAAAAAAAAGCAATTAAGAAGGAGTTGAAGCTTAATGGATTAGTATAATGAATTTTTCCAAAGGCAACAGTGTGAAAATATTCATAAAAGGTGTGGCAGAATGTGGAATCACTGAAGGGCAACTATTCTGGCCCTACCAACCGTTTTGTTTTTTCATACAGACTAGACTAAATATCGGAAAGTTCATTAATTTCCAAATGTAATTGTTTAAGATTTAAGCCAAAAGACATCTTAAAATGTATTAAACTTTAAAAAAACGTTTTTTACTGAATAGACCAGTGGTGTAAGAAGCCAAAGAGAAACAAAAGTCAAATTGAGGAGCCAAAAAATTTAAAGGAAACAAAAAACATTCAGTAATTTCAGAACACTTTGTATCACCAAGGAGCATAGTATTGCAGAAGACTACAGTCTTCAAGAAATTAGCAACTGTGTTCAGCACTAAATCAGAAAATGAATCATGCGGGCGCCTGGGTGGCTCAGTTGGTTAAGTGACTGCCTTCGGCTCAGGTCATGATCCCGGAGTCCTGGGATCGAGTCCCACATCAGGCTCCCGGCTCGGCGGAGAGCCTGCTTCTCCCTCTGACCCTATCCCCTTTCATGCTGTTTCTCTCTCTCTCTCTCTCTCTCAAATAAATAAATAAATAAAATCTTTAAAAAAAAAAAAAAGAAAAAGAAAATGAATCATGCACACTTTTATCTTAATACCAGATTACTTTTAATAGCTCCAAACTTATTGTTAACTATGTGAAGTTATAGTTAAAAGTAAAAAGGTAATACAGCTAAACTATTAAAGGTATCAGATAGAATCATATAGTTGAAAAGAAGGGGTTTTGATTTACTCAATCTCTAAGATTGACACTGAGAATTTATTGGGGCACCTGGGTGGCTCAGTCGTTAAGCGTCTGCCTTCGGCTCAGGTCATGATCCCAGGGTCCTGGGATCGAGCCCCGCATCGGGCTCCCTGCTCTGCAGGGAGCCTGCTTCTCCCTCTCCCACTCCCCCTGCTTGTGTTCCTGCTCTCACTATCTCTCTCTCTGTCAAATAAATAAATAAAATATAAAAAAATAAAATTAAAAAAACACTGAGAATTTATCAAAGAGAATAGGAAATGTTTCCCTAATTCTCAAACAACACTGACTTCAACAAACATCATTCAAAGCGTGGTGGCAAGTTTTGTGGCTGCTTGGGGAGGTTTCAAAGATAATGATTTTTGAAGATCAAAACTACCGATCCCAGCATTTTCTCCAAATGCATAAAATTATTCACAGAGATAAAAGTACTATTGTCACATAAAATGATATGATCTATAGATGTAATTATGTTGCATTAAGCTGAATAATTGCTGGGTATGCTGGATTAGTGTCTTTAATCTGAACACAGCCCACGCCCAAGAGGAAAAGATTCCCATTCTATCCTAAATATACAACAGTAATCCCTAAGAGAGCAACGCTTCTCTTGGTTATATGATGAGAAAGTCAAAACAAACCTGAACCTGGCAATGAACATTTCCAGGACCCAAAACATATTTTTGAAAGAAGTTTAACAATCTTCACTTAATTTTTAAGACAAGATATAAAGTCAATAAAAGATTATCTACTCTGATATTCATTCATTTGTTCAAAAGCATTAAATGAACATTAAGTCTAAAGGATTAATGGCAAAACCCATTAAATTAGTGGGAGTTGGGGTAGGTTCCAAAGAAATATAAAACATGCATTCTATGCCCTTGAGAATTTCACAATTTAGTTAAGGAGAAAATAATTACCAAGCATTTTGAACCATACTTGAAAGTTGTGGAGAAATAAAATTTTTATTAATCTATATATTTTAAGTGCCATTCATTTAATAGTCAAGGTTAAATAGTACCTCCTCCAAGCCAGTGGGGAAATAATTTTTTTTTAATTTTTTTGTATGGCTAAAATTTCTTTTGCAAAATGTCTTTTTGTAAAAAGCCTGAATGTACCTCTTCTGAGACTCCAGGTTTTTTTTGGGGGGGGGGTTCTTTTTTCTTTTTTATTTTTTTTAATTTTATCTCTTTTTTTATTTAAATTCAGTTAATTAATGTATAGTGTATTATTAGTTTCAGAGGTAGAGTTCAGTGATTTATCAGTCTTATATAATACCCAGTGCTCGGGGCGCCTGGGTGGCTCAGTTGGTTAAGCGACTGTCTTCAGCTCAGGTCATGATCCCAGGGTCCTGGGATCGAGCCCTGCATCGGGCTCCCTGCTCGGCCGGAAGCCTGCTTCTCCCTCTCCCACCCCCCCGCTTGTGTTCCCTCTCACGCTGTCTCTCTCTCTCTCTCCCTGTCAATTAAATAAATAAAATCTTTAAAAAAAAAAATACCCAGTGCTCATTATATCATGTGCCCTCCTTAATGCCCATCACCCAGTTACCCCATCCCCCTACCCCCTCCCCTCCAGCAACCCTCAGTTTGTTTCCAATGATGGAGTCTCTTATGATTTGTCTTCCTCTCTAATTTCATCTTGTTTTATTTTTCCCTCCCTTCTCCTATGATCCTCTGTTTTGTTTCTTAAAATTCTGCATATGAGTGAGATCATACGATACTTGTCTTCCTCTGATTGATTTATTTTGCTTAGCATAATACCCTCCAGTTCCATCCACGTCATTGCAAATGGCAAGGTTTCATTATTTTTGATGCCTGAGTAGAATTCCATTGTATATATATATATACATATATATATATATGTATATATATATATATCACATCTTTATCCATTCATCTGTCAATGGACATCTGGGCTCTTTCCACACTTTGGCTATTGTGGACTTTGCTGCTATGAACATTGGTGAGACTCTGGTTTTTATATATCAAGCTTACTTAGAAAGAGGTCCACAGGTATCTGCAAGTCCGAATGTCCTACCATGCTCACTGTGTCCTCCAAAGCTGTAGAACCGATCTGAGCAACTGGGAGGTGCTCATATACTTACAGACTGACCTGGAAGGTAGAAGCAAGGGAAGAAGAGAAAGATGGGGAGACAGAAAGAGATGCCTCTGCAAGCAGCTGTCAGGGAGCAGAGTCTGGTCCAGAGAATGTTGGGAGGTTCTGCAATGGCAGCCCCAAAACTAAGGAGACAATGGGCATCGTGGAACAATAAGGCAGAAAGAGGCACAGGACGCAGACAGTTGCTTCTGGAGCAGACACATTCAGCCACAGCCAGTTTGGGCAGTGGAAGGGCATTTTTTTTTTTAAGATTTTATTTATTTATTTGACAGAGAGAGACACAGCGAGAGAGGGAACACGAGCAGAGGGAGTAGGAGAGGGAGAAGCAGGCTCCCCGCCGAGCAGGGAGCCTGATGCGGGGCTCAATCCCAGGACCCCGGGATCATGACCTGAGCCGAAGGCAGCCGCTTAACTGACTGAGCCACCCAGGCGCCCCTGGAAGGGCATTTAAACCTGAAAATAAAACTCAGTAACTCAAGTCATTATGTGAAGACCAATAAGCAAAAATAATACCTAAAAATATACGAACTTGAGTTACAGATAAGAACTGTGTCATACCTTTGAAAGCAATCCACTCACATCTCATGCTGCTCACACAGTCTGTCATGGGGAGGCTACTGGAGAGGACAAGAGGGAAACCAAAGCGGGGTCCTGCATGCAGGGCATGTAAGATGCATAAATGCTCCATTCTGAGGACTACACTGTCCCTACTATGACAGTTGCACAGGGCGACATCCAGGACCAGGAAGTGACCGGCCCTATGATCAGAGAAGGTTCATACTGAGGCACCAGCTTGCGGAGGTAAGGATGGAGAGGAATCTCTGTAAAGTCTCACCTCTGCCATCATCAGCCATCCTATGGTTTTCTACTTACGGCCTCTTCCAATTTATTACTTCTATTTACCAGAAAAAAAAAACTCCACATGATGACCAATCACACCATCTCTGATAAGAGTTCAAAACCTAGCATATAACGTCTTCCCAGGTATGCCAAAATGTTCCCTCAAAAATTTTTTTTGTTTACTGATTCTGGACATTTCATATAAATAGAAGCATACGATATGTGTCCTTGAGTGTCTGGCTTCTTCTTGTATAATGTTTTGAAGGCTCTTCCGTACATCAGTACATCATTCCTGATTATGGCTGAAGAAAATCCCGTTGTATGGATATACCACAATTACTTTATCCATTCACATGTTGATGGACACTTGGGTTAGTTCCTTCGTTTGGGTAGTATGATCAGTGCTGCTATCCATAAAGACAAAAAGCAAATCGATGGTTACATAGGCTGGGAGAAGAAGGAAATGTGGAGTGACGGCTTGATAAGTACAAGCCTTCCTTTGAAGGTAAGTGCTTCGAAACTACACAGATATGTTGGTCACACAACACTGTGAATGTACTAAATGCCAATGAACTACACATTTTTAAAATTCTATGTTATATAAATTTCACCTCCATTAAAATATTTTTTTTTAATTTCAAGGCAAAGCCTCCACCACCACCTGCCTAAAATGTGGGTTAAACTACAAATAGAGAGTGTTATATATTTTTAAATAGATTGCCTGTAACATGTAGGCCATCCTTCAAAGTCAAGGTTGTAATGATCACATTACACACGTGTTCTCAAGATAAACGAAAGAGATCACAAAGACAGAAAAGAATTTCGCTTCAAGCAGACAGAACTCATTACACACATGTTCTCAAGATAAACAAAAACTAGTCCTCAGGTAAAAGGATTTGACAGCATCATTTGTCACATGTGGCTCATCCTAACTTTACCCGGCAACTGGGGTCACCACCTGTGTTAGCTGGTAGGTTTTATATAAAGCTCCTCTTGGGTGCCTGGGTGGCTCAGTAGGTTAAGCAACTGCCTTCGGCTCAGATCATGATCCTGGAGTCCCGGAATCGAGTCCTGCATCGGGCTCCCTGCTCAGCAGGGAGTCTGCTTCTCCCTCTGACCCTCCCCGTTCTCATGTGCTCTCTCTCTCTCTCTCTCTCCTTCTCTCTCTCAAATAAATAAATAAAATCTTTTAAAAAAAAAACCTCCTCTTATCTTTATGACAGGAGGTGGTTTCGGAGTGAGGTGCCCACCAAAGTTAGGTTCCTAGCCTTCTAGAGAAACTGGGAAACAGGACTCTATGTTCTTTGGATATGTACCATCCAAAGATTCGGTGCCCAAGTCCTTGAGAAAGACATTCCAGGGCCGTAAAGCTGGCCAAAGGCTTATTTAGCTTTTAAAAAGATTTACTTATATTTCAAAGAGACAAAGAAAGAATGTACAATTAACAAGGTTTCTGAAGTAAATGCTCTAAGAAGAGAGAGTGGGAGTGTATGTGTCTTCCCTTATTTTCAACAGGGAGAATTAAGACTCTTATTTTTAATTTGTATTTGCCCTTACAAGCCTTCTCTGATCCCCTCAGCAAAAAGTAATTACTCTCTCCCCAGAGGTGCCTTTCTGTGGCGCCTCCCACTTTCCAACCTTGAATTGAAGTAATTTCGGCAGGATCCATATCTGATTCCTTTCTTCATCCCTCACGGTGCCCAGCACGTCACACAGAGCCACCATTCAGGAAAGGCCCCAGACAACCAGAAGGAACTTTGTAGCTATGGAAATACTCTGATTCTTGATTATATAATGTCCATATGCTGGTTGCAATAATGTCCTATAGTTTTCTAAGACGATATCACCGGGGAATCTATTCTTTCCAATTGAATCTACAGTCACCTCAACATAAAAAGTTCAATAAAAAAATAAAAAGGCCCTTGAATAAATAATCACCTGTGCATTATCAACCATCAAACACTAGTCACAGAATACGATAAAAAGAAATACAGACCAAACTACAGAGAAGAAAATTCACAGCTGCATTCAGGGGAAGAGTTAAGCAGAATTAGGGGATGCCTTTAGGAAACTGTGGGGAATATCTGTCAGGATGCTAGAAACTGCTGGGTACAGTGGAAAAACTGTGAGACGAGCCTAAATAAAAAACGTTAAAATTAAAAAAATTTAAAAAGAAGACAACAGAGATAATATCCAAGAAAGGATGGATCCAGGGGCGCCTGGGTGGCTCAGTCGTTAAGCATCTGCCGTCGGCTCAGGTCATGATCCCAGGGTCCTGGGATCCAGCCCCACACCAGGCTCCCTGCTCAGCGGGGAGCCTGCTTCTCCCTCTCCCACTCCCCCTGCTTGTGTTCCCTCTCTCGCTGTCTCTCTGTCAAATAAATAAATAAAATCTTAAAAAAAAAAAAAAAAGGATGGATCCAAGTGCAAGGGATTCAGTTGTCTAGAATAAACCAAGACAAGGGGAAAATAACTAAAAGTAGAATATCCAGGACACTAGAAGAGAGCAGGGCCAATGTCATGAGAGAAAGGGAGTTTAGAAAAATCAGTATTTCAAAGACAGAAAGGGAAGCTAAGGGAACACCTGTCCAACTGGTGAGAAAGTTGTACTCAGGGCCCAGCAAAGACCTGTGTCCCAGGGATCAGAAAAGAAAGGCAACAAACAATGAATCATGGAACACTATATCTAAAACTAATGATGTAATGTATGGTGATTAACATAACAATAAAAAATTAATAAAAAAGAAAGGCAAATATTGTAGCTCAGGTGGGACCAGCACACAGGTGCACATTTCAGCCTAAGAACTATACCTTTGGGGCGCCTGGGTGGTGCAGTCGGTTGAGCGTCTGACTCTTGGTTTCAGCTCAGGTCATGATCCCAGGGTCGTGAGAGAGAGCCCCGCATTGGGCTCCACGCTCAGCATGGAGTCTGCTTGAGATTCTCTTTCCCTCTGCTCCTCCTGCTCATGCTCTCTCTCTCTCCCTAAACTAAAAATAAATAAATCTTAAAAAAAAAAAAAAAACTATACCTTCAAAGGTTGGGATTTAATGAAGGCACCTCCAGAGGAAAAGGGGATGGGGAAAAGGAAATTGAATTTCCTGAAGAGTTTTGCTTAGTGTTTATACTCTGTAAAGCTAACAGTATAACATGAGTTGTATGTAATTGGGATCTTAAATTGCCCTCACCCCCTGGTGGCGTTCGTGTTTGAGCACAAAACGTCTGTGTGTCAGACTGCAATGAACAAAGTAGGAGAGGAAGCACTGTGGGAAAATACGAGAGGAAACGGGAACCAAAGGCAGAGTCCTCGATTGGAGAAATGGCCCTGCTTTTCACTCATGGGTTCCAGCAGCAAAGAATGAATTCAGTAGCTGCCGAGGGCAGGCCTGCCCGGACTATATAGCCTGCTTACTCACTCCGTATGAAATGTGTGTGCAAGACATGTTGTACGTACATATGCATTGCACATGTGCCTTGAAGCATGCCGAAAAAATGTGGACCGATATATTCCAACACTAGTCTTGGTCTAATTATATTCATAACTGACACATGAAACAAGATTAAGCCATATCATGTGGAGGCATGTTCCTATAAGTAAAAAACCAACAATATAACAAAAAGGGGACAAACCAGGAAAGTAAAGTCCTATCACATAACATGGTTTTTCACAAGTACAAAAATAAAAAAAATTAAAATCTTTATTTGCTGACTAATGATGCATCTGTAATCTTATTAAATGCATGATTGATTAAAAAAGAAACACAGGATCTTCAGCTGCGGAAGAAATTACACTTAATAAATAAAATAATACTCCAGCTCTTTGGGATTATTCCCCCAAATTAAAAGATCAGTTGGACTGATATGTCTGTCTAAAGAAAAGAGATTCTTATTTACAACAGCTTGGAGAATAAATCCATTTAATATAAACTCGTGTTGCTGTCAGTCCTATCTGGCATGCTTGTTAGAATAAAACCTGATCACATTGATGCGTAGGACAAAACATTAAATGGACTAAGATTTGTGACTCTTGTATACAACAAAATTAGGTACTTTAAAGGAGGCCCAAGTGCATTACATAAAAAGTGCATACCTATGTGCCCAAGTGCAATGCATAAAAATAAATTTGCCCATTATTTTCTTTTCCAAATTTTTTTTCCTCCTTAAAGCAAAAATCCAATCTTAAGTAGAAACGGGTCAGAAGAGATGTTATTTCCCACAAAGATTAATGCAGCTCTCATCATATCACCCAGTGAAAATCCACCAAGAAGGTAGGTGGGTGTGTGCCTGACTCGCTTGCATTTACAAACACGAAAAACGTGAGGAGTATAACGTTCTTGAACTACTTACCTGTCTCCCGCTAGTTCATCACCAGCCAGGCTCCCACCTCCTTGGAGCAGCAGATAAGTGACTCTGTTCGTTGCCTCTGGGGAGAGTGAACAAAAGCCCTCTAGTCTTAGATTGAAGAGGACTAGGGACCGAGACAAAAGGTACAGAAGAAACATCATTCATTCTACACACATTTTCTGTCTGCTGTCTCAGTGCCAGGCACAATCATGCATCCATTCATGACCAGACAGACAGGTCTTGGAACTTACATTCTAGACTAGAACCCTCAAGAAGAGAAGAGCTTCTCTGGACCAAAGGGAGAGGGGAGAAAGGAGAAGGGCAGCCGTGTGGGTCCCTGAGAGAGGAGCCCCAGGCCCTGCTTCTGAGTCAGAGCCACCTCAAAGCAGCAAAACGGGAGGTAAGTTGGGGACCTGACTGCTTAGCAGCACTGCACCCTGCTTCTTGGATTGTGGTCCCAGGAAAGGGATGAGGGCCAGATAGGTTTGGTTTGAGCAGTGCGTCCGGGCGGGTGGAGCCGCAGCCTACCTGCCATTTCCTTGCCCCTCTGCACATTGAAGCCCAGAATGGTTCCCAGGCCCTCGGGCACGGAGGGAAGTCTGCAAGGGAGCTGTTGGATGCAGGGAGGGCAAATACAAACTAGAAAGGAGAGGCTTTAAAAGAAGAAGAAGAAGAGGAAGAAAGGAGAAGCTTAATTCTCCCTGTTGAAAATAAGGCAAGACACACACTCCCACTTAGAGCATTTACTTCAGAAACTTTGGAATTGTAAATACTTTATCTGTCTCTTTGAAATGTAAGTAAATCTTTTTAAAAAGCAAAATAAGCGGCTTTATGGCCTGGAATGTCTTTCTCAAGGACCTGTGGATGGTAAACATCCAAGGAACATAGCGGCCCTATCTGTTTCTGTAGGGAGGTAGGAGCCTCTCTCCAAACTACATCCTGTTATAAAGAAGTGTATTTTTCCTTTAGATGAAGCCTCTTAGTGAATACAGATGGTCACCCCATAACCAGGTAAAGTCACCAAATTACCAGATGAACTATGTGTGACAAATGGTGCTGTCAAGTGTGGTGTCTCTCCCTATCGGTCGGGGGCCCCCAGATGTGAGGTGATGATCGGTAGCATGGGGTCTAGTGGTGCGGGGCAGTGACAGGATTCACCTGAGGCAGAACAAAGGAGGTAGAAGTTTGGGGACTATGGAATTTTCCCTTTTATGGTAACTGTGCCTGGTTGTAAGTAGCCCATTGGTAAATTAGGGCCCATGCGTAGTTTGAGGTGGGTCACCTGATGAGCCTGTCTGTATTCAGCTCAGTGGCCGGTGGTTGCTGTTGGGCCCTTTCTAATTTCCATTGCTCAGGCCCGTTGCCTAAAAGCAGCCTCTACAAGTCCTCCTACTTGAGGACTAGTTGTTTATCTTGAGAACAGGGATGCGTGGGTTGTATATGGATGGCTACATAAAAGGGTGAGATCTCTTTCTGTTTTTGCAGTCTCTTAGTGGATTGCCTGTGCTGTGCATCACATTCTGGTTTAATGTTTATTCAATAATAACAGTGTTTTCATTCTCTACTACCTTTGCAGAGAGGATTTCTAGGTTGGGAGATTTTGTTTTAATTTTTTTTTAAGATTTTGTTATTTATTTGAGAGAAAGCACACAGGTGGGAGGGGCAGAGGGAGAGGGAGAAGCAGACTCCCCGCTGAGCAGGGAGCCCGATGCAGGGCTCAATCCCAGGACCCTGGGATCATGACCTGAGCCGAAGGCAGACGCTTAACGACTGAGCCACCCAGGTATCCCTGGGAGATTTTGTTTTTGTTTCCCCAACAACTTGAATGGGACAAATGGAAAGAACAATGATTGACTTAGTGAACATAGACTTGGACAGATGACATCAAGGACCATCCTGACCCCCTAATCCTAGCTACCGAAGTTCCCAGAAACTTAGATGCAACATTTTGGAGAAAAGGCAGGAAACCCAATTGAGGAGATTTAATTACTCATCCTCTACAGAATGGGAGCTCAAAGTAAAGATTAATTTGTTATAGAAAAATAAACAATGCATATGTCTTATCTACCTGACTCAGATTTGCACCAACCACAACATGAACAGTGGAGACTTGCCATTGTTTAACTTCTGGAGTATTACTTCAGACACCTACACTAACAACCCATTTCCTATGGGTGAAGCAAGATAGGGGAATGAGTAGAAGGAAACATTTGTAACATGTATAACTATAATTGTCAAACTTTGCCACATATTAGACTCAACTGGGGAGTTTTAAAAATGCTGACGCCCAGGCAAAACATCCTGAGCTAGAAACTCAGAATCTCTGGCAGGCGGATGCAGCATCACTATTTCTTAAAGTTCCCCAGATGAGTTCATTGTGCAGCAAGTTTGAAAACCGGTGATTTTAAAGCAGTACTCCTCAAACTTCAGTGTGCACACAAATCAGCTAGAGATCTCGATAAGAAACAGATTCTGATCTAGGAGGTTGGGGCGGGGCCTGAGAGCCTACATTTCTAACCAGCTCCCACTCTAAGTAGCAAGGATTTAAAGACCTCTCTTATGTGCCAGGGTTTTACTTCCGATTCCTAAGAAATTAGCAGTTGTGCTGTAAAGCGTAGGCTCTGGAGTCAGACCGCCTGGATTTGACTCTTGCCTCTGCACTTGATTGGACTTCAGTGTCTTTATCTGTAAACCGAGGATGATGATAACAGTATCTACCATTCTTAGTAGCCGTATAGTAGCATGAGAAGTGTATCATTAATCTCAATTCACAGATGAGGACCTTGAAGTTCAAAGAGCATCAGTACTTTACCCAAGCTCACCTTGCTAGTAATTGGCAGGCAGGGGCTTGAGCCCTGGTCTTTTCCCACTTTATCCTGCTGCTTTAAGGGTCTGGATTGAATTCAGTCTCATTATCCTCCTGTCTTCCCTGTTTCTGATCACAGGATCACTGATGTTCTAGGTGCAGAGAGTACAAACCTGAGTGACCTCTGTCCCTGCTTCCCCTTCCCTTTGTAAACAGCTGTCCCTCACTAAAGCTCTAGAAGTCATGCCTGCTCCCCTGCTCTATTCCCACAGCATTATTCAAATTCAGTTTCCTAGGGTCTCTCACCCTGAACTTCTGAAATAGCTTTATGTTCTTTTTCATTAGTACTGCATCTCTCATTGGTGTCCCTACTCTGAAATCTTTGGCACTATTTCCAAATTAATCCGACCATGTGACTTCCCCTTTCATAAACCAGCAGTGACTCTCCATTACTTGCCAAATAAAACCCAGTCTTCATCAACTGGTTTTCCACAATCTGACCCTGACCACTTTTTTTTTTTTTAACTATTTCCTCTATAATGCCTTCTCCATCTTTTCTCCCCACCACGTGCCGGAAGAGGTCATCTCTCCTCTTCAGAACTCCTCTGCACCCAGCACACTTCTTGCCAACAGTAGGCATCCAATAATCAAATGACTGAATGAACGGCCTTCAGTCCTGAATTCTAACTCCCAAGGGTCTGGGGGCTCACTCTCATGAATGTCCCTAGAGCCAGTGTCCTCAACCACAGCATTTTGGCAGTTGTGAAATGTGTTATAACTAATGAGTTTCTATTAATAAAGTATAACATTGTCAAATGATTTACTTCTGATAACTAGAGTGGACTCAAGATGGTCTCTGTGACACCCTTGCTTATTTGCATTCTGTTATGATTTTTGTGATTTTTTTGTTTTTTTTATTTAAGATTTTATTCATTTATTTGACAGACAGAGACACAGTGAGAGAGGGAACACAAGCAGGGGGAGTAGGAGAGGGAGAAGCAGGCTTCCCGCCGAGCAGGGAGCCCGATGCGGGGCTCGATTCCAGGACCCTGGGATCACAACCTGAGCCGAAGGCAGACGCTCAACGACTGAGCCACCCAGGCGCCCCTCTGTTACGATTTTTGAAGCATAAGAGAACAGGATGTGACTCTAGTTAATGTACTGAAAATGACACGAAGCCTGCAATTTTATATCTGCCACAGTGTTTAATGAGCTATCGTTACTGATTTTTTTAAATAAAGGGCAGTGTTTTTGGAAAGTAAATTAGCAACATTTTTTCTTTGAAAAATAACAGTTGAGATTTTTGAAATAGTTAACTTCATTACTCAGATGCTTGTAGGATACCTTTCTAAATACTACTCCCATCGCCTCCCCCCTCCCCCGCCCCGCCCCAATCTAGCACTATTTCCTTTAAGATTCCCTTGGAGCGTTGCAGGCATGAGCTCTCATTTATGTGAGGCAGGAGCAGCCAACTACGAGCTGTGCTGTTCAACACAGTAGCCGCGTGGCTATCGAGCACCTTAAATGTGGCTTGTCCAAATTGAGATGGGCTATTAAAATATCCAGTGGCTTTCAAAGAGAGTATCAAAAATAAAGAGTGTAAAATATCTCATTAATATTTTAGATTGATTCCAAGTTGAAATAATTATATCTTGGCTATATCAGGTTAAAGAAAATATAATATTAAAATTCATTAACACTTGTTTCTGTTTCTCTCTCTTGATTTGGCTACTAGAAAGTTTAAAATTCTACTATGCAGTTTGCATTTGTGGCTCGCCTTATATTTCTATTGGGAAGTACTGCTCTAGGGCGCCTGGGTGGCTCAGTCGGTGAAGCGTCTGCCTTCGGCTCAGGTCATGATCCCAGGGTCCTGGGATCGAGTCCCGCATCGGGCTCCCATTGGGCTCATGCTCACTGGGGAGCCTGTTTCTCCCTCTCCTGCTCCCCCTGCTTGTGCTCTCTCTCTGTCAAATAAATAAATAAAATCTTTAAAAAGAAAGAAAGTACTGCTTTAGGGTACATAAGAAATATCTGGGAGTCCTGTTTAAAATGCAGATTGCCAGGACCAGCCCTCTGGGGAATCTAGTTCAGCTTTCTGTATTTTCTGCAGAGATGAGCAGGAGCTACATGAAGTAATGACTGTAATTATTTACTTTCTTGCTTCTCTTCCCACTACTAAGTGCCTGATTTTCTTCGTATTTCTCAGTTGCAATTACCAAGAAAGAGGATCAGTTTGGTCTAGATAATCATAAGTGACCCTCTTTAGTGAGAGCTTTCATATCAGGCTACCTCACAGGTCTCTGCTCTGTGGATTGGCTATCCTTTGGTCAAGTGTCCACCTCTAAACCAATCATTTGTGGTTGATGGGGAGGGTGGAGGAGGCATGGGTCAGGTTAAACAGAGGACAGGAATGACCAGAACCTCTCCTCTCAGCAGGGCCAATGGATGGCCAGCTTTGTTTACAGGGACTGTGGGAACGCCCAGCACAGATCGGCCTGGCCAGCAGTGAATTAATTCAGAAATTTAAAGAACCCAATGCACGTTCAAAGGCCCTGTGAGCACTAGAGCCAAGGATTGATTATTTCCTGAATGACTCTTTGGATACAATTCCAGCCAAGCCACTCTACAAATAACAATGACAATAGATGTATTCTCGAAAATATTTCAGTCACTTCTAACAGCCAGCTGGCCAGAGTAAACAAGGAATTTAGGTGGGGAGAGAGAGCATGCAGAGGCCAATGGGGCAATATATGGAATACAGCGAGGCAGTCACAGTTCCAGTCCCGAAGATGCCATGACGTCGCCCTATGACCTTGGGCAAGACACCCCAACCCCTCCTGCCTCAGGCTTGTCACCTTTTCAGATTACAAAGTGACAGGGATCGTGAAGGTTAGATGGAATGATAGATGTAAAGGTGCTTTTTAAAGTTAGAAGGGCTGTGCAAATGTTATATTTACAGGTATGAGTTGTCATCAACTACATGTTTACTAACAAAGGAGTAACCCCTACAATAAATCTTACCCAGTGGATAACCCCTGTGCACAGACCATCTGGTTGTATTTCTTCAACTTTGTTAAAATATTGGAAATGTTAACTCTCAGCTCTCACAGTTTATTAGCACTTACCTCCAGCTATAGCTTCATCTGGATATGCCTTCAGGAATCCACCTCAAGACATCAAACTCTGCCGTGGGGCCAGCAGCCTGCCATGAACCACACAGCATACATTTGAGAGAAATACAGTCAGTCCCATGGCTAATGACAACTGTCAGCTTCATCTGATGGTAGCTTTTCCCAATGCCTGTCAGAATATTCAAGATTTACGACATCTTCTAATGCCCTACCACAGCATTTCTGTTTAAATAATCCAAATGGGGGGCACCTGGGTGGCTCAGTCGGTTAAACGGCTGCCTTCGGCTCAGGTCATGATCCCAGGGTCCTGGGATCGAGCCCCGCATCGGGCTCCCTGTTCAGCGGAGAGCCTGCTTCTCCCTCTCCCTCTGCCTGCCTCTCTGCCTACTTGTGCTCTCTATTTCTCTGTCAAATAAATAATAAAATCTTTTAAAAAAATAAATAAATAAATAAATAATCCAAATGGCAAGAAAAACTGTAGAAGAAAATTTTAGCTATCATGTTTTCAGCCTTGATTAATTGCCATGCAGTATCTTGGGGGAAAAAAACAAAATACAATTTTCTTCACCTTATTCCCCATTTCTTTTACACACAAGATAAGTTGACACCCCCACCCCCACCCCCAAGTGCTCAATTTTACAGAGAACCAATTTAGGAATGCTGAGGATGCTTTCCTTTTCCTGTTCCTTTATGGAGAGTCTGACACGTCTACTATACCAACAACAGGAGGAGAAAAGGGTTTGCATATTTGCATAATTGATTGGAAGCACGGGAATTTCGGTGGTTCTGAAAAAGGGAGCTCTGCGTCTTTAAGGCTCCATGGAGCTTCATCTCTGCTCGACGCAGACAGACCAGCTCTGCCGCAGCGACTCATCCTATCGATAAGGTTCACTTAGCCAAGGTGGAGGATGGGAAAAGAATGGAGCTGTCCCAGCTACTCAATGAGATCAGGGCAAACTATGAAAAGCTCCTCATGAGAAATCAGATAGAGACCGTGCTCTCATCAAGGATCCAGGTAATGATTTCATACAGACAGGCACCTTCCAGGATAAGGAGACAATCCCTGTCTATCCAATTCCTGTCCCGGCCTCTCTGAGGTACAGTATTTCCTTTTCAATGCAGCGTCTACTGGGGAAGGAATTTAGGTTTTACTGCGATGTGACTGGGACCACAGGGGGAAATGCTCTGATTATACTGTTATGTGGCCATTCGATTAATGTCGATTGATGATTTTTACATCAGTGGTGAGGTTCCTGTCATTAACAAAACATGGGGCCAACATGCAATAAAATGGGCCACTCTAACCTCTTTTAGACATCCTTCAGGAAGGAAGCATTTCAAATACCCTTTGAAGATATGACAGAGTTATTTATAGAGAATGTTTCAATTACGTCTTTAAAATGGCAAGCTTTATGGTAAGATTTATTAGCTTGCACACTTTGTAGAGATAAAACGAAGTAAAATATTTCTGAAAGGTTTCTGTCATCAGTTTTATACCAGATTGTTATAAATGGAAATTATCTAAGTATGTGAAGGTGGCATTCAGAAACAGTGATATAAATTGGGACAATCAAAATTCCCCAAATTGATACTGACTCTCCACTTACAGATTTTTGCTTTTGTACTACAAGATGAGAAAGGTTTATTTCCAATACAAGTCATGAAATATTTAAGTATTAAAAAGAGGGGGAGCCAAGTTGAATAAAGGCTAAATCCTAATTTCATAGACTTACTTTGTTTTAAAGTGACATTCACATTTAGCAATTAATTAAGATCGTAAACATTCAAATAAATGTTCAAACAAATATTTTAGAAAGAAGATTTAAAAACTCAGGGTTGGTTTTTTGTGTTTTGGGGTTTTTTTTTACCTATCATATCTGAGTTCAAATTCTATTCCAGGTACCCAAATACAGCAAAGAATGAACTTAAGAACAATCACCAATAGGGAAAAAATATTTCTAGGAAATCATAGGACTTTATATCATTAGCAATTCATTTTTGGTAACAATATAAATTTCACCTCTAGGTAATATTTTCAGTCTTCACAAAGAATGATCAGTACCCTAGATCAAGCAAAGTCACTGGGATATTTAAGTGTTGGAATAGTTCACTCACCTTTTGCAAGGAGAAGGGAAAAAATTACTAGATGACCATTTCTGAAAATTATAAACCAAATAAACATTTTATTTTGCGGTGGTACCAATACAAGTTACTCAGTTTGTAAGTCACAATGCCAAAATTAGTAAATTAAAGGGAAAAGGCAAGGCTACTGTAAGTTTTGTTTAGGGTCTTTTTAACATACATCTACTTTAGAGGATTTTTTTTTTCAAAGAATTCAGAAAGTCAGTTGGAATAAATTCAGGGAAGCCTGTTCATTATTACAAAATAAAGATACATAAGCTTTAGTGATTTATTGCTGTAGAACAAACTACCCCCCAAATTTAGTGGATTAAAACAACCATGGCATTCTCTCTCATGATTCTATGGGTTGAATGGGTTCAGGTGGGGGTGATTCTTCCACTGTGTGTGACATTGGCTAAGACTATAATCATCTTGGGGCACAACTGGGCTGGGACATCCAAGGTGGCTCACTTTTGTGTCTGGCGCCTTGGCAGGGGATTTTTGGAAGGCTGGCTCAGCTGAGACAATTGGGTCTGTTCCTCTCTCTCCGGGTCGCCTCAGGGTCTTTCTCCATCTGGCCTCTATGCGATCTCTCCAGCAGGGTATCCAGACTTCTTAACATGTTGGCCCAAGGCTCCCAAAAGCACAGGAGTGCAAGTTGTCAGGGCTTCCTGAGGTTAGGACTAAAGCTGGCACTTCTGCCATGTTCTGCTGGCTAAAGCAAGACACGAGGTCCTCCCAGATTCAGTACAGAAGGGGACCACACAAGGACATGAATTTGGAGAGGTCTGGGTCACTGGGGGCTGTCTTCGGCATCTAGCTACCACACAAAAATAGCTGCCAGTTCCATACACAAAATCCAAAAGACCAGCAGATACGAGCATTTTTATGCCCTCCTATTTCCTAAATTCTTGACATTCTCTTTTGTAGTTGCTCTGCTAAGTGTTGCTGCTTAACTTTGCCAATTTAACACTAAGAACAAGTGATACAGCAAACCAAAAGAGATGTATGAATTTTGTTCTTTAATGCCTTGCCCTCAACTTTGTGAACTTTCATTTACTGCAATGCTTTCTTAAAAAAAAAAAAAAACTCTCGTACCATCAAATTAAAATTTGTTATTTCAAAATGCATTTTTATAAAAGCATTAATAAGTTGTAATTTTTGCTACAAAAGACTACAATCAATTCCATACATTGCCCCTGCTGCTCTTGGGGCCAAATGTTGAGAATTCTGTCAAAAGTTACTTTCATTTGATTTGAACATCAGCATAAGAACATTTAAAGCCAAATATAACATATTCCACTTGCTATTTAACATGATGACATTTAGAAAACAATCTTTAAAGATGTAATTTTGGCCACTTCCCTAGACACCCAAGATTAACATGTTTTCCAAAAAGATCATTTGCAAAAGGTAAATCAACAGTGGGTTCTCTTTCTACGGAAGTCTATTTCAGAGCCTCTAATGCCTATGATAACCTAATCCTCTAAACTATTCATAATATACTTTCCAGCAGTATTTAATCTCTGTCCATATGCCCAGTCCCAGAATTAATCAGTTTAAGATATATAACTGTTTATCTGCTTTTACAAAGCAGCCTACAAGAAAATATAGGGGGAAATAATAGCTGAGTTTCAATCTGTCTTCCCCATAATGCCATAAATAATAGAAAGTTAAGAATCAGAGGTCTCAAACTTAGATCCTGCAAACTGTTACTTTTCATTAAAACAGATGTATTTTTCTCTGCATTTCATAGACTGTCATAGTAGGAAGAGACGCCTGAGGTTCCTTGTATTATCTGAGAACGCTAAAGCTGAGCATGCAATTCACTTACTCCCACATCTGACTAATGAGTAACTAAGCACTGGAACACACTTTTGAAATTTAGCAATTTAAAGGAAGAATGATGAGATACCTATGCTGTGTTCCTAGGATGACTTTTAAAAGTTCTCATTTTCAAGAGTGCTCTTTGTTTCTGTTGTTCTTGTTGCTGGTGGCTTTCTTAAAGCTAGAAGAAGATATGAGCAAAAAAATGGACAAAGATGAAGAGGCTTTAAAGGCAGCTCAAGCAGAACTCAAGGAAGCTCAACGCCAGTGGCACCACCTGCAAGTGGAAATTGAGTCTCTCCAGGCGGTGGTGAGAATGAGCTCAAAAGCGACTGGCCCACTGAGTCCCCAGACGTTTGTTGACTAAGAGAGAAAGGAATAATGCCCATTACCTTACAGTGAGAAACTTAAAAAGCAAGGCCACTGAATTCTATCCTTGGTCCTAGTTCAGCTACCCCCCTCCCTCCATCATGGCCGTGGCTATTACCAATTCATTCAAGGTCTAGTTCACGCCTATAGAAAGGAAGTCATCCTTGCTTATCATCCTGGGGTTCTCTAATTGCTGTAGTGGGAGAATATAGCCTTTGTCATTATCCAAAGTTATCACGGGGCGGGGGTGGAGGGGTGGGGGGGAGGGAGTCTTCTATCCCCACGCCTGAGATTTCTAATAGTAAAAAATATTTAAACACCTTCCTAAAATGCCTTTTCTAAGCAGCCCACTCTGCTTTAACATTCGATATTCTACATTTCCAATTTTTACCCAAATAAATCAGTGGTAATAGGTCAGTCATACTGCAGATTTTTTTTTTTTTTTGGCCGAAAGAATTATCACAGGATTCCTTTGAAATAGTAAGCTCTCTAGCTATCTAGATATAATTTTTTTTTCATTTGAGTCATACACAAAGTTGTAAGGAAATATCTTTTGCATAAGTGAAGTACCATTATTGCAGACTTTTAAAGAACACAATAGAATGGAGACATTGCAAAACAGATTTCAGCAGCACATTTTGTTTCACTGATTTCACTGATGAAGATCTATATAAAACAGGAAAGGGGCCTGGAAAACTCCCTACATGCCAGTGAGCAACATTACCAGATGCAGTTGCAAGATCTAGAGGCGGTGATTGAAGGACTAGAAAAAGAGCTACAGGAAGTAAGGCGCGGCATCGAAAAGCAGCTTCAAGAGCATGAGATGCTTCTCAACACGAAGATGAGGCTAGAACAAGAAATCGCCACTTACCGCCGCCTCCTAGAAAAGGAAGAAATCAGGTACCTAATTCCATATACAGTAGTTAATGGCAAGTGATCAGAAATACAGAGCTTCTGTCTTTGTTGAGGTAGTCAGAGAAATTACATCTAAAAACCCATCATCACCATGGCGTGCTCACTGGGTTCCTACAGCAAAGTAGGATTAGTAGGCATGGCAAAGAATATGTGGAAGAACTATTTCCAGCCTCCCAAAATTATGAACAGAATGGCCAAAGTCAGGGACAGTAGCTACAACAAAGCGCGCTTCAAGCCTAGAGCGAAATGTAAATAATTCTCAATTGCTATAAAAATGACCTTTCTTAACTTGCTCACTTTCCTTGTCATTCATCTCTTAGAATTAGTCAGTGCCTTCTATGGACCACCCACAAAGAAAGCTTGGAAAATGCACATATTACCACATCCCCCCCACCCAGGGCCCACTCCCACCACAGATCAAAAGTCAAAATTAATAATAATAATAATAATAATGTGATTATATTACCACCACAAAAAACAATTTAGTTCTGAATACATGATTTAAAAGACTTCCAGATGTCCTGAAACAAAAGGTATCAAAATATCAAAAGAGGAATTCTTACTAATTCAGTTACATAATCTGCAATCACATAAAAGGTCACATGGCTTTGAACACAGGACAACCTCCAATTTTCCATGTTCCCATAGAAAGAAACCTTTATTCTTGCTTGCTTCAGAATTCTGAGTCCTCTACAAAATTAGATGAAACTACTTCAACCTATAATAAGTTTTGACATTTACTAAAGCTTTGAAAAACATAAATTGAATTCAAAATCTACCACTTACTAGCTGAGTGACACCAAGCAAGTTACCAAACCTCTCTGTGCCTCAGTTTTTTCATCCATAAAATGGGAATAATATTACCTACCTCATAGGATTGCTGTGAGGATTAAATAAATTGTTTGTAAAGTGCTTAAAACAGTGCTATGTGAATATACACACACACATATAATTTGTTGTTAAATAAAATAAGTGGTTGTGGATTTTATTTAATGCCTAATCATTCAAGATGTTGATAAAGTGGTCTTTAATATTCCTTCAATACAATTTTTAAATTTTTTATTATGCTATGTTTAAGATATACAAGAAAGTTTCAAGAAAAATGTCATGAACTTCATGTACACACTTCCCCCAGCTTGAGAAGTAAAATATTTACAGTGTTGTTGAAGTCTTCCCACCCCTACCCCAGGCACCTAAACCATATCCCAACCCCCTATCCTCCTCCCTTAGTCTAACCTGGCTCCTGAATTTGATGCTTATTAGCCTTAAACATTCCTTTATACTAATATGTATATATGTATCCCTAAACAAAATATGAAATTTTTTTGAATATTATTTTAACCTTTATAAAATTAGCTACAAATTACCTTTCTTTTCCCATTCAGTGTTATACTTAGGAGATTCATCCATAAAGATACAGTGTAGCCTTAGTTCATTTATTTTCATTGCTTAATAGTATTTCCATTGTATGAATATATTACATTTTATCCATTCTCTTACTGGTGAGCATTTGTTTCAATTATATGCTAATAGAGTATTGCTTCTATAATATAATTCTTTCCAATTTCAGATATTATGGTTGTATCCAAGGTGAGAAAAAAGAACAAAAACCTACGACAAGTAGAGTTGGTTTTGTTTTACCTTCAGGTGAGTTTCTGATATAAGTAAACGAACTTGAAAAATAAAGTGCCATTTATAGGGATTATAACTAAATACTATAGAGTAGCAAAAACAAGCAATATTTGAATAAAGTTTGACATATAAATCAACTGTGACTAGTACTACAACATTGTAGTTTAATGTTTCATGATAACATTTTCACAGCCATTATAAATGAAATATCTTTTTCAACGAAACTCCCACAAAAGTATGAGAACGAAAAAGTGGAAACAGTAACCAAACAGGCAGTACTAAATGGCAATATCGTGAAGGAAAGCACTGAGGCTCGTGGCACTATTCAGTAAGTAAAATAACTTTGACTAATAATAATAAACACACAAAGAAATTAACTTCAATTGAGTAACCAGTAATCTTTGCATGCTTCCAAACATAATTTTAATGTGCTATGATTTTTTTTAATCTGACATGAGCAAATATATATAAACAAAAACTCAGATATAGGAGTGATCAATCCTTAATTCGCTATTTTTCCAAAAATATAATCAAAACATGAGAATTCCATAGAATTCCTTGGAAATTATACCTGTGTAATTTTTAAAGTATGTAAATTATAAATTCCACAATGTAAATTCTGAGTTATAATTCAAAATGTGTCAATTATGAATTATACAAATTTCTTGATTTCTTTTTCATATGGAATTCATATTACATATTTTTAATAGATCCATACTTCTTCATATGGAAAGGTTTATTGTATCATTTCAGGACAGAAAAAGTGGATGAAGTTATTAAAGAATGGGAAGGCTCCTTCTTTAAAGATAACCCTCGATTAAGGAAAAAATCGGTTTCTCTTCGATTTGATCTTCATTTAGCAGCCACTGATGAAGGGTGTTTACAGACTAAGCAGGATAATCTACCGGATATAGAAGTCAGGCTTATCATGAGAAGATCATGCAGTATCCCCTCTATCAAACCTCCATCAGGAGCTAATTAATCCAAAGACAGTATTTGACTTGATTTGAAAATGACATTAGGGAGGACCAAGGTGGGCCATGCTGACTGCCTTCTGTCCCAAAATGTAAGTTATTAAGTATGTATGTTATGATCAATGTGTGATTCTCTTCAGAAAACAAACAGGAAGGGACAAAATTTCTCTGAATCTAATTACGGATGTATTCTTTGAAGAGAGGGAGTTTCCAAATAAAATCAGAAATTCAGTATGGTTTCTATTTTATTTACTCCAAATAGTCTTTTCCTCTTGAAATTTTATCAGAGACTATAAGCGTTAAGGTGGCTTGGTTAAGTCTTTGAAATTTCACTCAGTGGCCAAATATTCTAAGGAAAGGGAACAATTTGTTTAAGTATGATTGTATTATATTAAGAATCACACTGACTTATTCATCATTATTCCATGACTGGTTAGATCTAAAAAGATTTTTCTACTTAAAAAAGAAAACAATTGTAAACAAACTTTTAAAGAGGACTCACTAATCACAGAACCAAAAAAAAAATTTTTTTTGAGACAATCATTTGCATACTTAGAAAAATAACAGAGCCACTTTCCACGAGCCATTCCAAGCAAACTATAGAACACACCCCTGGCTAATTTGATGATTAAATAAATTTAAATTAATCTTCATCCAAAAGCTTTTTGTAATCATGATCTGATTTCCAGAAGAGTTACTTTATTCAAGGAACTTTAAGGTTGTGTCCTCCCCCACAAAAAAATCAGAAGGCCAGCAGCACAAACAGAAGATGAAAATCTCATTCTCGTTGCTACCGTTACTAGAATAGAGTCCTCTAATCTCACCATCCCAACTTTTCCATCTGTAAAGTTAAATGTGACTAATTTGAATATTCAATGTGAGCATTAGGTAAGATACTATGTAAAGTATTACAAATATTTCTTGCAATCATTTATGTGAATTAAGATAACAATATTGTTATCTAAGCGATGAGTATTTGCAGGATTTCTGTTTTTAAACTGTTCAAACTATAATAAATAGGGACAGAAAATCTATTTGTGAATAAGTCAAGTATTGTAGCAAAGTTTTTTAAACAACTTAATTTGTTTAATACAGGCATATTTATTTATTTTAAGACCTTAAATAATAAATACCTGTTTTAAAACATTAGAAATTTATAGGCTATCACTTTTTTTCTAAGCAGAAAAAAATGTTGATTACAACTCACCATACTTTTTTCCAGCTAAAGTATCATCGAAGGGCTACAGCTCAGTTAGCATTTTTATTACCAATCTTTGCAGTCTCTCTTTCTCTCCTTTATTTCACACAGAACAAAATGTGTATTTTAACCAGGAGAAAATTATGTTAAATCATCTTTAACATAATGCAGGAATATAAAATTTTAATTTTTTTTTTCAATTGCTTTAGATTCCTTTTAGCCTCTCTTATTCTATTTAGCAAAAGGGATGATTTTGTTTTGTCAAGGATAGGACAGCATGTTAAATGCTTATTCTTGTGTAAGCATCTGACCTAAAATGCATCCTGTACATAGTGTTTTCATTCAATATTAGTTAAATGGTATGCTACTAACTTTATTAATGCTTTAAAAAATGCACTCATGTAAACTATTGTATTAAAGTCACTGTACTCAGCAACAATAATCATAATAAAACAATATATCTAGTGTAATCTACATGCAGTGTTCAGAACAGTATTGGGTATCATGAATGTAACTGCTTGTTATAGTAATTCTGCTATGCAGCTCTTGTGTGTATGACATGTACATTTTAAAATACAGTACTTGAATTTATAAAAAAAAAATATTTTATTTGCTTTGGGGCATTTTAAATCGGGATATGAATTTACCAAAGTAAATGATACCACTACAGTAAAAAAAAACTGAAATATGAACTCCAAAGCTGCATTTTATTTGTGTTTGATACATTATATTGAGTTTAATTGTTCCAATATTGTTAGCTCGCTTGGGGAATAAAGAAAAATGCAACCACGGAGAGATAACAGTTTTTATGCTTTTTTTCAAAAGAAAAGTTAAGAATGGTACAGTCTAATAAATAGTATATTCTAATTAAGAGAATCAAAACAATCCCATAACCCTGGGAAAAGGATAATAGTAGCCATAATTTGCAAAGCATTTACTCTGCTCCTGGCACTGTCCTCAGCAAACTCATACATGATATCTAATCCTGACAGCAGGGCTACAAGATTCTATCCTCATTTTATGGATGAGTATAAATTAATATTCTTCAGTCTCTCTGACTTTTGTATATGTCAACATACAAATACAGAAGCAAAGAGTAATTCCAGTTACTAACAATAATAGGATCCCAGCCCGGGTGCTATCACTAATTCCCCATGTGAGCAGGAAGGAATCACTGGAGTCCCCTAGGCCTCAATTTCACACTCAAAAACAAAGGGAAAGATGGTGCTTGGTAATATTCCTACCCTGCCTACATCACAGAGTTGTTTGAAATAATATACATGTGAAAATATTTGACAAAGCATTACTCAAATATACAGTACCATTTGGATGAAAATTGTCATTGAGAATTTGTGAAAACAATCATGGCTGATGATGATTAAGTAATAATTCAAAACACAACAGGTAAAGAAAATTTTCAAATTCTTCAATTGCTGCCAGACGAATTATCCTTTCCCAGGGAGTTGCCTAATTTGAATTGTTCTACCACGGTAGTTTGGAAAGTACAAAAACGTTCTCTTAAAAAAAAAAAAAAAATGCTTAAATTAATTTGAAAGTTTCAAGTGGAAACATATTATGGGACATGGGCCAAAATTAAACTTTAGTTAAATAACACGTATACACACATTACTCAAATGATCAACACATAAAATCAGAGTGTGTGCACAAAGAATTTGCTTCTGTGTCTATAAATTACGGCCGGCATGGACCCACAGATTGCTAATATTGATGGACATACTACAGATACAGACTTTAGAAGTTTGTTTTTGTTGTTTTTTTTTAAAGATTTTATTTATTTATTTGACAGAGAGAGAGAGAGACAGCGAGAGAGGGAACACAAGCAGCGGGAGTGGGAGAAGCAGGCTTCCTGCTGAGCAGGGAGCCTGATGCGGGACTCGATCCCAGGACCCTGGGATCATGACCCTGAGCCGAAGGCAGATGCCTAACGACTGAGCCACCCAGCACCCCTACAGATACAGACTTTAAAGTAAGGTATATGTGCGATCAGTACAAGCCTTTTCCGGTTTCCCTCACCCACTTAGACCCTAGGGCAAGGTTGGCAAACTTGCTCTGTAAAAGCCCACATAGCAAATATTGTAGGCTTTCTAGGCCATATGATCCCTGTAAGAACTATACGACTCTGCCCTTGTAGCTGAAAGCAACTATAAATAATATGGAAACACATGGGCATGGTTGTGTCCTAACAAACTATAAAAACAGGAGGCAGCTTAGATTGGGCCTGCAGCAGTCATTCGCTCACACCTGCCCTGGACCCTCAAATAAGGTCTGTGGATGCTAAACCATACCCCCAGATTCTCCAGGACCATCGTGTTTTCATCCTTTCCCATACCATGTGTCAAAGCTCACGTCCCAAATCCTCAAGGTATTTTGCAGGCAACGTGGAAGTTTGTAAAAGCAACCCATACTTTGTCAAATTCGACAAAACACTGAATTACTCTGTCCTGGAAATCTACCAGGCTCCAATATTTCACAACTATTTCTAGCGATAGAAAATGAGTAACCATAACTTCTGCTTTCACAGAAACAGCTGAGAAAATTAACCTATTTCACCATTTTGCCTATAACCAGACTTTTATAAGCTATTCCGTCCGGGGAGAACTCTATCATCCCTTTCCCTATTTTAAGGGGAAAAAAAAATCCATTTAAGGGGCACCTGGGTGGTGTAGTCAGTTAAGCGTCCAACTTTTGATTTCGGCTCAGGTCATGATCTCAGGGTCCTGGGATCGAGCCCAGCCTCAGGCTCTGCGCTTAGCACCGAGTCTGCTTGAGATTCCCTCTCCTTCTGCTTCTGCCCCTCCCGCTCATTCTCTCTCTCTTTCTAAAATAAATAAATAAATCTTTAGACGAAAAAGAAAAAATCAATTTAAAATAGCTTCATTAAAAATACTACAGACAGGGGCCCCTGGGTGGCTCAGTCGTTAGGTGTCTGCCTTCGGCTCAGGTCATGATCCCAGGGTCCTGGAATCGAGCCCCGCATCGGGCTGCCTGCTCCACGGGAAGCCTGCTTCTCCCTCTCCCACTCCCCCTGCTTGTGTTCCCTCTCTCACTGACACAGGGAGAAATCAAAGAGACCTGGGCTTAAATCCAACTTAATCACTTACTAGTTTTGGCTTCCCTGTTTGGGGGGAGGAAGAACCTCAAAAAAGTATGGGTAAGTGTCAGAGAGGAAAACAGGCCAAGTTCCTGGGTCTCACTGCCAGAAAGAAAACTAAACTACTTGGGCCTAAGACTAGGCTTCTGTGAGGGCTCCTAACAAACTTTATAGTTACAGTAATATAGTCATAATTAATGATGCATCTCATATTTTCCAGGAATAATCACCACTCCAAAAGTCTGTTTTGTCATTCCCATAAACACCCCAGTACATATAAGAACATACCTGAGTTTGCTTTGGGGAAAAAAAAACCACAACTCAGTGTAAGTACAGCCTATCTTGCTGAATATTTTTCTCTTCAGTCTTAATTTCTCCAGGACTAGGGAACAGATTTTTTTCTATTATATTTTGTCTGTATTCTTCCTTTCTTAATTTTACAAATCTCTGGGAGTGGAAAAAGAGCCAAGCAGAGAAAATGAGATAACCATTTATTCATTCTGCAAATACTGAGCACCTGCATGGACCATATACTGTTCCAGATGTGAAAAGTCCCCATCCTCAAGGAGCCTTCATTCTGATGGGAAGAAAAAAACAACAAAATAAATCCATAACAAATATAGTATGTTAGGTGGTGATAAGAGTTATAGAAAAAAAAAATGAAGCACAGACCATGGAGAGAGCTGGAAAATGAGCTGCAATTCTACTTAGGTCTGAGAAGACCCCCTGAGAAGACATTTAAGTAAAGACCAGGAGGTGGGAAAGTGTATTAATGTCACTGCTCCACTCAGATCCCCTCCTTTCTTTTTCCACCATTTTTGTGCCACCCCTTTCTCACTACAGGGTAACATCCAGCACCTGCCGAGGACTGCCTGGAGATGACAAAATGGAGCACGTGCCCTGGCACTGCACTTGCCCAGTCCCCCACCATAACCCCAAGTGCAGGTTAGAAACCAGGCTGGAGGCGCTGGACAAGACCAGAGAAAGAAGGTACTGGGATCCTTGCTGAGACTTCCATGTATCTTACATTAATCCTTTACATGTCTCAGACGCTTTTATATTAAAAAGGCAGTTTCAAGTACAGTTGACCCTTGAACAACACGGGTTTGAACTGTGCGTGTCCACTTACACATGGATTTTTTTTCCCAATAAATACAATGGAAAATTTTTTGGAGATTTGCAACGATTTGAAAAAAACTTGCAGAGGAACTGCATAGCCTAGAAATGCCAAAACATTTTAAGACAGAGTTAGGTATTACTGTAAGAACACAGTATAAAATACATATAAGGTACAAAATATGTGTTAACTGACCACTTACATTATCAGTAAGGCTTCCAATCAAAAGTATACTATGAGTAGGTAAGTTTGGGGGGCATCACAAGTTATAGCTGGATTTTCAACTACTCCCCCTTGTTCAAGGCCAACAGTACATTAACTCAAGTACCACTCAGACTATTATCCTTTGATGACCTCTCGGTCTTCCCCTTCAATTTCACTAACCTCAGTTTATGAGTATCAAATATTGGAAGCAGAATTAGACAAAATGTCACTTAAGCCTGGCTTTGCAGACTTCTGGAGATGCCCTGGTCCCTGCTGGCACACCCAAAAGCACCTAAGAGCAGCCCAAGAATTCAGTCACTAAATGTCAACAGTGTTTTTAATTACAGATCCTTCTCCCTTCACAGCGGCCCACAACATGGGCCGGGTGTTTATGTATCCAAGGAAGCGGGTAGTAACTGGTAAACCAACGTACTCACGATTTAGTGGAAAGAACCCTGGACTAGACCCGAAAGCTGCCTCAGTACACATTTATTGAGCATCTAGCAATGAATCAAGCCCTAAGCAGGGACTAGCAATAGAAAGATGATCAATGCAGATAACTGAACCTTTGCTTTCAAGGCCCACGTAATGCGCTGGAGATGACAAACGCAGTCCGATACAATGGATTGGGTATAGGGTACAATAAAGTTTACCAAAGAACCGTGGGAGTTCAGAGGAAGGACTATGGGGGGCAGGCGGGGGGGGAGTTCCAGGAGGTCACCACAGTGAGAATCTGAGCAGGATCCGGAAGGACAGATGAGCTTAAGCTGAAAGTGGGGATGAGCCAAGGCAGCGCTGGGCAGAGACTAGTGGCACCCCTCGCGCTGCAAAGGCGCACAACCTTGGCCGAGAGGATTTGCATCTCTGGGCCCCGGCTCAGAAACCTGGCAATTACACCACACGCGTGCTTGGAAAAACTGAAAAGGTCCGTGTTGCTTTTGGTCAAGGTTTAATGCCTGGCCGTTAAGGCCGGAAGCCCCGCGAGGCGCGCGTGGGAACGGAAACTCCGCGAACCGGGTCGTCCTCGACTCCACCCTCAGCTTGCTGAAGTATATACTCTTGCTCCGAGAGAAAGAGCAAGGAAGAACCCGGAAAAACCACCACCACCACCACCTGCGGGCGCGGCGGGAGCCTGGCTGGCGCGGCCGCGGTGGTTCCGGGCCTCTCTACGCGGAGAGACCCCGCCGTCTCCCGGCCCCGCGTGTGGAAGCCGAGGCCAGCGCCTCCCGCCGCGCCACCTGCCGCCGCTCCGGCCTCGCGCGGCGGCCGACCGGGCCTCTCCCGCCGCCGGGCCCCTCCGCCCCCTTCGCCGTGACGAATCGGCGCCCGGCCTGGAGAGGGCCCACGTTCGGGGGGGGTTTGAAGATCGTATGGGGCCTGAAAAAAATCCCTGACCGGACGAAGCATCATCGCGTCCTCACCTGGAGGTTTATTTTTTAAAAAGAGCCCGGTGAGGCCTGGCAAGCAATTAAGAAGAGTGTGGAAAGTGCGAGTGCGGACGCTCCGGACGCGAGGGGCGGGGCGTGCGCGGGACAAAGGGAAACGAGGCCGGAGCTGCGGGCGCTTTTTCTGCCCGCGGGTGAGTGCTTCCGACTGGGCCCGAGCGGGTCGGGAGGGTGGCGAGTCGCGGTGTCCCGGCCTGGCTGGACCTCGAGTTCCCGGGGGCTGCTGGGGTTCAGGCTGGGCCGTGGGCCCGGAGCTGGGGGCCGGTTGCGGCCTCCTTGAGGCCTAGCGGAGCGGGGTTCGGGAGGGAGTCCCCTCTGGGGCCCCTCCCCGGCGGCAAGATTTGCCCCTTCCACTAACCCCGCGAAATTGGTCAAGGCACCTATGCATTCCCCTCTTCAGTGGAGTTGTTAGTGAAGTGCTTTCTCCGCAACAACCTAAAGGAAACGACCTCAGGGGAAGCCCTTGGGGCAAGCCAAGCCCGTGGTGCATCCCCCCAGGAAGGTGGCTTCCCCTTGGTTCGGCAGCGACCGAGGACTCACGGTGTGGCTTCGAGTAGAGAGCGAAAGCTCTGAAACAGTTTGGCCTGGGTTTGAAACCCAGCTCTGGCACTTCCTGGCTGTGTGGCTTTAGACAAGTTACTTAAACTCGCCGGGGCTCCCATTTTTCATGTGTAAAGTAGGGTATCAATACATACCTCGTAGGGTAGTTGTGACCATGAACCGAGATAAGTGATAAGGCTGACCCCGTATAAAGTGTTCAGCGAATACCTAGTATTTTATGCCAGGCTCCAGGGGTGGATCCAGTGGCAGACAAACGTACAAGCCCACTCTTAGAATTTATCGTAGCAGACGAGAGCGGTAATTTTAAAGTATTAACAATAAAGTGTGATGTACCAGGGAGCTTTGGCAATTATTATCAGGGCTCCCCACAGCGAGGCCTACTTGTTGACAGCCACACACACACACACACACACACACACACACCCCCCAATATGTGCGGAGGAAGGAGATCTGCACCAGAGTGCATGGTTTCTGCCCCTTCCTTACGGAAAGGGAGAGACCCAGTTTGGGCCATTGAAAAAAGATTTCTTCCCACACAGTCCTCTGATCCCTTATGCTCCAGGGAATTCCCTTAAAATGTCGACTAGAAGCAAAAGCATCATGCTTGTTTCACATAATGTTTGATGAAAGTACTCCAGTAGTCATAGAAGTTATTTGCTCTTTTTCTAAAATGTTTGTCTCTTTGTACGCATTGTGTGTGATGTATATTGATGTAAGAAACAAGCTGACGCCTTTATGTTCTTGTTCCGAACTGGTAATAATAAGACAAAATATAAGAATTGAGCTAGGTGCTGGGACTACAATAATGAATGAGATGGCCTCTGTTCTACAGTTTAGCCATATTAACAGGTATAACACAATATAATGAACAATATTTTAGATTTATGTGAATTGGATAGGAGTACAGAGGAGGAAGCAATTTGTTCTCCCCAAGTAATTTATCACGAAATCTCCATTGAGGAGATATATTTTGAAATGGGCTGTGAAGGGTTAATAAGTTTTTCAGGTAGATGCTCAAAAGTTAGTCCCAGGAGATATAAAGCTATTTACCACTGTAAGAGAATGTAAAGCTCATTATCAACCAGTTACCTTTTGCACTGCCTCCAGAAATAAAATGCTGCCTTGTTTTAATAGAAGTTGTTATCGTAAGAGGAAGGTAGAGCTGCTGTTGATCAGTGAGCTGTTAGTATGTGGTAGGCGCCTTTGGGGTGGGCCCTGATAATACATCACATTCTATGCTCAGTCATTATATTTTTATCAGTTTGATTAAATGTTTACATGGCATTAGCAAAATGTTTTCCGTGCAGGAGGTGGCAAGAAAAAACTTGAAAGTACACGTCTAATATTACTTTTAATATCCCCAGTAGTTTGTTTTAGTTGTTTAATTCTGATGAACCAAGTGACCTATAGGATTTAGTAAAATATGCAAAGGATATGATTACTAGAAGATAGTGTAATTTTACTAAGAAATACCAATTAAACTACCCTATTCTATAGGAAAACATCTCTTATGCTTGCTGAGTTTTGATTCTCTTTTTTTTTTCTTTTTTTTTCTTTTTTTTATTTTAGTGTCTCAGATTCATTCTTAAGGAACTGAGAACTTAATCTTCCAAAATGTCAAGTAAGTTTCATTTTTTATATTTATCTATTAATAAGAGACTAATGCCCTAGCAAATGGGAATTCCAAAATACTCTCATTTTTTTTTCTTCAAAACAGGACCATTGGTAGTTTTGTTGCATAGTATTATATCTCAGTTGTTTACAAGAAGTTATTTATTTTCTTTCAAACAGAAAGACCATCTTATGCCCCACCTCCCACCCCAGCTCCTGCAACAGTAAGTTTTAATTTTCTTGTTAATGTAATAGCCAAGTCTGGCCTTGATACAAAAACCCAGATGTCTTCCAGTGACAGTCACTCAATCATCACAGCAACAGGATGAAAAATTCAGCCAAAAAACAGCACTTCCTACTAAATAAAATAACTCTTTGCATCTTACCTTGAACCACCCCCAACATTTAAAGAAACATATTGCTGAAATTCCAACCTCCTATGCTCAGTTCTTTTTTTTAATGGGAAATAAATGATAAGTTTAACACCTCTTTCTAGATAATCTCTATCCAGAGTCTTAAAAGTTGATATTGAGTGAATGCTTACTCTGGCATTTGTTATTATTTTTAAACCTAACCTTCAACTGGTTACACTTTTCTGTCCTTGTTTATATATAACTTTCATAGTAAATCAAACAATAAAGCTTCCAGTTCTATAATAACACTCGTAAATTTTTATTTTTCAAGCTGTTTAAGTAAGGATTTCATTATCTGTGGGTCAGATCCTGCCTATTGAATATGTTTCCAAGTTTCTAAATAATACTTGTGAACCAGGTTTTTCACCCAGCAAGTTCTGGCCCAGCTTGGACAGCATGTAAAATAATCGTCCAATCCACAAAACAGATATAACAGGAACTGTTCAGGCCTTACTGAAACGGATTCCTTGTTGTTTTGTTGTTTTTTTGTCTTAAAAAAAAAAAAAAAACAACACTGTTAACATTGACCATAGCTTACAAAAGCAGTTCTTTAACAGCTGTTAGCCCTCCTTCCTGACCCCTTATCCCCGAAATTGCAGGCTAGCCTACTAATTAGGTCCTTGTGTAATTTTTTTCTCCACTAGATGACTGCTCTTACTTACTAACCCTCAGATGTATGCTTTAGTTCTGTTTATCAACAGTTGGTTTCTCCTTAGTAAGATACTTCTTAGAAGAGATACTGTATCTCATGTTCTCATTTCAATTTATGTAATGTACAGTTTTCAAAGTTACTTCCCGTAGATCTTAAAGTCCTGTGTTTGGTTTGTTTTCTTTCTTAAATCAAAGAACATCTCTTACGACCATCTCCTTGGCACTCTGCTAGTGGTTATACAGGTGGAATTGAACAGTTGAGATTCCTGACCTCAGAGAGCTAACCATGTACTTCACTTTTGGAAATGGTACAATTGTAATGTTTTAGTTTTGATTTTTTTTTTATTCCCTTAATTTTCTTACATTATTGCCTCATAATGCTGAACAGTGATGCTCATTCTTTATGCAACCTTTGAAGATGTCATTCTGACGTACATAGTGCCTCTGACAGTGTATAATCTCTCGAAGACAGACTTGATTTTTTGGGATAATAAAAATAGCTCAAAAACCAAATGTCCCCCTTATGACTTCTCAGATCTAGAGAGGGATTTTTTTTTTTTGGCCTTTCTTTAATCCTGTATCTGTACTATTGTAATTTCACATTGACACATAAAATACAGAAGACTAGGGATTAGGACAGCCAACAGAACGGATATTAAATGAATTATCCTCCTTCCTTTTTTTTTTCCATTACTTCTACCATCACCACCACCACCCAGATGTACCACTCCAAGTAATATACACTTCTCTTGTGCCTTTGATACTTCATCTGTGTTTTGCCTACTTAAATATGCCTAATTTGCGTCTTTTATAACTATACAGACTAGAAGTGATCAATTCTCTTCTCCTAAAGAGTTTCAAATGTAATATCTGCTTGAATATCTTTCTTTTGGACACTAAGGATATGTGCAGCGGCATGTTTTAGAAAATTGTGTTTATAACAGCCACAGCTTGGTTGGGATGTGTTAAGTGTATTTTACATTCTACAATTGAGGACTAATACTGTTAATTGCATGTTAAAATTAAATTAGTTGTTTTGATTGAGTTTCATTAGGTAAAATACCCTACTTTTGGTTTCTCTTTGCTACATCCTTTTTAATGCATTATACCTTGATTCTCATGAACATTGGATGTCATTGTATTAACCCTGAGGGCACTGCTATATAAGAGCCCATTTGTGATTACATCAACACATAATTCACGAAACCCAAAAATTCCATTGCTGCAATGAGCAGTTGTGTTTTGAAAGGGTCAGAGCTATCAAGAAACTAGATGGAAAAAGAAAGTTCAAGTCTGTCAACTAGAAAAGTAGTTCACATTAAAACTAAATGCAGAAAGTGTTCATGATTGATCTATGGACGATGGATCAAAGAAGAGATGGAAGAGAAAGCCTAAAAAAAAGAGTGACTGGGTTTAAAAGATCAGATAGCACCCCCGAATGAAATCCATGCATTTCTTACAAGTCTTTGTTTTGAAATCATGTATGTGACACCCATTGAATCCCACATATGTTCTTTTCTACTGACAACTCTGGCTTCCTGATTTGAGGATCTTTTCATTTCTCACATTATGTAGAATGATTTAAAATTGTCTCTGAAAACGGTCCATTTCTTGTTTTTGTTTTTAATAGATAAATACATTGGCGGCATCTACATAACTGTCAAGTAAATCACGTTTTGTTTTGCATGTAAAGTGTTTCAGACTTCTGGTTTATCACATTTCAGGCCTTCCTATCTCAGACATCTATTGCTAAGTTGTTATATCATATTATTGACCATAAAGTAATCCAGAGTGTTTGAGACACTTCAGTGCATTGCTTATTCTGAAAAAACAAGCAGAGACACTCACACTGACAACAAACACACCTGGCCCCTGCAAAGAGAAAGAAAGGGAAGAAGGAAAAAAAACCACTTGCAGACTGGTTTCTCAATGAAAGAAAAAGAACAATTACAACACATCATTGCTTGTTTAAATTCAGGTTGCTTTTGCATGCCATATGCAGATCATTTTTCATTTCTGTGTTTTCCTCGTTTGAGCTCATTTCTCATTCGTGTTTTTGTCTCATTTGTTTCCATCAGCAAATGCCCAGCACACCAGGGTTTGTGGGATACAATCCATACAGTCATCTCGCCTACAACAACTACAGGCTGGGAGGGAACCCGGGCACCAACAGCCGGGTCACGGTAGGAGAATCAACTATTACAGCATCCGGCAAACAACTGGATTTGACCAGAAATGCCTCCAGAGTTAGGTCCTTTTGAATCATCAGCACAGCCATTTTAAAAAAAATTTTTTTAACCTGGCTTTTTGACTATTTTAAACATTCGTTGTACGATCTTACACTGGAAAAAAAAAAAGAGTGAGATCTGGATATGTATGTAGAAGAAAAGAAGAATCCATTCTGTTTGGTGGTTGGTAGAGCTAAAGCCCTGGGCACTTACTGCTTATACTATATGTAGATAAACCTAGAATTTCTTATGATTAAGATACCCTTTTTGAGATAAAGAGTATCTTTCATTTAAGGTAATTGGCATCAGGCTCAAGAACTCAGTTTCTTAATAAAAGCCCGGCTTACGGACCTGGGCTTTTTTCGGCTGGCCTACCAGTTTGAACTGCTACACATAATTATTTGTCTTTTGGATTTAATAGTTGACTTTCTGAGATTCATTTCTCTCCAGTTAAAAAGAAAAAAGGTTTAATGTAACTTCAAAGAATTGCAGAATGCAAGTTGAATGAAATTAATTTGACATGCCAAACTAGATACCTACAACTAAAAGTGCATTTAAAATCTATAGGACAAGGGGTATGATTTCTGAAACTGAGGATGTTTCATTTAAATGATCAACCTAAGATACCCAAAATTGGGTGATATACTTCAGATTTTTATTTTAGAATCATCTTAAAGTGTATTCAAGGAAGCTTAAGTAGCAAAGAAATAAATGTAAAAATGATTTACCAGAAATAAATAAAAATAAATCCAAAAGGCAAATACCTAACATACATTGGAATGTGGCATTGGTGAGAATTTATACAACCCAGAATGGCTGTAAACTTTTTAATACTTGGTTTTTGTTTGCTATATTCATAAATAATTCATAAATAATTAATGTGACTTCAAAAGAGCCCTCTCACCCTGTAGTCAAGCTAGAGCAAAAAGCTTGTAACTATCAAACTATATGTCTATCTTGGTAAGCATACTGCTTAGCTTGATAGGTTTTGTTTGTCTAAATTTTTCATTGTTTCTGCATAATTTGTATTTCATAAGCATATCAAGTTTTATGTGCCATGCATATTTCATGGTATCTGAAAAGAATTTTGACAAAGTGTGTGTATGTATGCATTTCACAATGCATACAGTTTTTATGTACATCGGTACGTGTTTTTCCCTGGCCTAAATGTGTTTCACAAGTATAATGGGTGGCAAGGTTATCCAATGATAAAGAACATTTTAATTTAAACAAGGAGCAGAATCAATTTTGGATCATTCATGTTAATGCAGAAAATTATTCATGAGGAGTGAAAAAGAGAATGATTATATTTTAATAGCTCTATACAGTCAGCTCTTGATTATCTACATTAATGGAATAGAAATGGTGATAACTGTATTATTAGAATCATTTGTATTTCAGTTTGTACAAGCATTTTGTTCCTAACTTAGATGTATCTGTGGGAATTCTCTGTTAATAGAGAGAAATCATTCAATAGGAAAAGGAAAGGTCACCCACTGTCTCAGGGCCAGAGTCAATTATCTTTTTGTCCTCATTCTCTCTTGGGAATGTTCGAACCCAGCATTTGGAGTGGGCACTAGCTTCGGGGTAGATTAGTACAGGAGGGTTGTTGGGCATGGAAAATTTGGTGTTTTGGTTCTTTGTGGTGGTTTTCTTGGTATTATTGTCCTCTCAGCCCCAGATTGAGGTGTAATCAAACTGCTGTCTAGACTTAACCTGAAGGGGCCTAGAAACCGAAGGCTTTTAGCCTCCTAATCCCAGCTCCTTCAACTTTTAGGTCACTGAATTTGCTGTCTTAAGAAAGCTAGTTATGCCCTAAAGTTTTACACAACTTTTTTTTATATATCTAACTTAAGCTTTGTTAGGACTTAATGGATATGATTTTGACCATTATAAAAGTGTTTTATTTTAAGATGACCCCAATGATGTGTTACCTTTTTTTTTCCTTTTGGCTCCTATTTCATATTATGGTTTATAAATAGCCTTAAGTCAGTGATTTGAAAGAATGGGTCTGTGACACCCTATCAAGTAGCTTCCAGTAGGCTCTACAGAACATCTGGTTTCCCTCATGACTCCAGTACACTTGAATAGTTTTGAGACTTTATACAGTGTGGCGAAATCTTTTGGAGTGCCTGCGATAGCTATGAGATGGAATTCATTCCTAGTCAGTCCTTTCCAATGGCGGTTAGCATTTTCTTAAGTACAGGTGTGAAAAGAGTTTGAGACAAAACGTTAAAAATGGCTTATTTTTGTGCTGTAATGGAAATTCCATTCTAGAAGAAAACTCTACCAGAGAAAGCGGAAAATTAGAAGAAACAAGAACAGTATCTTTTGAGTGGCCAAAATAAATTTCACAAAATCATGATCTTTATTCATAGGTGATTCCCAGGAATTACTCTTGTATAAGCACAGTTTTAACTTAGCTAAGAATAGTTACTTATGTTCCCTCCAACTCATTGCCAGTTAGAAGCAGAAAATTATAAAGAGGGACAATTGCTGCTAGTGGTAGCTTTCCTGATAGAAACAAGGAAAGAAACTGCAAAGAAAGGGAACATTCCCTCCAAAGGCATAACCACTGGGCCATTTAGTAAAGGGACCAGCAGCTCTCATTCCTCAAGCCAGAGGAGTAGAGGAAGCAGGGGTTGTTTCTGATGGACTCTTATCAAAATAAGGTTAAAGTGTTTTCAGTGCAAACAGCCTTTTTTTTTTTTTTTGTAAGGAGTAATGTTTAAGACATTGTAGAAAGATGTCTGCTGAGACGGTAAATAAATTGGGGATGTTTAGTGATTATAAATCTTTAGTGTCCTGAAAACCAGCTAGAATTTAACTTTGTGGTTATTGTTTTGGGTTTTATTTTGTTTGTATTTATAAATTGACTAGTCAATGAAATATAGCCTCGTTTCATTCAAATAATGAAAATATAGCCTCAATATGTAGACAATTTGGGTACCTTCCTTTGGAAGAAAGGAGGAGGAATAAGCAAATCCATTAATATTATCAAATGTGGTTCTTTTAAAAGTAGTCAGCATATATTACTATGATTTGTTTTTAAAGTGTTTTAATTCAATATATTTAAACATAGACATTTTAGAGTTCTTTATCTCTTTAAAGAAAATTTGTTAGTGGTGATTGTAATTGACCAACTTCAATTATTGGCACAATTCCAACTTATTTGTAACCCACTTCATGGAATTCTGAAGGTTTGTGTTGGATATAAGTTGGAAATGCTTTCTAATAACTTTACATATGAAAAACCAGGCCTTTGTGTATCTTACTGTGAACGATGATGTAAACTTAACCCTCCTTGAAGGAGCTGCGGACCTTGAGACAGATCTTCTCTTACTGGCTGTTCATACCATTGCTGTTGACAGTGTCTATCCCTTGTGGCTTATCTCACTCCGTTGCCCAGTGCTGGCTAAAAAAACAAAACTGGGTCTGTCTGCATGGGCACCAGCATGAGGTATGGTATGAATGTATGGGAGGAGTGGAAAGAAGAGCGGAAATACTGTTTCAAAAGTGATACGCTTTCTAACAATTTCATGTATGAAGAAGCAGTGTTACTGAAAGTACATAGGGATGGAGGAGGACCCTCGCCATAGGAGGAGGAAGCATTGTTTGAAAGCAGTGGAATGGGACAGACACACTAATCTCTGAGCCCTTGGATAAAAAATAAGGTTATAATTGGTGTCCCAACCCAGAAAGGAGGCGTTTGTCCAGGGTTTTATCACAGCAGCAACTGAAGGGCAAGGGAACAAAATATCTCTTAGTTTCCTTATAAGGATTTGCCAGTCCCTGTCTTTTGATAGAGTGAAGCCAGCACTTCTTCCCCCTAGCCTGGCAAGAAGAACCAATATCCATTGTCTCCTAGAAATTGGGGGGAAATAAATGTGACTCAGCCATGATTAATTTATTCTGGGTCCTTGATCAAATGTAGTCATATATGTTCAGATGAAACTAAGCTCAGAAGTAGGCGCTCATGGATTGGAGTTATCTGGGGTGCCCACTAGACGCTATCTGATATCTCTTATCTAGATATTAGCTCATAGAAAGAACCGGTCTCTCATCTTTTTCTTTGCCTTTTTTCCCTCTCTATCCCACTTTTTTTTTAACCTTTTTAAAAAATACTTTTAGTCTTCCCTCCTTTTGTTTTCATTTTTCTTTCTCCGCACAAAACCAGAAATTTTTAATCAATATAAGGCCTCAAAAATAATCTAACTGGGCCCTGTGTCTGCCTTTTCTCTGTCCTTGGTAAACTTGTTCACTCCTACATTATTATTAGGACTAAGGACAAAAAAGGCATGACTTTAGTTTATACTTTTTGATCTCCTTTATAGAAAGCCACTAGATGCAGACCTAGAGCCTTAAGAAAAATAAAATCTCTAGTCCTGATAAAGGAAATAAGGTTTTTGCTTTCTGTTTTGAACCTAGAAGGTAGTTTTTGTAGGGATGTTGTTTATGTAGGGGTGCAGTGCGTTCCTGAAATAGTGCAAGTAGATACAAGGTCCCTCGCAGACAGTGTGAGAGTGGTAAGTGCTGAAGGAGCCCAGACTCGGGCAGATAATCAAGTGTTGACTGTATGTGTAATGGTAAATTAAGCACAATAAAAGGGTGCTAGGTTATGTCCTAAACGTGAGACATGTGATATGTAACCATATATATTCGATGTATGGATTATTACATAATACTTTATTTGTTCTTACAGCCAGGTTGTCAAAGCAGTATCAAAAAACTGCTAAGTAAAATATTTTAAAATTATGTGCCTAAAGTCATTTTCTTTATTTTCTTTTGATGTGAACATTTCTGAATTTGCAGTGATAGCTATTTTCAGTGGAGAAAATATAAGAATCTTGTATCCATGGACGAGTAGAAGAAAGGCGCATTAGAATTTTTTAAGGGACTCTCTTTTCATTTTGCTCATGAACTACTTGCAATTGAATAATGAATGTATTTAACTCTTTTGTAGGCATCCTCTGGTATTACGATTCCAAAACCCCCAAAGCCACCAGATAAGCCGCTGATGCCCTACATGAGGTACAGCAGAAAGGTAGGTGCCAGGGGCCAGAGGGAGTAAGGACTGCTCTCTTTGCTGCTTTGCTCTACATCAGATTTCATAATGGCTTAGCCAGCATTTCTGTGCATAGTCAAGGAAAGGATAAGGAATTGCAGTTTTTAAAGAACTTAGTTCTGATTTCAGAATTCTGGAACTAAAATCCAGCAAGAGGAACATGATTAAATAAATGGTTTAAATCCATAAGACAGTGATACGTAGCCCTTTGGAGAAATTCAGTGACATGAGAAAAATGTAAAGTGAAAAAAGGCACATAGGACTACATGTATTAGTATCTTATTTTTTATAAAACGATAACAACAGTATGTTAGTCTGAAGAAAAAAAAGGCCTAGAAGGCAGTGGTTATCTCTACACAGTAAGCTTATGGTAATTTTCATTTTCTTTACACTTCTTAAATTTTCCCTCGTGGTTTGGTTTAGTGATGAACCTATATTCTCGTAAAGTAACAAATAGAGCCAGTATCTTTATTAATAGCAAGAGCATTTAGCTATTTTCACCACTATTTAGAAATTTTGGGTCACAATTACTGTACATGTATTTGATGATATGGTCTGTTGTGTTATGCAGATTAACCACTTTCCTTCTAAATTCTCTGAACTTTTAGAGAGACAGAGACTGTGTTATTGGGTTAGCTCATCCTAACTGTCAACACTGATTGGAGATGTCTTGAGATCTGCCATGGATTAATCCAGCAGAGGAAATGAGATTGGCCAGCTATTGATAATTGTTGCAGTGGGCTGATGAGAACATAGGGATTTGATACTATTCCTTCTGCTTTTGTTTATGTTTATAAATGTGTATATTAAAAAGGATTTTTAAAGGTCTATATTTTTAGGCATCCATACTGAAATTTCATGTTTCCTTTTTAAGGTCTGGGACCAAGTAAAAGCTTCCAACCCTGACCTAAAGTTGTGGGAGATTGGCAAGATTATTGGTGGCATGTGGCGAGATCTCACTGATGAAGAAAAACAAGAATATTTAAACGAATACGAAGCAGAAAAGGTAGAATGGGGACCACAGTGGGATGGAGACAATATAAAATGCATAAACATTTGCTTGTTTTTTATAAAAGAAACAAAAGATCTAATCAGCTGAGGCTGTACTGTCTCTGTGTGCTGGCTCAAGTCACTTAATTTCTCTACACTTCAGATTCCTTGTCTGTAGAAAGAAGATAATTATATCTTTTGATATTCAAAGGAGATAAAGGTATTTGTATAACCTGCAATATGTTAATTATAAAACTGAAAAACATTTGAATTTCAGATAGAGTACAATGAATCTATGAAGGCCTATCATAATTCCCCCGCATACCTTGCTTACATAAATGCAAAAAGTCGTGCAGAAGCTGCTTTAGAGGAAGAAAGTCGACAGAGACAGTCTCGCATGGAGAAAGGAGAACCGTACATGAGCATTCAGCCTGCTGAAGATCCAGACGGTAAAAAAAAAAAAAAAAAAAAAAATGGGGTTTTGTTTAATGCGTTCTCTGAGAACTAAAGTACGATCAGTCTTTTAGGTTTATTTCCTATCCTAAATGGAAAACAAAACATATTTAAGTGCCATTTTAATATTTTGATTAATTATCTTAAGATCTGTATATGAATTTCCCATAAGAAAACGATATATCCTTGTTAGTGCAGAAGATAGCAAAAACTATTGTTTATGAGAATCTTTATACTCAGAATGCAGGAAAGGTTTTTGAGTCACAATCAGAATTTTGCCTCAACTACTTTTAAAATCTAAATGCCTTCTAGTTACATCCTGTTTTCCTATTGGTTCCTTAAACTTGCTGAATTAAAGGCTCTTAAGGGAGAAAGTTAATGAGTGGGTAGAAGCATTATGGAATTGTTTTCCAGTTAATTCAGAAATCCAACGTAGCTCGTGATAACACATGAGGATGCACACATACACACTTTATACATACGTACAAATAGGGGAGGTTCCTGATTGGCATCCACGACTAGTTTGCAGGTACACAGATTACACGCCTGGTCTCTAGAGCCAGGCAGGGTCTGAAGTTGCAAGGAACCTCAGAGCTAGCCCCCTGCATCGGGGAGCATACTCCTCCATGAACCATGCCTGCTTTACAAGTAACATTTTCTCATGTGCTGCTGTGATGTGGAAAAGGCTAGAAGCTCTAGCTACAAGCAACAAAAACATCAAGAAAATAATTAAAGATCCCATTTCAGAGTAGGGGTAACAAAGAGGAGGCTTGTAAGAACTTTAATGGAGAGAGGAAGCAATAATGCCACCTAAAAACATGAATAAACATACATCCAAAAGGAGAGGGAAAAAAATGCTTTTAAAAAGAATGGACTGGGATATTGACAAATATTCTCATAAATATAGAATGGAATAATGTAAATAACAGAATAGAATATGGAATAGAAACTATACCAAGTGTTAAACAGAATCAGCAGTGCTAAGGACACGCTAGCAAACACAGACCAAAATTACTCAAATTGGATGATTAATGCAAGAAAAACATATAGAACTAACAAATAGAAGAAGATCCAATCTACAAATAATTGGAAGGATGAGGGATCAGTATAAACAAAGACTAGCAACATGGAAGCCACTAGTAGAAGCAATTAAAGTTTTCTTTAGGTGAAAGGTGACATTGTGAACATTGAGCAGGACTTTAGAGATTTACTCAGCAACAGTCTTCAAAAGAAGATCCTCTTCTCTGTTCCTCAGACTTCGGCCCATTACGTCGTTTAAGTTTAAGATAGGAACTTAAAGCTGCTGGTAAGAAAGGACAGGTGAAAATGAAGATGCCAGGATAAGAGTGACTTCTGGACTTTATGCCCCAGAACTGAGTAGAAAGAGGAAAATTAGCGAGGTGGGGATGAGCATCAGTCCAAGAGAAGGGCAGCCCCCCGTGAGCGCAGTAGCTACCAGCTGCTATTCTAGAGAAGGCATATGCAGTTTCCACACAAGACAGTGAAGGGTTTTTTAAATGGCATTTTAGAGAATGAGGTAAAGAACTGGTGAATTAGAAAATATAAGCCCACCCCCAAAAAGTCAAGACAACTCTTAGGTGTAAGGGAAGACAAGCCCAGATTGCCAAGACTTGATTTCCCCTACCAGTGATCAACACTGGAGCCATATAAATGAAAGAAGAAAGCAAAAAACGAAAAAGTATATATAGTTTAGATAGAGGTAACATGAATATACCATGTATAATCTCAAGTGTGAATATGAAAACTTCCTTAAAGAAATAGGAAGGTCGCAGAATTTTTTTTAATGGTATCCTATATTCCAGTAATTTTAATTTCAGAAGTATATGTCCTAAAGAAATTACTTGAAAGGAGACAAAAAATAATTTGCACAACAGTTTGTAGCTGTGGTGTTTTTAATGATGAGCATTTTGGGAACTACTTAATTACCAAATAATAAGGGAGGTGCTAAACTGGGACATAGCAGTACAATTTGGGCCTCTGGCAAAGTTTCCTAAAGTGTGGTCCCTCCACGTCTGGTGGGACACTAAGATGATTAGGTGGTTCGGAGAGGAACTTTTATTTTTATTTTTTTACGATTTTTTATTTATTTGAGAGAGAGAGCGAGAGACAACACCAGTGGGGGGAGGAGCAGAGGGAGAGGGAGAAGCAGACCCCCCACTGAGCAAGGAGCCCCATGTGGGAATTGATCCCAGGACCCCAGGATCTTGACCCGAGCCGAAGGCAGACGCTTAACCAACTGAGCCACCCAGGCGCTCAGGAACTTTTAATGTGTATTGCTTAAGAGGAAGCTTTTTTTTTTTTTTAAGTGAGTTAATTTAAGTAACTATATTAAATAAATGATAGTATGGATTGTTAGCAGATACGTCCAAAACTGTGGAGGTAATAGAGCAAAGGTGGAGATTAAGGAAACACTGTTGCATAGCTATTCAAAAAAAATATTTAAACCAGATCCATGCTATATGTGTATGAACTTGAGTGAATGAAAACAACATAATATCTTTACACACTGACAACTATGTACATGTATAGATTGACAAAAATTAAAAGTAAAATTTGGTAGTAAACATTCTTTCCCTATAAAACTAGCTTAGGGCTTTAATGGTTTGTTTTTTTTTTTTTTAAAGATTTTATTTATTTATTTGAGAGAGAGAAAGAGAGAGAGCACATGAGAGGGGGGAGGGTCAGAGGGAGAAGCAGACTCCCTGCTGAGCAGGGAGCCCCATGCGGGACTCGATCCCGGGACTCCAGGATCATGACCTGAGCCGAAGGCAGTCGCTTAACCAACTGAGCCACCCAGGTGCCCTTTAATGGTTTTTTTAATCAAATAAAACGTATATAGTGGTCTGGGACACAGTATTGCTAGAGATAATGTTTTCTCTGCAGTCGGCATTTTCATTACTTTGGTATTAAAGTAATACAGTGATGGGCGCCTGGGTGGCTCAGTTGGTTAAGCGACTGCCTTCAGCTCAGGTCATGATCCTGGAGTCCTGGGATCGAGTCCCGCATCGGGCTCCCTGCTCAGCAGGGAGTCTGCTTCTCCCTCTGACCCTCCTCCCTCTCATGCTCTCTGTCTCTCATTCTCTCTCTTGCAAATAAATAAAATCTTAAAAAAAAAAAAAAAAGTAATACAGTGACAAAGACATTGCCCAATTCCTATGTTGTCATCAGGTATAAATGCCTTAAATTACTACCAAGAGAGTGAACTGTTCAGCAGCATTGCAGTCTTGCTGTAACATGCAGCTTTCCCGTTGATGGATTTCCAGACCAGAAGACACATGGTTTTTTTTTAAAAGATTTTATTTATTTATTTGACAGAGAGAGACACAGCGAGAGAGGGAACACAAACAGGGGGAGTGGGAGAGGGAGAAGCAGGCTCCCTGCAGAGCAGGGAGCCCGATGCGGGGCTCGATCCCAGGACCCTGGGATCATGACCTGAGCTGAAGGCAGTCGCTTAACCAACTGAGCCACCCAGGCGCCCCGGAAGACACATGGTTTTATCTCATTTGTGTTTCAGCCAAGTCCGTCTCAGACATATATCATCACTTAAAGATTTCATGAGAATAACCACTACCCTGGCCAATGAACACATTATGTCCTCCCCATGGTTTTTATCAAGCAACTGCCCCAGTGCTCCCATGATGCCCTTAAGACCCTCTTGGGTTTGTTTTTGTTTTAAAGATTTTATTTATTTATTTATTAGAGAGAGAGAGCATGGGGGTGGGGGGGACAGAGGGAGAAGCAGACTCCTCGCTGGAAAGGGCCCCCTTGTTAGACCAGTGAGGGCCACGGCTCCTTGGTGTTTAGGTGTTAATATTGTTAGTCTCTCGTGTTTATGGTTACTGGTGACTTCATTTCCAGACATCTTGTTTATTCCAGATTATGATGATGGCTTCTCAATGAAGCATACCGCCACCGCCCGTTTCCAGAGAAACCACCGCCTCATCAGTGAAATCCTTAGTGAGAGTGTGGTGCCAGACGTCCGTTCAGTTGTCACAACAGCTAGAATGCAGGTCCTCAAACGACAGGTCCAGTCGTTAATGGTTCATCAGGTAAAGTCACAAAGCATTTGTTATAATAAATTAGGCCTATATCATGGAGCCCCAGTGGCATGATTCTCTACCATGCATCAGTGTTCAAGCTAAATATTTCTGTGTTCGGTCTAACCTGTTCCTGATTCAGGGAAGAGGCTTGAAGAAGTGGAGGTTTCCCAGAGATTTAATAAGTTTGTCATTAAAACTGTAATACAGACTCTTGTGATGTAAAGTTTGTGCATTAAGAATTTTAAGACATCTTCTCAACCTTTACTGCTTTAACTAAATATTTTTTTCTGAAGAAATTGCTCAGGCCTGAAACAGTATTCTTTAACATACACTTGTTAATTGTAGTTACTCCTCTATGCTGCATTTTATGTTTTTAAAATCTTAGCTAGACACGTTGTGCAATAAATGATTTAATTTAAAAATTCAGAACCTTTGTCATGCTGTGAGAAAGCATGGACCATTAAAAAATGAGACGTACTTTCTGTTTGACATTTGCTTTCAAGAAAATAATTCAGTAATACTAAAGCCTGATCATATGTCTTTCAGCGAAAACTAGAAGCTGAACTTCTTCAAATAGAGGAGCGACACCAGGAAAAGAAGAGGAAATTCCTGGAAAGCACAGATTCATTTAACAATGAACTTAAAAGGGTATCAATTTAATATGTTCACTGTACTTTTTATCACCATGACTGTTACTTTTTTCTCATTCCTTTCTCCAAAATAGTGTTTTTATTGAATGTTGTTCATTTTGAAATAGGGTGAACTTTGCTCTAATGGTAAGATCTTTGCTTTATGAAATTATTTCCATTTTCTGGCAAAATTTCAATAGGTTTAAGATATCATATAGTGGGGCGCCTGGGTGGCTGAGTCATTAAGCATCTGCCTTCGGCTCAGGTCATGATCCCAGGGTCCTGGGATCGAGCCCCGCATCAGGCTCCCTGCTCTGTGGGGAGCCTGCTTCTCCCTCTCCCACTCCCCCTGCTTGTGTTCCCTCTCTCGCTGTGTCTCTCTCTGTCAAATAAATAAATTGAATCTTTAAAAAAAAAAAAAAAAGATACCGGTAGTATCCACACATGTACTAGGACTAGGCCTGTAGACCCTAGAATCCCCGGGTGTTTTAAACTCATGCAGTCATGAGTTGTTTCCATTTTTTTGAGATTTATTCATTAAAGGTAGCTTATAGTATACACTTTGTATCACAACAAGTAAATCTTGTGTTTGGTAGCTTGAAATAGGCACTGGAAGCCTTCTGTATAAACCCACTGCTTTCAGCATCGCCTCACCACCCATTCCGCGGCGCTTGCTGTTATGTGGCTACCGGAGCAACTGTCTTTTCCCGTAGACACAGGAGTTTCAGAGAAGACCTAGAACCACGTTGTTTTTTCCCTCCCACATATATGTATATAGTTCACAGCCAAGAAAACCCACTTTTGAAATAATTTCTCTGGTTCAGAGATCATAAGAAAAGAACATTACTAAGAGAGTCTCCTTCCTTTCTGACTACTAGTTGTGCGGTTTGAAAGTCGAAGTGGACATGGAAAAAATTGCCGCCGAAATTGCACAGGCGGAGGAACAGGCTCGAAAACGGCAGGAGGAAAGAGAGAAAGAAGCAGCAGAGCAAGCTGAACGCAGTCAGAGCAGCATGGTTCCTGAGGAAGAGCAAGCTGCTAGTAAGAGCGAGGAGAAGAAGGACGACGAGAGCATCCCGATGGAGACAGGTAACCTGCCCGTTGACCACAAAGTCAGCGTCAGGGGCGAGTCTCTGTATGATCTGCACGTTTCCTCCCAAATCCTAACCTCTGTAGTAGATGCACATAAAATGTTGATGTCCATACAAAACAGCAGTGGGGCATTGGTCCTTAGTGTGGCTATTTGAGGTCTTGGTTATTGTCCGGATTGAGTCATGTCATTTTCCAGGTCAGGCATAGAAAGTATAGTGCTAGGAATGGTGGAGGATACTGGCCCTGGAGTCAGGCAGATCTAGCTCTAAAACTCTTTCTCACCACTTGCTAGCATGTGACTGGATAATTTATTTAATCTCTTTCCTCACTTGTAGGTACTCTGGTACTGGCCTCTGAGAGTGAGTTCCGGAGGACAAATAAGGAAATGTACATAAAATCACTTAGTATTAGTTTTGACGTGGTATTGGCACTCAGTGTTTTGACCTTTATTGCTAAAGCGTAGTATGTGGTTGTTGCTTTTAGGATCACGCGTCTTTGGTGTCCTAGGACAGGGTTGGGCAAGCAAAACCTGCAGGCCAAATCCTGTCCTGCCACCTGTTTTCATAAATAAAGTTTTGTTGGAACACAGCCTTACCTGTGTGTTTACGAATGATCTGTGGCGGCTTTGGGGCTCCCACAGTATAGTTGAGTCGTTGCAGAGACGCCTGGCCCACAAAACCCAGAATATTTACTATCTAGTCTTTACGGAAGAGGTTTGTTGACCCCATCCAAGAGAAGTTCTTACTTCCAAGCATACTGATTTTCCTGATTAAAAGCATTCCTCAAGGCACAGAGTAACATGTAAAACTTTCATAAAATACCGATTAAATTGATTACTTGAAATTTTGAGATCACCTCACCTTCTGGCACTATTTTGACCCTGCCCAGTGCCCTGTGCAAACCAGGAGTAAGTTAAAAGTGTTATAGGAAATACAGCCAAAGGCTCCCTGGACCATCACTGCAAGAAGGGGGAGGGACAGTAGTCGTACTTGGCATTCAACTGACTTGTGATTTGACATCAGGAAAACATTTAATGGAATATAGATCGCTTTACCAGATGTTACTACAAAATTTAATTCAGCAGATTAGCATTTCACATAGTCAGATTTTAAGTTTCGTTATCTGACCCTTTTTCTGTTTTGTGTGAACATATTTTTTATCTTAAATTTGGAGCATAAGTACATTTTTATGGTTAAAGCAGGAGCTTGAGAATTAGGGTATGGAGTATGATTCCTTTGCTCATTTTGCAACTAGACAGAACACTCTGTCCTTTGCCACTGTTCTCTCATTTATGAGTAGAGCATGCCTATGGGTCTTTACCCAGATTTTATCCTTTTAGCTGAAGGAAAAAACAAAATTGAGACTATTAGAGCAAAAACCTCATGCTCTTAATTTCTTACAGAAAACAACCCAGCATGACATTTAACAAAGTACCTAAAATATCACCCTTATATCATTTCCATACCTGCTTTCTCACTAATTAAATCCAAAGCACAGAACAGCATTGTCCAATAGAAATAAAATGCAGGTCACTGTGTAATTGTAAATTTTCTAACATTTTTTAAGTAAAGCAGAACAAATGAATTAGTATTAGTAACATATTTATTTATTTAACCCAGTATATCTTAAACAGTATCTCAACATGTAATCAGCATTTTTAAGGATTAATTTTTTACATTTCTTTCATACTAAGTCTTCCAAATCTGGTGTGTGTTTTATACCTGTTAGCACATCTAAATTTAGAAGCTGAATATTCATCAGAAATACTTGATCTGTATTTAGCTTTTGTAAATTTACAGCTAAGAAGTAGATCTTCAGACCAATTCATGAATTGTTTCCAAGGTGCTAACATTTCCTCAGTCACGCTGGCTCGTCCCGGTGCTTAATGTCACACGCGGCGCGTGGGCTCTGGTGAGGGACAGCATAGCTCGAGACAGTCCGCGTAATTAGAAGAATCAGCTTGTGTCTTGGAACTGACAGTGACACGTGTGTGATTACAGAGGAGGCACACCTTGAAGAAGCAACGGAAAGCCAACAGAATGGTGAAGAAGGCACATCTACTCCTGAGGACAAGGAGAGCGGGCAGGAGGGGGTGGACAGTATGGCTGAGGAGGGGACCAGTGACAGTAACACTGGCTCAGAGAGCAACAGTGCCACAGTGGAGGAGCCGCCCGCAGACCCCGCGCCGGAAGA
>NC_138383.1:18947496-18953547 GCF_054177405.1 Leptonychotes weddellii
AAACCTCCCAGTCCCCATCAACAGCTTCCCGAAAGTCCCCTTTCCTGTATACTTCCACAAAGAGTAGTTTCTTGAAAACGTAATCATGTATGAGTATATATTTGTTCATTTACCCTTTTTTATTTTTAATCAGTGTCGGATACCAAGAGTTGTGTTAAGGATTGACTACAACTAAGCTTGGATCGTATTGATCCAGAAATAGTCTCCATTGTTCGAGTAGTTACCAGCTTAGGAAGTAGTCATTAAAATGAACATGGCACATACACATTATGTATACTCCTTTTTGTTATAATTCATACTGGGTGTGTTCTGATAAATTCATCCTTACTGTACAGAAAAAGAAAATTACTTTTTTACCAAGTTTTCCAAAGACAGAATAGGTCACAAAGCTTAAGGAATTGAATATTCTTGCAGTGGACTAGACAACTTCAAAATGATGAGCCCATTCCAGGAGGAAAACAGCTGGGAATTCAGTTCGTCCATGTGAAATTGTTCTACAATAATCAAAACTCAAAACCTCAAGGCTCAGGATCCCATAGATCAGAGCCTACCTTTTTGATAAACTCTTAGTAAAGTCCTGGAGACTAGAAGCAAGATAGTTTGTGACACATATGCTTCCCAAAAACTAGAATAGATTTTTATTGAATAGCGGGATATCTGATGGTATATGTTTCTTAAAGGTCCAAATGTAATAAATAAGTGGAAAAAATGTCTCTGTGTTTTTATCACTATTTCTATGCAAAGCAAGTGTATCCTTTTGTTACTGTGATGCAGTGACAGCAGGGAGCGGGCCCCCACAGCCAGTACAAACTTGCGTCCTCGAGGCCCTTGGCTCACCCAACAGCGTCTGTAAACTACAGTATTCAGTTCATTTGTACAAGAGGTTTGTGAAAATCAGTTTCCTTATAGTCATGTCACATGTAAAGGTTGGCCTTTGACTCCAATAGTAAAAGGAAATACGTTTCTACATTTAAATGACCTTTGAAGAAGTGGGTAAGTAAATAAATGTAAGTCCTCCGCTTACACGCAGAAAACTTCACACGGGCATGTGACTTAATTTACAGCGACTTTTTTATGATTCACTGCTGTTGAACTTGAGCTGACAGCACACAGTGTCTATGGCTGACTGCACTTGTTCGGCCCCCAGAGAATGAGAGGAGGAAAGGAAGCTTGAGACTGGGTGGAAACAGCCCTCCATCTCTGTTTTTCTAAACAGCACATGGGATCTTTCTTCTGTTTGTGAATTGAAGAACTAACCGTTCAAAAAGATCAGTTTCTAGGTGTCGGACACTGTAGGGCTAAGAACTTTCACCAGCTGCCCAACAAATTGGATAGTTTCGTTGGTGCATTCCCTCTGCCAAAATGGGGCGGAGAAGTGGTTAAATACAAGTGTGGAAAAAGTACAGAGCAAACCGGGTCGTTTACCGTGGTATTGAAGCCCCTGAGATGACGGAAGTGGCGCCTTTGCCAGTTTGGAGAGGGTGCTGGAAAACAAGCACATCTCTACTGAGCCTGCCCACAGCATGCTAGGGCAATTGGCTGGAGAATGAATTTAATCAGATGTGATTTGACCGCTTTTAACCGCAGGGCAGGGAAGATTGAATTAAAATTCCCCCGTGTCAGAGTGATCTGTTGCAGAAATCACCAATGTTGGAGATGTTTCTTAGTTTCTTTGAGAATGTGGGATATAATTGAGGTCTTTGATTTTTTTTTTTTCTTTCCATATCCCCGTAGGCATTGGGCAAGTCACTTAAACTCGGAGCCTGTTTCAATTGTAAAATAGATGGAACTGCTTGGTCTCAGTGCCCTTACTGCTCCAAAAAGCCGTGATTTTTAGTGCATTTATTTTTGAGTATGAATGCATAGAATTAAGGGCTTATATTTTCATGAATTTTTAACAAAAAAAACCAGTCCCCTGGTTTTCTCACAAAGAGTTTCAAATTTCCTATCTTTCCCTGTCTGTCAACAAGCATGAATTTTTAAAAGGCTCTGCTGAAAAACAGAACTTGGAGGGAAAGTTAGGAGCTTTTAACACGGAATGAATGTTCTATGGAAAAGATAAAACACTCAGTTCAGTATATTTGAAGAGAGAATCTGACATTTAACTAAGTCGCTCTACATTTTTTAGTTTTGGTCCTTCACATTTAGATACCAGTTTGGGGTTTCAGACAGTTGGTGCTGACAGTGTGAAACTCACTGCTTGCAGTTAAATTGAAGCTTTGGTTTCTCATGTGAACAGGCAAGGAAGCTGGGATCATGCTTTGTTAAATCCTCATTTCATGAATAGATCTCTACCCCCAAGCACTACCACACACGGGCTCCCCACCTGGTTTCAGCGTGCGCAGGAGTTTTATCTTGTTTCTCACCACTGGGCAAACCTTGCTGGAACAATTGTCTTCTTAATGGTTTGCACATTAGAGGGCTTAAGGTCTTTGCAAATGAAAAATCTGCTGTGCAATAACAAGTCAAAAGGAACTCGGGAGCCTTTTTAGAAGAAATCATGCTGAATTATAATTCGGCTTACTGTGATAATGTTTCTTTGATCAGTATGCGAAGGCAAATTCTGAGTTTAGTAGAAAACGATATCCAAATGTATTGGAAATTATAAAACTGTTCATAAGTATCTTTAGTATTAGGTTGAACTATATGAAATTGCCAGTGTACGTTTTTGTCTACAAAATGACAAGTTCACCTGGTTCAACCTAATAATTCTGCATTTTAGAGTCCAAGTGTAAGCTCTTAATAGCAGTTCTCTGAGTGTAAAGTGATGGAACTTTTGATTTACCAGACTGATCTACATACCTCTCTAATAATTACAGCCTATTGTTAAACAAAACCCTGATTAAAATGCAAATCCCAAACTATCAAGTATTTAACCACCTGATTTTGAAAATACATTGCAGGAAATTGTTAAACCAGCGGGCTTATGTTCACATGTTTTCTCATTTAGCACCAAAAAGGTTCTTATAATTTTTTTGCATGATTTTTTATTTTTTTATTTTATTTTTTTAAGATATTATTTATTTGACAGAGAGAGAGAAAGTACAAGCAGGGGAAGCAGCAGGCAGAGGGAGAGGGAGAAGCAGGCTCTCCGCTGAGCAGGGAGCCCAATGTGGGACTGGCTCCCAGGACCCCGGGATCATGACCTGAGCCGAAGGCAGACGCTTAATGACTGAGCCACCCAGGTGTCCCTGCATAATTTTTTTAATCAAAAAAGTGTTGTGTGGGGAAGGGAAATTCCCAAATGATTTAATTGCTTTTTCCATAAAACTGAGACAATTGAAGATAATGGTTTCTTATGATAAGCCATTTGAAAGGAAAGAAAGGCTACCTCAGATTCCTTGACACTCAAGAGTGGCAAAGACCTTAGGTCCCATCCGGTCCTTGGATAGAGAGCATCCCCTTCCCCATGTCCCCTAGGGTTGTCACGTACTGCTAACATAAACACCTCTAGTCTTGGGGAGCCCATCCTCTCTGAAGACAGCTCATTCCTTGTTTAGTTGAAGTATTTCTCCTCATTGAGCTAAAATCTGCCTTCCTGTCAACCCCCTCGTCCTGCTTCTACACCTTGAAATCAAATAAAATAAATGTAATCCTCTCCCAAATAAAAGACCTTCAAACATCTAAAAATCTAAAATAAGAAGGGTTGTTCTTTGAAGACCTTAAGGTCCTGTCCAGCACAAAATGCTTATAGTATAGATGCAAACTCCATAAAGTGAGTGTTGATTAATAGTTTCATATGGAGCAAAATGGGGAGCAAGTGGGTTCAATTCACTAACACAGTACTTCTCAAAACTCAGTCATTTGCATGCACTGCCACGATTTCTACCATTTCTGGGTACCACCTCCTCTATTATTACTACTTAACAGCTTTCTCTAAATCAACTTACTTATTCCACTTGAATCATTCATTTTAAAAGGAAACTTGATATCAGCATAATGTGAAACAATGGTCTTTTGTCATAAAAAGAAAATACTCTTTTTTTAAGAAAGATTTTATTTATTTGAGATAGAGCATGGCAGGGGGGTGGGGTGGGGGGGAGGCGGGCAGAGGGAGAGGGAGAAGCAGGCTCCGCACTGAGCAGGGAGCCTGACTCGGGGCTCCATCCCAGGACCCCGGGATCATGAGCTGAGCTGAAGGCAGATGCTTAACCAGCTGAGCCACCCAGGTGCCCCAAAAAGAAAAGACTCTTAAATACAGATATTTTACTGGTGATATTTATACTTAAATAAGTACAATTCTAAAGAACGTTATTTAGAAGATCTGCACATCACCCAAATTCATCTGAAGGATCCCATAGAGTAGTCTGGATAAAGGTCTTTGGGGAAAGCTGCAATAAAAGAAAAGTCTATTTCCTGCTACCTGGAGGTTCAGGAACCTTGTCTTCTTAGAAACAATCCCTGAGTCAACAGCAGTTTGTAACTCAAGGACAAATTAGTGAAAGCTGATCCTGTGATCAGCTAATATTAAAAGCCAACATTTTTGAGCACTTACTATATGCCCATGTGCTTTTCATACTTTTGAGTCTTATTTCTAATTTCCTAAAGTTAATATTAGAGTAGATCACTTTACCAATATAATCTGTATTTATAATCTTGGGCTGAAGTTAACCCTTACAAACCACCTTTTTGGAGGAAAAAAAAAAATAGGCTCAGTCTATATAGCCCAAGGTACTAAGATGATATAGAGATTACATATGTGTCCTAGGATTTCATCACTGTGAATCAATAATCTGAAAGACTTAAAGACAAAAGAACCTACTTGGAGATCAGTGTTCTTATACTGGGAGATATACATGTAAAAATTATTCCCTTTTGAATCCACATCTCCTTTCCTTCAGAGTTCTCCATACCACCAAAAAAAGAAAAATGCACAGATTTAAAACAAATGACTTCTAAACTTCAATGATACAAGTTATCATGCTGCATGGAGAGCTGCCCCCATGTCTGATAGGGTGTGTTATGTTTGCATTTTACCCCTGTTGTGGTTTCCTGTCAGTCTGTGAGCTTTGGGGAAGCTTTTACGAGACCTGAGTCTCAGAAATTTCAGGAAGTACCAATATCAGCCGGCTGTCATGCACAGTTACTTAACTCTCTAAACTTTACCCACCTCTTCCTGCGTGTGCACTTTGGATGGGTCTTCCTCCTCCTCAAAAAACACTCCACAATATCCTGGGACATTAGCTTTCAAATCAAATGTCAGTCATGGTCCAGGTGGACGATTCTCAAATTAACGGGCATCAGAATTTCCCCAGAGTGGCTGCCCGGGCCCCACCCAACTCTACTGAATTAGAGTCTACCAGGTGGAAGCCTAGAAATCTAGCACATCAAAGCTTTGAGAACCACCAATTTGGTTTAATCCCCTCATTTTCCAAAAGGGGAAACTGGGGCCCAAAGAAGAGAACTGAGTGACTCATCTAAGAGCCAACCGTAGGAGCCAGACCTAGAATTGTTCTTTACAGCTTCTGGGGAGAACAGATCCTCAGGACACTCAAAACCCTGCTCAAGGAGCGCCTGGGTGGCTCAGTCAGTTGAGCCTCTGACTCTTGATCTCAGCTCAGGGCTTGATCTCAGGGCCGTGAGTTCAAGCCCCACATCAAGCTCCACACTGGCATCGAGCCTACTTAAACCAAACAAACAAAAACCCTGCTCAAGGGGCGCCTGGGTGGCTCAGTCGTTAAGCGTCTGCCTTCGGCTCAGGTCATGGTCCCAGGGTCCTGGGATAGAGCCCCGCATCGGGCTCCCTGCTCTGCGGGAAGCCTGCTTCTCCCTCTCCCACTCCCCCTGCTTGTGTTCCCTCTCTCGCTGTGTCTCTCTCTGTCAAATAAATAAATAAAATCTTAAAAAAAAAAAAAAGGAAAGAAAATTATCCTTACTCTGCAAAAGAAATAAATTATTCACTTTAAATAAATAAATAACAAATTATGCATAAGGAAGTCTCTGAATCATCAATTACAAATCAGGAAAGGAAATAGGCAATAGGTGAAGATATCAGGTAGATGACATAGTCCATAAGAAAGGTAACTGAAAGGGGCGCCTGGGTGGCTCAGT
>NC_138383.1:18954047-18963439 GCF_054177405.1 Leptonychotes weddellii
ATCTCAGATCTGTACCTCTGAAACAAATAATGCAATATATGTTAAGAAAAAAAAAGAAGAAGAAGAAGAAGAAGGTAGCAGGAGGGGAAGAATGAAGGGGGGAATCAGAGGGGTAGACGAACCATGAGAGACGATGGACTCTGAAAAACAAACTGAGGGTTCTAGAGGGGAGGGGGGTGGGAGGATGGGTTAGCCTGGTGATGGGTATTGAGGAGGGCACATTCTGCATGGAGCACTGGGTGTTATGCACAAACAATGAATCATGGAACACGACATCTAAAACTAATGATGTAATGTATGGGGATAATATAAGAATAAAAAAAATTTTTTTTTAAATTAAAAAAAAAAGTTTGGAGACATGCCTACTAGACTCTGGGGAAGTCACCCCTCTCTTGGAGGCAGATACTACAGTTAGGAGCTCTCAAAGTCCCCGGGCTTTGGGGTGGGGGATTCCCAGCATCCAGGAGAGTCCCAGAGCTGGGAGCAATCAGCCTCAGTGCTGGGGAGCACAGCTCCTCTGTCTTCCGTGGCCAAAGGGCTCCACCCAGAGGACAGTCAGCTGGGATCCCTGTTTATACAGACCTTTCTCCACCAGGTATGGATGAGCTGTCCTGAAGAAACTCGGACACCCCCAGTGCCTCTCCAGAATAGCTCTGAAGAATTACCTCCTTTTCCCAGAATAGCCAGTGCCCAGCCCTTGCCTCCAGCCCCCAGAGTGCATCCTGTCTGCAAATGAGAGGAAAAGTGGGGCAGCTCAGAATTCCGCCTCCCACCTAGAGGAACTCTGAGAACCAAATGAGGCAGTCTGTGAATGGGCTCAAGCTACTAAAAAGTACAAGTCTCTGCTCAAACCCAAGGGGATTTTTGGTTGTTATCTGCAGGGCAAGAGGCACTGTTAAGAAAATTCTCCCCTCCTGTTTTCACTTCCTCTTCTCTCTCTTTACCTTGGGAAGGGGAAAATCCTGCAAAGATTTGCAGCCGATGTGTAAAAAAAATACCAAAACAAAATTCTAGTTGCATTTTAACAGTATCTTTTGGTGGCAGCCATGTGACTGGGTTCTGACGTTCCAAATTCAAACCCTGAAAGAATCATAAGATCAGGAAAATGTGTGTGTTGTAATGCCCCCTGGTCCAAAGTACCACACCATATTGCCCTGTAGAAGGCCCTCCAGCCTGGACCTGGACAACTCCCAATGACCCCCACACTGTTACCATCTTCAGGCAGCTCCGTGGAAGACATTGTCTCTGTTACGTTAAAGTCCATGAGCCTACCAACCACTGGTCCCCGGTGGGGGCCAGGTGGTATTTCAATGACACAGAGAACCCAGGAATGCCCAATCCTGCCCAGCCAGCTCCCCCTCCCACAAGAAGTTCCCAAGAGGGGCGCCTGGGTGGCTCAGTCATTAAGCGTCTGCCTTCGGCTCAGGTCATGATCCCAGGGTTCTGGGTTCGAGGCCCGCATCGGGCTCCCTGCTCCTCAGGAGGCCTGCTTCTCCCTCTCCCACTCCCCCTGCTTGTGTTCCCTCTCTCGCTGTCTCTCTGTCAAATAAATAAATAAAATCTTAAAAAAAAAAGAAGTTCCCAAGAAAGCCAGACCAAAGAACAGAAGCTCAATGGAAGTCACCGTCTTCTATCCCAGCACCAGTAACATCACAAAGGGCTGAGAACTGTTCCTACATTTGCTGGGATTAACAGTAGCACCTATCTGTGCTGTACATTCATATGGTGCTGGGCCCTGGGGTGAACAAAGCTGGGAAGAACAACGAAGGACTAGCCAGAGGGGAAGGTCATGTTCAGTGGGTTCAGCGGTGGAGAAGTGCAGAATGAGGGGGCCCAGCCTGCCTTTGAGGCACTGTAGGCCTTGACATGAGCTGCCCCAGTGCTCCCCTCAGCCCCAGCCCAGCCCGGTGAATGCCTACGGAAGGTTGTGGTCCCAACCTGAGTCACCATCGTGACCTCAGAGCCTGGCTCATGTTGGGTAGTATATTACAGAAGAGGGGCTGGGTAAATGTTCCTTGAATGAATGAATGAATGAATGCCAACTGGTTATCGGGCTAGCATATGGCCAGACCCTAGGATAGGCACCCTGCCTTACACCACTTTCGTGCCCATAGGGCTTCACAGTGAAGCAGCCCCTTCATTGGAAGGACTCCCTCATTCAACATTTCAGAAGCACTCATTGAATAAATATTTACTGAGCTCCTACAACACAGCAGACTTGGTTCTAGGTGCTAGGGATTCATCAATGAACAAAGCACAAAACCTTCTGCCCTCAAGAGTTTCTATTCAGTGGGGAATGAGACAAACTCTGTTTTCTGGGGGTCCCTGGGTGGCTCAGTCAGTTAAGTGGCCGACTCTCGATTTCAGCTCAGGTCATTATCTCAGGGTCGTGAGATCGAGCCCCGCATCAGGCTCTGTGCACAGCGCAGGGGTCGGGGGGGACTGCTTGAGATTCTCTCTCTCCCTCTCCCTCTGCCCTCCGCCCATGTGTGTGCCTTCTCTCTCTCTCTAAAACAAAAAGCAAAACCCAAAAAACCTCTGTCTTCTGTGTCACATACACACTCATCATTTTCACGCCTTCTCCTGGTTCATCAGGGGCCCCAGACTTTAGCCCTTCGAGGCACTAGGGATGCCCTGCTTCCTTGCCGGAGAATCTGCGTTCTTCAGACAAGGTAACAGTCCAGTGACTCGTGAAGGGCGACTGCAAGAGTAAAATGGTTCCATGTCAGTCCTCCGGGACAGAGGCAAGGGAGGCGACACCTTTGCTTCCTGGACCTCAAATCTCGCTCCGCATCCAGACAGCGTCTTCTGCCTTGCGGTAAAACTGGCCCTCCTATTTTAATTAAAGTGAATTAAATAGAATCAGCTTTCATAATTGAGTGACGCAGAGCTGTCACGATAACCTCCCTCACCCTGGGCACCTTGCCGTCATTGGGCCATTGGTGCATCATCATCCCGGCTTTGCTCCCTGGGCTACCTGGCGTCCGGCAGGGGGTCTGTGAGCCCTTGCACACGTTGTCTTGCCGGCATCTGGAGAGGGGTGGCCAGCCCCCACATGACTGCTGGGATGTGGGCACTGTTCTTAGGCAGCATTTCCCACTTTCCTGGGTGGCATGACTATCTCACTAGGCACTGGAAGTGGGTGCTCAAAGATGCCCAAAAATCTCACTTGCACAGAATGAGGGGGCATAGTTCGCTTTAGAGATCTGGCCTATGTGGGTTTCCTACAGAACTAGGCACACAGTGCAGTCTCAAAAAAAAAAAAAAATCATTCATTTTGGGGGGAGAAAAAGATACAAAATGCAGAACAACTGTCTATTTAAAGTAATCACGTGGTGAGTTCCTGCAAAGTGGTAAATCCTTTTTTATAACAAGTCATCTTAATTGGGTTTTCATGATGTGTATTTGTTAAAGGTTTGAAGTGAACTGCATCCTTCCAGAGTCCCTTTTCCTATGTGCTCCCTGAAGCCGAGCGCTAACAGCGTCTAAAAGTGGCCATCATTTACACAACCCGTCTCGTACTCACAGCCTAGGGAGGGGTGTAAACCTAACCCCCTTACCTAAAGAAAGTCAGAATTTCCGCCATTAAAGGGAATCCAAAGGACGGTGTCAGCAAACAAAAACAATCTAGCAAGTCAATCCTCTTCATTCTTTTCCCATTTCTGCTAGTAAAACAGTTCGGCTGGCCTGCTTTTTTCCTTCTAATGCCAACTGATGAAATTGCCTCCAAAATGCAAGCCATCACCATGACCCTAGTCCCTAAGAAAGAACTGCAAAAGATGGCCTCTCTGCCCCCGAAGCTAAGGAGGGAGAGGTGCCGCTCTCCATCAGAAAACCAATTCAAGGAGTCAGATCTGATAAGGTGTTAGGATGAAGATTTTTACAAGAATATAAATCTTGTTCTCCAGGGCAGTGTGTGGACTCGTGTGAGTATCCATCACTGTTCTCAGCTGGACTTAGAATAAATCTGTCCCTGGATGCATTCACTCAACAAAATGGTCTGGTAAGGGGGCACCTGGGTGGCTTAGTTGGTTAAGCGTCTGATTCCTGGTTTTAGCTCAGGTCATGATCCCGTGGGTGGTGGGATCCAGCGTCGCGCTCAGCGGGAAGTCTGCTTGAGGATTCTCTCTCTGCCCCTCCCAGCATGGATGTGCACACATGCTCTCTCTCTAAAATAAATAAATAAATCTTTGTTTTCTTTTTAAAAAGGGTCTGGTAAGATTCCTAAGGCTATAGAAGTGGTTGCCATGTCCTGTTAAAATTTTTAAAAAAGCCCCCAAAGACACCTGTAATTCTGACGGATTTGCTCCCTTAAAAATGGGTTGTTATCTAGAAACTGACACCTCTGTATTTCGATGCTATTCTGTGGGTTTCTCTACCAAATCACATACAAAGCCATTCCCATTTCCTCTTCTCCCACTTGCATAATGGAACAAATGAAACCTAAGACTCTGTGGGCTTTATAACATAATTTGAAAGGCTGAGTTATTGAAATTAACAGGGCTAAGCATTTTCTCTCTCTATTGAATGCCCGTTGGGTTGTTTAAAATCCACCGTTTGGGGCACCTGGGTGGCTCAGTTGTTAAGTGTCTGCCTTCGGCTCAGGTCATGATCCCAGGGTCCAGGAATCGAGCCCAGCATCAGGCTCCCTACTCCGCGGGAAGCCTGCTTCTCCCTCTCCCACTCCCCCTGCTGTGTTCCTGCTCTCGCTGTGTCTCTCTCTGTCAAATAAATAAATAAAATCTTAAAAAATAAAATAAAAGATAAATAAAATCCACCGTGGGTGGGCATCCTGGAGATGTGCTCCCTGCCTCCTCTCTCCCCAAGAATCCCTCCTAATCCAACCTAAACTTCCCTTTAGGATCCTTCAGAGTCTTCGGTGTGAAACAAGACAAACCAATCTTTTTCATTAAGTCCCTCTCACTTTGCTTTGTGTTACCAAAGACTTCTCCTCATCAGGAATGAACAGTTGGAGACAAAGAGGGGAAGGCAGGATGGGAAAAACAGTTGTCACGAAAAGTCTACTCGTTTAAAAAAAAAGGGACGCCTGGGTGGCTCAGTCGTTAAGCGTCTGCCTTCGGCTCAGGTCATGATCCCAGGGTCCTGGGATCGAGCCCCGCATCGGGCTCCCTGCTCTGCGGGAAGCCTGCTTCTCCCTCTCCCACTCCCCCTGCTGTGTTCCTGCTCTCGCTATCTCTCTCTCTGTCAAATAAATAAATAAAATCTTTAAAAAAAATAAAATAAAAAAGAAAGCAGCATCTCAATTAAAACTAGTACGTATTTAAGTTCCATCTCACCCTGTAGAGTCAAATATTGAATTTCAGTTGCCCTGCAGGGTGTCACTGAGATCCCGATTAGTCAGACATAAATTATACAGCTGGCTCAATTCTCGGGACCCCTCAGGACTTCTCAGAAGAAATAGCACTGTCACATCCCCACCCAAAAAAAAAAAAAATTACACATACATGTAAGTGTAATTGACCTGATTCTGAGAACTCTTCTGCCTGGTTCCACTTTGCTGAAGTGTAACCAACACTGTGCTCCTGAAGCTTGTATATTTCCCTCCCAAAGAGCTACTTCTCTACCCCAATCTTGGCTAATCAAAATCCTACCACCTACTGACTGACGTCAGTGAATCCTTCCTCATCATGAACCCATACACAGCCACTTGAAGTGATGTTGTGGAAGGAGAGTTACTTACAAGGAAGAAAGTTCCTGATGTATTTGTCAAGTGAAAACAGCAGGTAAAAAACAGCAGGTGCCATATACCCATTTTGAAAGCTCCATATTCTTTCCTGTCTGAAAAAAGATTGGACAGATACGGTCATCTCTTAGTGGCTCATTTCCTTCCCGTGCTCCTCAATGTTTCACAACATTTTACGTCTGTAATCGAACAAATGTAAGGAGAAAACATCCTACTTGTTAGAGGCTGAATTTTCCCCTGCCCCAACTTAATATGTGGAAGTCCTAAACAGTAGTACCTCAGAATGTATTTGGGAACAGGACCTTTACAGAGGTAATTAAGGTCAAATTCACAAGGTCAAGGTCACATGGGTCACACAGGCCCAAATCCAATATGACTCGCATCCTGTCATGATGAGTACGTCAGAGCACGGGCAACGCAGACAGAGGAACGACCGTGTGAGGACACAGCGGGAAGGCAGCCATCTGCGAGCCAAAGAGGGAGGTCTCGGAAGCAACCAACCCTGCCAACACCTTGATCTCAGACTTCTAACCTTCAGTGCTGTGGGGTGCCCCAGCCGGTCTGCGGTGTTGTGTAATGGCAGCCCAAGCAAGCTAATACACTACCCGTCTTCAAAGACCAGCTCAAACATCAGCCCTGCCTCCCTCACTCCCAAACGTCCCCTCCTTCCGTTTTTCTGTTGCCTCCACTTCCGTGTCATCTGGGCCCATGCAGAACAAGGCCTGTTCACCCCTCTCCCCTGCTACGGTGGAAGCTCTGGAGGGTGAGGCCCAGGCCTCACGCACCTCCTTGCCCAGCACAAGAGCGCTTGCTCAGATGGCCTGGAGAGGGGCACAACTTCCCTAGGACACCAGTAGGGGTCAGACAGCCTAGAGGTTCCCTAGTGGCGGGGGTGGCCCTGTCGCCGTGTGCGTGTTTGTGGCTGTGTGTGTCTCTACGGGCCAGGGGGAGGGTGTGGTGGTTCCACAAGGGCGCTGCTCGCTACGAGCTGTGTCATCTTGGGGGCAGTCACACTTCACACCCAAACCTGAGAGGTTCACAAAGCATTTTCATATGTATCCTTTCGTTTTGTTGTCATGACAATCCCCTAAGATGGCATATTATTTCCTTCGGTTCACAGGTGAGGTAACCATCCTCAAAGAGGAAACAAAACATTTCATTGTGAAAACTTATAACAATAATTGCTAGAATGTCCTGAGTGCCTGGCAACGCACTAAACACTCTGCATGACTTGTCCCAATTAATCCTCGCGACAAGCCTGTAAGAGAGGAATTATTACTCCACCTACTTTACGGATAAGGAAACTGAGGCTCAGAGGAGCTACCTGAGATCATGCCACTAGAAAATGGTGGAGTTGGGGCTTAAACATGGGATTCATGTCCACAGCCCACACTTGCAACCCATATGCCACGCTGCCCCCTCCCCACATAAGTTAGTACAGAGAGAGGGTGCTAAATGAGGGGAGCAGATAGGAATTGCTCCAAATACCAGAGACTGCATTCGTCTGGAAAGTCTTCTTAGAAATGGTGAGATCTGAGCCAAGCCTTTCAGACACAGTTGAGTGGTGAGGACGGGAGGGGCCAGGGGGCCTCACTTAATGCTGTTTATGACCACGAGTTTCACAAGTCAGCTTCAACCACCAGATTCAACCCCCCACATCCCTGTTGAGCCCCCGGTCTGTGCCATCCACTGGGCTGGGAGGTGCAGGGAAGAGGAGGATGAAGAAGAGCTCATTCCCTTGGGGAAGGCAGACTGTGTGTGCCTAACAAGAAGGGCCCAAGAGGACAAGCATCAATTCCACTGCCATGGTTTTAAGGCTCTCTCCGCGGCTTTGAGCGGGGGAAGCCCTGGTTCCAATTCTGACACGAATTTTCTTTTTCTTTTCTTCCCTTTGGAGTACCTGGTTTATTTCTGATGCAGATGAATCTCAGGATGGTGGCACTGCCATGAATTTTCTATCGAGATTTTAGGCAAATCTAGCCCATCTCATAGACTCAGCTTCTGCACCTGGAAATGGGGTCACTGAATACGTACTGCAGAATGACTTCCGTAAGCTAACAGCAATCATTTACATGCAATATCCATTCTTTGTCTCTTTCTTTCTCCTTTTTTTTTTTTCTTTTGTTAGAAATGTGAATTTCATGTTAAGGAGAGAGGTCAAAACAAAGAGATGGGTTTAAAAGTCAGCAGCATATAAATAAAAGTCATGGGAGCAGATAGATAGTCCAGGAGAGATGTTTGTTAAATGAAAGATTAATTAATCCACTCTCCTGGGCCCACCTCACGGTTCTACACGCCAGCAATTAAAATTAAGAAAAGCAGCTGCTTATGGAAGGAGGGTATAGAAATAGCACCAATCACCAGTTTTCATTGCCTTGGACTGGCTGATGCTTGCAGAGGAGACGGTGTAAGTGGATTAACCTCACAGGCCCCCCGGGAAAGGCAGAGGAAGAGAGTGACCTCAACAGTAGCACCCATCTGAATCCAGATGGTCTTGTTTAGAGACCTCTCCTAACTTTTGCCCTTCTTGCTGGGCCCACTCCCACCAGAACAGGGGCCTCTGCAGTGGCGGAATACTTCTCATTTGCTTATTTCTTGTACGACTCAAGACACAAGACAGAGCCTTAAGGAGTTGGCTCAAGAACATTTTCTTACACAAATTGAATAAATGGGAACATTTCCCTGGCTGGGGCCCAAATGACCAATGCAGTTACTTTAGATTCTGAGGCACATTTTGCACCTGTAATAGGTGTAGGTAGGGCATATATTTGATTTTTTTTTCTTTCTTTCTTTCTTTCTTTCTTTCTTCTTTCTTTCTTTCTTTCTGTTGGGAGAAAAACTATCTGCAGAGGAAAACTCTTCCATGTAGATTGAACCCTCTACCTTTCTCATCCCAGCCTCCAAGGTTAGATATCCAAACCCATTTTTGAGAATATGCTGACCCTCCTTCTTGGAAGGTAAAGAGAGAAGGGTCTCCTCATTCCCACATTCTATAATCCCGGAGCTGCCTAAGTAGTGCTGGCCGGGCCCCTCCTGATCACTGTCAATGTTAGCATTCTACAACGCACCCGGCCTATCAGGGGGCTGGGGCTCTGTAAGGAAACCTCACCTTCCTGAGTTGCAGCAGCACCTGAGCAGATGTGGTGAAAGAGAAAGATTTCCCAGTAACTGTGCCCACAGGGTTCTGGGGACCTCGTAAGCTCAGTCTGTGCTGATTCTCCTGCCAAGCAGGACAAGCTATCAGTGCTGCCAGTCATTCGGTGCAAGAAGGAATGTTGCCCTGTATCATATGACCTCACTGATATGAGGAATTCTTAATCGCAGGAAACAAGCTGAGGGTTGCTGGAGTGGGGGGTGGGGTGGGAGGGATGGGGTGACTGGGTGATAGACACTGGGGAGGGTATGTGCTCTGTTAAGCGCTGTGAATTGTGCAGGACTGTTGAGTCTCAGATCTGTACCTCTGAGACAAATAATGCAAGATATGTTAAGAAAAAAAAAAGAAGAAGAAGAAGGTAGCGGGAGGGGAAGAATGAAGCGGGGGAAATCGGAGGGGTAGACGAACCATGAGAGACGATGGACTCTGAAAAACAAACTGAGGGTTCTAGAGGGGAGGGGGGTGGGAGGATGGGTTGGCCTGGTGGTGGGTATTGAGGAGGGCACATTCTGCATGGAGCACTGGGTGTTATGC
>NC_138383.1:18963539-19016161 GCF_054177405.1 Leptonychotes weddellii
GGAATGTTGCCCTAGTCACCTTCATTCACTCATCTGACAAATACTATGCATCTGTCTGGCTAGCACCATATTCTGTACTGGGGATACAAAAATGAAAAGGCAAAATCCTTGCCTCCAGGATCTCAAGATCTAGTAAAGGAATAAGAACATCTTCATTCTTTCTTTCTCACCCCCTTACCCCCACTCCAGGCCCATATTCCTGATATCAAGAAGTAAGACAAATTGGGTTGAGTCAAGTTGGAAAAACTATTGCGTTGGCCTATGGACTACCATTTTGGCTAAGAACTCAGTAGAATCTGAGATGTTTAGACTTTGTAGCAATCTTGGTAGCCTCAGACAAGCTTCTATGTGGCACTATTTGGGAGATGCGGTGAAGGTAAGCCTTACTCTAGGCTCCTAGACAAGCCTACAAAAGGAAGATAAAACAGTCACAAAGCTAGATACACTGCTTGTTCCCCTGGAGAAAAGAAAATGATACAAGTAGAAAAAGATGCAGGCAGCAGAGATTTATGCAGGGACAGACAGTCAAGTGGAGAAAAGTGTGAATCCAGCTGCTAAACTCCATGCAAGAGCCCTGAGGCCTGGCCCCAGCAGCTGGGGTGAAAAACTGTTACCACCTCCCCTTTTCCAGTTGGAGAGGTATGGAAGGTGAGTGGAGAGGTTGCTTGACTAGACTAAACTCATGCAAACCCCATCCCACCCCTCTCCCTGCCAACAACTTGGTGCCAAGAGGCTGGGTCTGGTTGGATCTGGTCAGGTCTGGTCAGGACTGGCCAGGTCTGGTTGAGTCTGGTTGGGTCTGGTTGGATCTGGTCAGGTCTGGTCAGGTCTGGCCAGGTCTGCTCAGGTCTGGTTGAGTCTGGTAGAATCTGGTTGGATCTAGTTGGATCTGGTTGGGTCTGGTTAGGTCTGACCAGGCATATAGCTCAGATTCTACCCCTGCCCTACGTGGACTAGTAGTCAACACAGACACCTGAGTTTAAGTCCCAGACTGCTCCTTGCTTGGAAAAGTCTTTGATTCTCTAAGCTGCAGCTTCCTCATTTGTAAACAGGGGCATTATCAGTACTTACCATGAAGTTGTCATGAAGAGTAAATGAGACAACTTATATAAAGCACTTGAACAGTGCCCAGCAGAAGTGGGGGCTCAATACCTGTTATTATCAGCTACATGGAGTCTTTCTACCCCTCCCCCCAGTAAAACGGCCCCCGCCCCACCTGGAACTCACATCACAGTCTGGCTTTATCTTTCATTTTCTGCCCTCGAAGGGAAATTTGACTCAAATCTTGTCAGAATTCAAATGACAAGTGAGAATTTAAGTGATTCTTGTGAGAGAGGGAGGGAAAAGAAAGATTTTAGAAGTGATGGTGTCTATTGGCAGAAATATGCGATCCATGCCAGTTCCAAAAATAAAACCCAGATTGAGTTGCTGCTAGTCAGAGAGAAGTGGACATTAAAGATAGACTTGCTGCTACTTCAAGTGTGGCCATGGGCATCCCTTGTGAGCTGGTTAGAAATGCAGAGTCTCGTACCCTATGCCAGACCGATAAAATTAGAATCTGAATTTTAACAAGATGGCCCCTATGCTCTCCTATGTTATACTTGAGATGCACTGGATAGACCAGTGGTTCTCAATCTTGGCTACACACTGGAATCATCCAAGGAGCTCTGAAAATTCCTGAGGCCAGGCTATATCCCAGAACAGTTAGGATCTCATTTCTTTTTACAACTCATCAGGTTATTCCAATATGCAGCCCAGCCTGAGAACCATTGGTCTATGCCAACACTACAATCTACAAGTCAAGGAACTAAGGTTCAAGAGGTAAACTGACCTGCCCAAGGTCACACAGCAAGTGAGTGACAGTGCCCGGGACTGAATCCCAAATCCTCCAACTCCAGGGCTTCCTTCACTATATACTTCACTGTCATATAGCAGTTTGGGAAATGGGGGCGGGGAGGGGAGCACCAGATTTCCCTCTCTGGCTTGGCGTCTCTGTGGTTGGCTCCTCATGTCAGGTCCTGAAGGAGGGCTTCCTGGACCTGGGTGGCCCTTGGCCTCGAATTCCACAACGAACCATGTCCAAGCAGGCCTCTCCCTCCCAGGTGGTAGGTCTCCGAAGCCCAGGGCCAGGTGGGCCAGTCTCTGGGCTAAAACACTCTTCCCCAGCCAGCCTGGCCCTGCCATTCCCACACACCCCTGTCTTCCCAGAGTCTCAGGCTCTCAGGGACTGTCCCACCTCCCCGGCTGCAAGGTTCTCAGAACACAGGTGAAGTTTCTGAGCCCCCACAGCCTCAGCTCCCGGCCCCTTGCAGAACCACGGGGACAGGCCCATTCTCAAGTCAGCAACCGCGACAATCTTGAAACCATCAGGGCAACAGGCTCCCCCGTGACTTGTTTTTGCTCTTTTGTCAGGGTTTTTTTTTTGTTGGGGGGGGAGCGTGTGTCTCTCAAACTTCTAATTGTCTCTGCTTTCTGACTTTTTCTGGTGTGTTTTTGAAGTGGCTTTTTGTTATTCTGCCTCGGCTCACTCACCTTTCTCAGCAGCCGTGGAAAACACAGCCCTGTTCTACTCTCCACTGAGCACTTGGATACCACGTAAACAGCTTGGCTGCTGGCCTGACCAAGCTGAACAGATCAGAAGGGCCTGGGCCTGTCGAGCCCTTGAAAATAAACATGTGGCATAAAATTTCCCCATGCTCGAGGTGGAGGATGGGGTAGACACAAGAAAGCAGAAGGAACTTTCTAGGCACACGATGACTGATGGCCCAAGCAGATCTATTTTGGAGTCCCTGGAGCAGGCAAGAATAGGGACCTTCTCCTTCCACAAGCATCAGGCCTTGCTAGAAGGAGACCCTTCTGGTCTCCTGTCCTGAGAATTAAGGGGTAGCTCTGTAACTGTGCTATCCAGTGCGGTAGTGACTAACCACATGTGGCTACTGAGCACTTAAAATGTGGCTACTGTGACTGAGGAACTGATTTTTAACTTTTATTTCGTTTTACTTAATTTTAATTACATGCAAAGAGCTTCATGTGGCTTGTGACTGCTGTGTCGAACAGTGCAACTCAACGGCAGGGGTTCTCAGAGTTGGCTGCCCATCAGAATCACCTGGGCTAATGTAACACACTCTGATGCCCGGATCCTGCCCTGGGGATTCTGATTTATTGGCATAGGGTGTGGACTGAACAGCAGAGTTTTGAAGCTCCATGGGTAACTTAAACGTGCAACCAAGTCTGAGAACCTCTTGGCCCAGAGAACTTCCAACAGTGCCTCCAACCTCGACTGCCTCTATTTTGATTTCGTTTCTGCGGTTTTCAGAATTTGAGGACCAAGGAGTTTACTTAGAGGATCAACTAAAGACACGTGAAGATGTTTTTCCATGTTCTGAAGGTAATACATGTTCATTGTAGGAAATTGAGGAAATTCAGAAAAATAGAAAGAAAATTAAAATCCCCTAAAATCCCACCACCCAAAAAAAGGGTTAAAACATTTGGATGTAAACCCTCCCAGACACTTTCCCATGGATCTATCCTTATGTTTCCTTTAAAATTGGAACCATACCATGCTTCTTATTTTGTGATGGGTTTTTGTCACATTGCTTACTTGATTAATACACACTCATGTACCATCGATTGTCATTGCTACATGGTATTCTCTCATAGATATAAACCATAGTTGATTTACCCAAATCCATATTAACACTGGTCCCATTTTTGCTATTGTTTAAAAAACATTGCCAGGAATATAATAATAGCAATATCTTTGTGAAAAGCCATTCACTAACCCCTTCAGAAGACAGGAGAGGAGAGGGGGAGGGAAGGGAAGAGAAAATAGAAGAAAATTATATGGTCAAAAGGCATACACATTTAAAGTAATTCAAATTACTGTCCAGAAAAGTCACACCTGTTTACATTCCTACCAACAGAGCATGAGAGTCCTTATTTTTATATGCATGCTGGCACTGGGGATTGAGTTTTCAAATTTAACAAAATTTAAAAACAATCAAAAATCACCAATAGGCAACTCACGGTGAAGTTCAGCATTCCTTTGGTGAGGACTGACTATGTGCCAGGCGCTGATAGATATTGGTGATCGGGATGAATGGAACACATCCCTGCCCTCTGAACACTCAGGGCGGGAGAAATTCAAGGGCTTGGCTTTAAGTCATGGTGAACAACATGGGTGCTAAAGAGAAGTACCAGAGTCACACTGCGGAGCAGGCAAGAAAAGCTCGTAATTCTTCATGGGGATGCTGGGAAGTCTGGTGTGGGGGGTGGGGGCATTTGAGCTGGCTCCAGAAGGATGAATACAGACACCAGCAAGCAGGGAGGGGTGATGGTATTTGGCAAACACCGACAGGTGCTGGAGGCTCAGGGACTGGAAAGGTGTCACTGCCATTCTTCGGTGGCTCTTACAACTCCTTACAATCAGGAAGCTCACCCTTGGATCTATCCCACAGCCTCTTATTGACACTTAAATCCCCTCCCTCCGGTTATTTGCAGTGGGAACAGGAGATCATGTGGTTGTCCACTGTCACCTTCAGAGAGTTCTAGATCAATGCAATATCAAGCACGGTATAGTAAGTTTTTACTTGGGTTACTCACTCCTTTTTTAAAAAGACAACATTGACATAGAATGTCACTATGTCCATTTTTTAAAAAGAGCTGCAGAAGTCAAGGTCATAGGGCAGAAGTCTGGGTGACCCGGATTCCCCAGGTCTCAGGTCCTGAGCCCAACTTGCACACCATTCTCGGGATGGCCAATACCAGCCCTGTTTAAAGAAGGAGGCAGCCAGTACAAGTCCTGGCTCTCTCTCTTAGGACCGTGGGAGAATCCACTGCATCTCTCTGAGCCTATAAAACATGGATTGTAGGAAGAGTGAACATTAGAGCTGAGGGGTGGGAAGGCATTTTGTTAAAAATAACAATAAGACAAAGAACCTGTGATTCCCATCAATGTGGGCCATGGTCAAGTAAGCCAGCCTCTTGCTTTCTCTTTTCATGAGTCTCTGTGACTCACAAGCACACACTTTTTTTTTTTTAAGATTTATTTATTTATTTATTTATTTATTTGAGAGAGAGAAAATATGTATGAGTGGGGGGAAGGGAAGAAGGAGAGAGAAAGAGAAGCAGACCCCCTCCCCCACTGCTGAGTGCGGAGCCCAACACCGGGCTTAATCTCATGACACTGATATCATGACCTGAGTCAAAACCAAGAGTCAGAACACTCAACCGACTGAGCCACCCAGGCACCCACACCTGCCCACTTTAAGTTTAGACATACTGGCATTTTAGGAATAAGGCAAGTCCCCAAAGATGGCCTTTCTTCAGAAGCTCACTGAAAAAGGAATTAAGAAACTTGCTCAATCGTGACCTGAAGCCAGAGGTATGAAGGGCATGATAGCCACAGGACCTTTGAGTGTGAGATCCCCTTTTCCACCCATTGACCTACACTCCCCCTTTCCCCAGTTCTGTCCTATAACATCAGACACAGAATCAAATTTCCCACTTGCTGCGCCTTCACCTCCCCCTTCTCCTTATAGCCCTGTGACACATGTCTCTGGAGAGTCCCACACATCATCACAGAACAAAAACAAAAACAACATGAAAAAATACCAAATCTGCGCCCTTACCACCCCCGTCCCTCCACTATGAGTCGCCCACATGATGAGAGTTCTTTAACTTGGGTTTCAAATACTAGAAATGAAATGGCTTTTTTTTTTTTTTCACTTCTGCTATTTACACAGAAGTGCTTGTCAGAGACCTCAAGGCTAAACCCACCATAATTCAAGTTTATTTTTAGATTTCTCAGCTGTAGAGATCTATAGAATGCCAAAATGGGCTCAGTGATTCAGTCAACAAGAGGAAGGAGAAAGGGAATGGAGCGCTGTGGAGAACGTGCTCCAGGCCAGGTGCCTTACTGGTTCTGCTTCGGGTCATCCTCCCAGAGACTCAGAAGAAACTCTGTGAGTGATCCTACCTTCACAGGTATTGAAACTGAGGTTTCAGGTAGTCATACGACTCTGTCAGAATCAAACAATCAGCTCATAGTGGGACCTGGATTTGAAATCGGGAACAACTCAAAGCCAAAGGTTTTGTGCAGAGCCCTCCCCACCTCCCTTTCTTTCCCTTGCTCCACAGCCAATTCCCACGTACCTCCTTTACCTGAGTGTTTGCCCTCTCCCTACCCTAGCTACCTGTACCTTGCCTTTTTCTGCTTGGGAACAAGTATAGGGTCAACCCAGAGAAGGTTCTGGAAACATATAAGGGTTCCCCCCCTACCCTCCCCTGCAAAACAGTGGCACTGGCCTCATTCTAACCCGTCTAAGTGACTGACTCCTTGCCCCATACAAATCCCGGTAAGGAGGAAAGGAGAAGCGAGTTGTAACTCCCTAGTAGCAACATGGGGAGGGGGGCATGCTCTGCAGGATCTGCAGCTCCACAGATCTGAGTTGGAATCCCAGCTTGGGCACTGGAGGCACTTACACGTCACTGAGCCTCCATTTCTTTATCTTAAACTGGCGATGATAAACCCAGTGGTCAGGGTAGTTGGGTCCCTGTCAGATTCAAGCACATGGTTAACATCTAAAAATGTTTGCTCATTCTCTTCCTCCCTCAGCTCCCTGGGAGAGGGGTACAGGGCTACCATCAGGGAGCCTGGCCTGCAGGAAGCTTTGGTAACTATCTCTGAGGAAGTTCAACGCATTCATTTAGGCTTGCCTCGAACATCTGCAGGGCCTGGGCAAGCGCACCCACCAATAGAGGCCTACATACCCCATGCCCAGATAGTCATGCTCTAAGTCAAGCTAATAAACTGTCAAATAAAATAGGTTCTATCCTATTCTGAGAATCTATGTTTGCATAATGAACAGTATATTTTATAATGACCTAAAAGGCCATGCTCAAATTTAGAATTCTTAGACTCCATGGAGAACTTCCCTCCAGCCCCCCAGCCCAGGCCTGCAGTTCACTCCCCCTTCCTCCTCCTCCTACTCTGCCTGCACACCTAAGCTATGTCTACACCACCACCCCTACACAATGCCAGTCTTTGGCCACCTCTTCAACCCAGGGGTTTCTGGATCCTGTGACCTGGAGCATGATGCAGAAGCAGGAACACAGACCCACCACTGCCTGACGAGGAGTGCACTCAGAAGGTCAGAGACGGGCCTCCCTCCGCCCGGATCTGTGCAAAGCTATGCATTTGTTCAAGGTGTTGTTTACCTGTGGAATCCATGCAGTGAGCTAGAACCACAGCAGTTAACCTCATCCATCTTCTTGCATTAAACCCTAAACCTGACATTTGAAAAGAGATGGTACTTTGAACCATTTCAGTCTTTTTGCGGTAATCTTTGTCTCTCTACCCCTGGGACAGGAGCCAAAGAGGGGGAGGCTCTCTGCCTGCATATGTTGATATTTATACATAGGATCTCTTCAGTGCTATTTTTGTTCTTTGCTTAAAAAGCCTTTGCTTCAAAAACTATAGGGGGCGATGAAACTGTTGTACACTGGATCTTGCTTGTGGCGGTGGTTACTTATCTGTCTGCATTTATAAAAACCCCTAGACGTGTACACTAAACTAGGTGAACTTTACTATATGTAAGTTATATCCCCAAAAATTATGTAATAAAAATTCTTCCTTGAAACGACATTTTAAGAAAGGAGCAGGACTTGAGAGAGACATTTGTTTGGGCATCTAAAATAACTTCTTTTTCTGTGACTTTTAGGGTGAGTCAGTGTCCTGAACATCTGTCATATTCGTAGATGCCCATCATCTTATGAATAACCTTTCTGGAGGAAATTCCCTTAGGGTCCTGCCTTCCCCCCAAGAAGTCAAGAACTCCGACTCCCAGGCTCCCTTGAAGCTAGGACACGAGCACGTGACCTACCGTCCACCAATCAGAAACGCTAGTGAAGACGGCTTCGTAAGTGAGTCCAGCGCGGCCACCCAGTCTGTAAGGGGATTCCTCTTCTGCTGGTGTGTTGGCCTCAGAGGCATTCGACTTCGGGGCTTTCGGTGGTTATGAAGTTGGGTTCCTGGTTACCCAACTAGTGTTGCTTAGGGGAAGGAGGATGGATGGGGGAGTTCCACTCCTTGCTCTCTGCTACAGGCTATCAGTCCCCTTTGGGAAAGTCCTTAACTTCTCTGAGTTTCTATTTCCTCAGCTGTAGAATGGGCATCCCAGAGTACTTACAGGATTGTTGGGAGATTAAATGCGGTGATGCCGGGTCTGGCACGAGGCAGACTATGAATAAGTATCAGCTCCCTTCCTTCCTCAAATAGTAGGTAAGAGCCTAAAAATTGCAGACCTGCCTTAGCAGTCTGGGAGCCTTCCCAGAGTATGGACCCCATGAGTTTTACTCAGAAGCCAAAGCTGACAGTAACCGTTGAGCAGGGGGCAGGTGGCCATGCAGTTAGGTCAAGGCAGGCCCATTAAGCTTCCCTCCTCTGCCCATCTCCTCCCTAGCTGTACCAACGAGCGGCCACTATTTCATGAGCTCTAGGTGAATCCTGTTTGAGGTCAAATCAACAGAAAAATACTTCAGTTTGATTTAATATCCACTGGTCTGAGCACCAAGAATATGCCAGGTGCTGGGTTAAGCATCTAAGAAACAAACAATGTGCCACTTCATTGTAACTGGAGAGAGAAAGATGCACACGTGCCTAGGATAAATATTAGACTGAGAGGTGTTATCACAGCACTGTGAACAGCATGCTGTGGGCATCGGGTATAAACGGCATGCTCTGGGCTTGTGGCATCAGAAATTCTTGAGGAGCTGGGGGCTATGGAGCTGGTTCTTAAATGATGAGCTGGAGTCTAACAGGGGAAGAAAGAGCCTTCTCTCCTTGAGAGAAGAGCATTGGAAGAACCCAGAAGAATGAATGTGCACAGTGCTTTGAGGGAACTCAAAGTTGGCCCAGAATGGCTGGGTACAGGTGGGAGTCAGAGAGTGAGGCCAGAGGTGGTGAATGAGACTTGTTGAGAAGGGCTTTGCATGCCATGGAGAGGGTACAAGAGGAGGAGGAAGCAGACATGTTCCCCTTAAACAACTGTGTGGGAAGGATGGTTTCAAGACTCTTCCTGTGTTTTCTTTCTGACCAAAGCTCTACTATGATTTCCTAAATGTGCATAAACTAAGCTTCTCTGAACCTCATCCCCCCTCCTGGAGATGATCAATGGAATCCCCCAGTTGTGAGACCAGAGAGGACATCCAAGTTCATCTGGTTCAATCCCCAGAGGAGGAAACAAGAGAGGGGCTCCTGGAAACTTGGCTAGCCAAGCAGATACTGGAACCCCATCCTCTTCCACCGCAACAGATGGGCTCAAGCTAAACAAGCATAAAGACACTAGGCTTTCTAATAACCAAAATGTACAAACTCCAGGCTCTCAGCCAACAGCCCTCGAGAGGGAGATCATGGGCAGCCCCTTGGAACACACCATGGAGGGCTACGGGAGCTGGTTCTTAAATGACGAGTTGGAGTCTAACAGGGGAAGAAAGAGCCTTCTCTCTTTGAGAGAAGAGCATTGGAAGAACCCAGAAGAATGAATGTGCACAGTGCTTTGGGGGAACTCAAAGTTGGCCTAGAATGGCTGGGTACAGGTGGGAGTCAGAGAGTGAGGCCAGAAATCATACCTTCTCACACACCAGGCACCATGGAGCCTGGGCTGTGGAGTGGCTCTCGGCCCCAGGCCTGAGCCTGCTCACATGCCCCAACTCGGGAGGGTCCTCCCAGACCAGGGAGCAGACCCTGGCTGCAGTGAAGCCAAATGGGGTGGAGCAGTGGCTTGTTGGGGATGGGATCCAGTGCTCTGAGAGGAGGGACTTCAGGCTGGTGGGGATGAAGATGCTGCAGGCACCAGAGTCCTTGCCAAGCACTACCATGACCTGCAGAGGAAGCCCTTCTACCCGGCCCTCATCACCTACATGAGCTCTGGCCAGCAGCAGCCATGGCCGCAATTCGGTCTGCTCCTCAAAGGCCATGATAGGACTAGGCCACCCCAACTCTGCTGAGAGGCCCAGAGGGAGATCCAGCTATGGTTCCGGAGCAGTGAGCTGGTGGATTGGGCCAACGAAGGCCACCAAGGCAGCATCCACCCAGCCTGAGCACTCAGGCAGCCCTCAGCCACCCCAGCAGCCAGCCAGGATCAACGACCTCTGTCGACAAGAACCTGAGCCCACACCCATGGTCTGCCCCTCTGTCCCAGACCACCTCCCTGTCCACCTTTTGCCCCACCCCAGCACAGAGGGGTTGAGCAACCAAATTTTATGTGCATTTTAGTATCCTAAGCCAGCAAGAAATTGCACCAAATCCTTTCTAGACCAAAGTGCCAGACAACCTTTGGGATGTCTCCAAAAGTGTATAGTGTGACCTCCCTTCCCCCAAAGTGGTGGAGGGGGACATTAAAATTCACTGTGTTGTGCATGGCGGTGCATTGCTTATTACAATTTCTGCCATCTCTGAGGCAGAGATGAAGACTTTATGCAAAGTTGGAAGAGTTTGAGAGTAGAAATAAAGCTTACCCTCTCACACACCTTAATTAATTAATTAAAATTAATTAGGGGCACCTGGGTGGCTCAGTCCATTAAGTGTCTGCCTTCGACTCAGGTCATGATCCCGGGATCCTGGGATTGAGCCCCACGTCGGGCTCCTGCTCAGTGGGAGTCTGCTTCTCCCTCTCTCTTTGTCCCTCCCCCCCATTCATGTGTTCTCTCTCTCTCTCTCACTCTTGTGCATGCTCTCTCTCTCAAATAAATAAAATCTTTTAAAAATTAATTGATTAAACTTAATTAAAATTAATGAATTGATTAAACTTAATTAAAATAAAATGTACACACTCTACTGTGAAAATTGTAGGGCTGACCCAGTGGTGAGCTCCATCTGGGGGGGTGGGGTGCAGGCACGCGGGATTTCTCATTCATCACTTGCCCTGAGATCAGCATCACCTTTTCCTGCCTCTGCTTTCACCACGAGGCTATTTCAGTCCAAGTTTCCAGCTGCTCTTGCCACCTCACCAAGGTAAAGGTCACTACAAAAGTCTCTCACTAAGGGACAAAAAAAGCCAAGGAGATTCTGGGCAACCGTCAGGCACACACAGGGGCTCTGGCATGGAGCTGTTGGGACAGGAGGACAGTGTGACCATCCCTTTCCCCCCACTGGCTGAGACTAGAATGGTATGAGGTTTCTCTGAGCCATTCTAGAAGGACAAATGGCTCCCCTGCTTTCCCTTTCACATTTCCCCAGACCCCATCCTCACCTGTCCCCACTCCTTCCCTCACAGAGCTTGGCTTTGGTTCTCAAAACACAGACCCATAAACTCTTCCTCTCGGCACTGAACCCAGGTGGCAAAACAGGAAGCATCTTCTTGTTAAGGCAAACCCATTGTGTTCTCTGTGCACTCATGTCCTGACAAGTGGCAGGAAACCACCACCGGTCCGTGGCAACAGGTGTCAGGGTGACCTGAGGCCTCATGCTAGTCTGTGCCTGTCCCTCCTTCCCTTTTCTTCCTCCTGGAGAGCTGCCTCCTTCCCCCTGCCACCTGACAGCTCTTCACCTCACCCTGTTGCTACTTTCCCTCATGGTGGCCCAAGGCCTAATAAAGACCTTCAAAGGCCCTACGCCCTAAAAAGATGATAGCCTCTCTCCAAATAGAATTCTTAATACTGAGCAACCAACACAAAATACACACATACGCTGGAATTAAAAGAGCTCTTTCTTTAGATGTTCAGATTACAAAATTCTAGGTAAGTTCAAAGCAGAACATTTCTCAAATTTGGGGTGTCCCTGTCTGGCTGGACCCCTAAACCCATACCAAGTTATGCAGCACTGATGGAGGCCCACTCCCATTGGCTTCCACATGGGAATAGATTGTTCCCAAGTAAAAGAAAACAGGGATTGGAGGTGGAGGGAGGCATAAGAGGTACCATCTTGGACTTGATCTACTTGCCCAGAGGGACTGGAAGCTGTAGGACACTCTGGGGAGAGCCAAGAAATGGGTACTTTGACCAGGCCTCCAACTGCAAGCAAGGCAGGACTGAGATTCTGCAGATTTGGCTCCCTTCAGGGGCCTCAGGGGTGTGCTTCCTTCTGTTGGATCTCTCCAGATCACACCTTCCAGAAAAGATCTCTGTTCTTTCTTGCCCTGTTCAAGACTTGCCCTGTTCTTTCTTATGGTAGCAGGGGGGTGAGTTTACGGTAGGCTTTTATAACAACAGTAGGTAGTTATTCCTTTTTTTTTTACATTTTTTCCAGTTTTACTGAGATATAATGGATATACGGCCCTATATTAAGTTCAAGGTGCATAGCATCCATGACTTGATTTATACATATTAGAAATGTGAATTGATTACCACAATTAGTTAACATCTATCATCTCACAGATACAAAAAAAAAATTTTTTTCTGGTGATAAGAACTCTTAAGATTTACTCTCTTAGGGACTTTCAAATATACTATCCGTAAGTGTCACCTACACTGACCATGTCTCCCACCACACTCCTGCTCAGTCTTCCTTGCTTCTGCACTCTTCCCACCTTATTTTGTGGTCTGATGTTCAGCTCATGCCAAAGTTTGACAAAGATAAATGAGCTTTTAACATTTTTGAGAGATTTCAGCCAGGAGAGAGGGAAATCCAGACTTTTTAATACTATTTTCAGACATGCCTTTGTTTTTTTTATTTCTTCTGGATTCTGTCTTCAGTCAATATCATCCATTCTGCATGTCTTATTTAATATACATGATAAGACCAGTTCGTCTAATGTAGACCTTTAGGAGCCTATCTTGAAAAATCAGTATTTTTCCAGTTTATTGACAGAATTTGCATATGGACCCCATTTCACTTGAGAAGACTGGATGGGTCACATCAATAAACAGTACATCACTCTTTACAAATTCTAGCAGCCTAAGTTCTTGATTGGGAAACACAACCCTAGTTAATTGATTCAGAAAAAGGAGTTCGTTAAAAGGATACGAGGTGGGTCCAAAAATTGTTAAGAAACAGTAAGACCATGATCAGGGCTTTACAGACAGAAACAGTTCAGCTACGTTATTCTTTACCCTCTAGGCCACCAAGTCATCAGTGGGTGGTTGAACTGAATAACTAGGAAGGTTTCTTCCAGATCTTCTTCCCTGCTCCTTCTCAGAAACCTTCGTTCATGGGTGGGACTTCCCCAAAAGCAGAGCACACATTCTCAGAGAGCGGGACAGGGTGCAGGAAACCTTGTCTGAGGGCATGTTTTCCAGGCAAGGAGGGGACAGCCATGGCCTGAGTCCTTCAGGTCATGCCTAGTACCAGCCTGGCACAGTGGGAAAAGCCCCTGAGCTTAGAATCAAAGGTCAAGTCACTTCCTTTGTTTGAAATCTCAATCAGAAAACTGAAACCTAGCAAACAGAGCAACCCTGAAGGTTACATGGATAAGATATAAGAATGGGTTTAGAAATATGGAAGCCCTATGCAAATGTGGAGGCTTATTATTTCCCACTAGTTGGCATGCTCTGTGGTCATTAGTTGGCCATGACTTACTGGGCCTTCAGGTCCTAGCACTTGACCCAATACCTGGCAGAGAGGGAGCTCAGTAAATGGATGCTGGATGAGTGGATGGATGGACAAATGGACAAACAGACTAGTGGAGAACAGTCAGTTCTAGGAAATGCTTTGCACACCACATCACAATGGCAAAGAGAGATTCGTTCCAAAGACATAGCAAAAGCAAAAGATGTCTCATGTGCCAAACGCAACCTCCCACTGCTCAGGCTAGAAATCCGGCCCACACCCTACATCTCCCTTGCAAGAAGGCCAAGTTCAACAGTGGGGCTCTCCTGGTGTCCTGAACTCCCGAATCGAGCAATTCTGAGGAAGTAAGCAACCCGTTCAAGGTCTGCTGGGCAACACTTCTGGCCTTGGCACTTGTTCCTGACCACTTGCCACCATCCTCCTTTCTTCCCCTGGGTTGCTCCTACTGCTCTGAGATGGCACTTTTCCTCATGGCCTCCCCTACGTGCTCCTGCGGCATCTTGGGTTTGCCCCATCCCCCACCCGTTAGTTCTCACTACATTGTACTATATTCTGTCCTCCATTATTTGTTTAAATATTATGAAATGTTTAATGCATGAAGGTATAAAGAATAATATCATGATATTCCTGGATACCTTTCTATTTGCATCCTCTTCCCTTCCCATGTTGAGTTGAATGTAACCTTTTCATAAGTGTTTTTATACTTTTAGTGTTTATACTTTTAACTGCCTCTTTATTTTTCCATCTTCTCCACTGATATGGTATAACTGTTTGTGTCCCTCCAAAATCCATTTGTTGAAGCCCCAACCCCCAGGGTGGCAACATTTGGAGTTGGAGCCTCTAAAGGCAATAATTAAGGTTAAATAAGGTCATAAGAGTAGGGCCCTGATCCAATAGGATTAATGTCCTTATAAGAAGAGATATCAGAGGCTTCTCTCCCTCTCCCTCTTCTCCTCTCTCCTCGCCCCTTGCACACACTGGGAAAAGGCCATGTGAGGACATAGCAAGAAGGTAGCCATCTATAAGCCAAAAAGAGAGGCTGACTCTGTTGGACCCTGATCTGCAGCTCCCAGGCTCCAGAAGTGTGACGATGAAATACATTTCTATTGTTTAAGCCACCCAATCTATGGTATGTTGTCAGTCTGAGCTGACTAATACACCCACTATGCCCCAGGTGAGCTAGGTAAGGCCAGGGACCATGGATGCTCATCCTTGTATTTGTCGAGTCCAGAGCCATGCCTGACACATAAGTGCTTGTCAAATATATTTGTAAAAGGGATGAATGAAGTCACTGCAGAACCAAAACAGATGTCCTGGGGCCTATTCCCTGGGAGAAAAGTGTTCTCTGCTCTGCCATAATACAGGTCCTATTCAAGCTGCTGCTGAGACCAGTGTCGGCAGTCAACTCCCACCAAAGTCAATTTAAAAGGAAGAAAGGAGCTCCCAAGGAAGAGGTGGAGGGAGCACTGGCATCTCAGGAAAGTCACTTCATTAATCAATTAAATGTTTATTAGGCACCTGCTTATCAGCTATTCAGTGTTGAACAGTCTCCATTTCTGTAAGGCGATCAGTCTTTAAAAGACCAAAGACCTAATGGGGCAAAGATGCTCTGGATATAAGCAAGCACAGTGCATCTGCTTCTCTTATGAACGTGTCCTTTGTACGGACACTTTGGAGTATTCCCGGCACTCCAAACGGAGAACACAGACTCGAAGAACTCACCTTTACTCATAAGACTGAGCACATCCCGGGCGCCTGGGTGGCTCAGTTGGTTAAGCGACTGCCTTCGGCTCAGGTCATGATCCTGGAGTCCCGGGATCGAGTCCCGCATCGGGCTCCCTGCTCGGCAGGGAGTCTGCTTCTCCCTCTGACCCTCCCCCCTCTCATGCTCTCTCTATCTCATTCTCTCTCTCAAATAAATAAATAAAACCTTAAAAAAAAAAAGACTGAGCACATCCCTGGCACAGCTTGGACACAATGGAGCCCACTCCCACGAGCCCCTGAGCATCAGTAAGGGGCTTCACTCCTGAAGTCCCTGCTTTGACTTTTAAGATTCTCCAGAAGGAAAAAGAGGGGAGGGGCACCTGGGTGGCTCAGTCAGTTAAGCATCCGACGCTTGATTTCAGCTCGGGTCATGATCTCAGGGTCTTGAGATGAAGTCCCACGTCGGGCTCTGTGCTCAGCAGGGAGTCTGCTGGAGATTCTCTCTCACCCTCTGCCCCTCTTCCTGTTGTGCTCTCCCCACCCCCTGCCTCTCTCTCTCAAATAAATAAATCAATCTTTAAAAAAAAAAAAAAGATTCTCCAGAAGGAAAGAGTCAGCAGTCTCCAGAAGCTGCTTCAAGTCTCTTGCTAGACATGCAACACATGCTCTATAACAAGTGGGATGGGGCAGAACCTTCCATGAAAGAGGACATCACCCAGGGGACCCATTGTTGAACTATTATTAAACTATACCAAACTACATTAAAAATTTGTGTTTTGGGGTTTTTTTTAAAGATTTTATTTATTTATTTATTTGAGAGAGAGAGAGCAGGAGAGGGGGGAGGGTCTGAGGGAGAAGCAGACTCCCTGCCGAGCAGGGAGCCTGATGCGGGACTCGATCCCGGGACTCCAGGACCATGACCCGAGCCGAAGGCAGTCGCCTAACCAACTGAGCCACCCAGGCGCCCCAAAAAATTTGTGTTTTTTTATCATGGCATTGTTTGAGGCAATGCAGACAACCCAGAAAAGCACACAGCACAATTTTGTTTTCAAGAAGCATAAAGTCTATTCCAGAATAGAAAATAGTTCACATGCCAATTTAGGTGTCCCCAGAGTAAAGTGCTATGGAAGTTCAGAGAAGAAAGGGCAGTGGAAGTGGGCCAACCTGGGTCTCCATGGATGGGAAAGGACTTGGAAAGTCATACTGGGTTCCTCCTATACTGTACCTCCCATAAAGAATGTGCTCACAGTGAATAGTCACTGATTGCATGCTATCATGAAGAAGGAGAGCTCACAATCAGTGTTGAAAAATACTAGGGAATCCCCATGTTTTGCTCAAAGACCAGCTAGGAAACTGAACCTGAAGGCTCCCAGGCCACAACATGCAATGTCCATAGAGCCAGAGGTGGGCGGGGGGCTGGGCAGAACAGTGAGAGGAGGAAAAGGGTTTGGAGTGAGCACCACCACTTAGCATCAGGCAGAGGTTGCTAAGGAGACCAGAATCAGCAGCTCCTTATCCCTCTACCCTGACAACATGCTGCATCTGCCACAAAATTCTCCCGTCCTTCCCAATATACTTGTGGACCTTTTATGGGGGCCTATACCAGCTAGAGAACCAAAGGAAATCCCTGAGGATAACAAGAAATATCCTGAAAAGAGAGCCTGGACCTTATGTGGTCCAATCCCATGATTTTCAGTGGGTGGCCAAGAACCAGAGAGAAGAAGTGACTTGCCCAAAGTCACATAGTGAGTTATAGTAGAGGCAAGGCTGGAACACAGGTCATCTTCCTCTAAGTTTATTTTTTTTCTTAGAAGCATCTGGCACATGGAAAAGGGTTGCAGGAGGAAGCTTCTGGAAGAATTCCAAACTGAAGTTGCCCTGCCCTCCTTACCAACACCCTGCCCAGATATAACCCCTGAGAGTCCTTTCCACCTAGTTCAAGAGATTTCCTATATCCCTAAAGGCAAATGGGCTCCAAATGCCAATGATGAGAGTAGTCAAAATCTTTGGGCTGGAGGGAAGGTTCAGTGAGGGCTTCCACGCTTCCACTTGGGGAATTTGGGATAAAGGAAGTGGTTAAGCCATAAGCAGGACGCCTGCAAGTCCTGCACTTCAGTCTCAGATGCCAAAGCTTAGGTGTCTGTTAGGCAGCCCAGTCTCCCCACTCTACACTTGAGAAAACTGAGGCCCAGAGACGGAAGCAACTTGCCCAAGATCATACAGGGAGCTAAGCTCACTGCACTACATCCCAACAGAATGTTCATCAGTCTGGGGAGAAGAAACCCTATTCTCCCATCCAAGTACTAACCAGGCCCGACCCTGCTTAGCTTCCGAGATCAGACGAGATCGGGCGCGTTCAGGGTGGTATGGCCGTAGACAAGAAACCCTATTCTATCTACTTGTCCAACCACCTTCCTGCCCTGTGCGATCTGGGATATCTTTCCCTTCTTTTAAGTAAAGCATCATGTCATGCTTGGTCTTGGTCATAACTGTAGGGAACAAGGGTATAATCTAACCTTAATTTCTTCTGTACCTTAAACTCTTTGGGGACAGGAATCACCCTGTATCAGTCAGGGTTGAAGCAAACAAGAGCCACTCTAGGTATTTGAAACAAAAGCAATTTAATATAGGGAGTCAGTTATCCAGGTGATGGAAGGGCTCAGAAGTCAAACAAGGCATGGTGAGGCCTCCCAGAGATTAATAACAGCAGGAAGTTGCCAGTATCCCCAGAACTGGAGGGACGTAGGGAGAAGGTGGTATTACCAGAGCCCAGAAACTAGGGCAGGAGCTGGAGCCAAGGTGGGGGTACTCATCAGGGGCTGACTGATGGGCTCTAGGATCACAGACGGAGCCACTGCTGGGGATGCCTCCGGGAGCAGAGAAGGAAACATCCTGGTGATGGAAAAAGCTAGACCATGCAAACAACACCCAAAGATGAGTTTGAAAGGCTATACCCACATCAGACAAAATAGACCTTAAGACAGAAATTGATTATAGAGACAAAGACCATTTTATAATGATAAAATGGTCAATCCATCTAGAAGACCTAACAAATAAACATATATGCACCTCAAACACAGAGCCCAAAGACACATGATGCAAACACTGACAGAACTGAAGGGAGAAATACGCAATTCAGCAATCATGGTTGGAGACTTCAATATCCTACTTTCAATAATGGATATAACAACCAGGCAGTCGATCAATAAGGAAAGAGAAAATGTGAACAACACTATAAATCAACTGGACCTGACAGATACTATAGACTACTTCACCCAACAAGAGCAGAATACATATTCTTCCCAGGTGCACATGGAACATTCTCCAAGACAGACCTCATGTTAGGATATAAAATGAATCTCAGTAAATTTAAAAGAATTGAGATCATACAAATTACAGTCTCTGACCACAATCACTAAGAGAAGGAAATTTTAAGAATCCACAGATATGTGGAAATTAAACAGCATACTCCTAAATCATCAATGGGCCTAAGAACTCACAAGGGAAATTAGAAAATACTTTGAGATGGATGAAAATGAAAACACAACATATCAACACTTATGGGATGCAGTTAAGTGAGTACTTGGAAATTTATAGCTATAAATGCCTATATTAAGGGGGAAAAAAAAAAGAAGATGTCATGTAAAGAACCTAACCTTTCACCTTAAGAAATCAGAAAAAAAAGACAAAACTAAACCTGAATCAAGCAGAAGGAAAGAAATAATAAAGACGAGAATGCAACCAAATGAAATAGAGAATAGGAAAAAGTAGGGAAAATCAATAAAACCAAAAATTAGTATGTTGAAAAGATTTACAAAATTGACAGATCTTTAATTACACTTAACCCTGAGACCCAAACCACACAAAGACATCACAATTAAATAAAACTACAGGGGCACCTGGGTGGCTCAGTCAGTTAAGCCGCTGCCTTTGGCTCAGGTCATGATCCCAGGGTCCTAGGATTGAGCTTCCCTGCTCAGCGGGGAGTCTGCTTCTCTCTCTCTCCCTCTCTCCCTCTCAAATAAATAAATAAAATCTTTTTTAAAAGTTAAAAAAGAAAACTACAGACCATTATCGCTTATAAGTATAGAAGCAAAAATCCTCAACAAAATATTAACACCTCAACCCAGCAACATATAAAAAAAGATTATACACCATGTCCCAGTGATTTATCCCAGGAATTCAAGGTTGGTTCAACATATAAAAATCAATCCACATATTTTCCATATTTAATAGAACAAAGGACAAAAAAACTAAAGTGGACACAGAAAAAGCATTTAACACACTCCATACTGGGAATAGAAGGGTACATGATATCTAGAAATTAACTCAAAATGGATCAGAGCTAAATGTCAAAACTAGAAGTATAAAACTCTCAGAAGAAAACAGAGGAATTAATTAAATCTTCTTGAACTTGAACTAGGCAATAGATTTTTAGATAGAATGCCAAAAGCAGAAGTGATGAAAGAAAATAAATGAATTGGGCCCTAAAATTTTATTTATTTTTTTTTAAGATTTTATTTATTTATTTGACAGAGAGAGACACAGCGAGAGAGGGAACACAAGCAGGGGGAGTGGGAGAGGGAGAAGCAGACTTCCTGCGGAGCAGGGAGCCCGATGCAGGGCTCGATCCCAGGACCCTGGGACCATGACCTGAGCCGAAGGCAGACGCTTAACGACTGAGCCACTCAGGCGCCCCTGGGCCCTAAAATTTTAAAGTTGTATGCTTCAAAGGACACCATCAAGAAGGTGAAAAGATATTCCACAGAATGGAAGAAAATATTTGCAAGTACTGTAGCTAATAAAGGACTTGTATCTAGAATAAATAAGGAACTCTTAACAACTCACAATAAAAAACAACGCAATTTAAAAATGGGCAAATGATTTATTTATTTTATTTTTAAAGATTTTATTTATTTGTATTATTTGAGAGAGAGCACGAGTGGGGTGAAGGGCAGAGGGAGAAGCAGACTCCCTGCTGAGCAAGTAGCCTGATGCAGGACTCGATCCTGGGACTCCAGGATCATGACCTGAGCTGAAGGCAGATGCTTAACCAACTTAGCCACCCAGGTGCCCTTGGGCAAATGATTTAAATAGATGTTTCTCCAAAGAAAATCTAGAAATGGTCAATAAGCACATGAAAAGGTGCGCAACATAGTTAGGGTCATGCAAATCAAAACCAAACCTACCCAAGAAGCGGGAGGGCAAAGTCATTTGGGAAATTGTAGTTTTCTGTGACACTGAGCAGGGCAAGGGAGGGATGGGGATAATCCCTCCTTCACCTCTGACTCCCTGGCCCATGGTAGTCAGGCTTAAACGTGTGTCAAATCAATAACTGGCCCATATTCTCCTGCCTGGGGCTGGGATCCTTGTCTGCTGGGCTACACAGGGGTATTTCTGAAAATGAATAACCTGATGATTAATGATCCTATGACCACTGAGTGGGCTGTCACTCTCACGTTCTCATACCCCTTGGTTCTAGAAGACACCGTAGGGGCCATGGTTGAGGTCGGATTGGAGGAAGGAGCTGACGTAGGAGGGGCAGAGAAGAGGGTGGCTCCTCTCACAACTTAAAAGCACTTCCTCCCCAGACAGTGGGAGCTCGAGACCCGGCACAGCCTTCCTGTGTGGTTTCAGCTGCCCAGAGAGTGTCATGGACCTGGGTGAGTGAGCCTCCCTGTGTGGGAAAGAGCAGCACTGGGTCACTCTGACATCCAGCCTGACTCTGTGGAATGGAGGCGGGGGAGGGGGATGGAAGGCATGGGGGAGCCTCCTGGAGAAATCAGGTTCTACTTTGGTGGCAATCAGTATCTGCTTCCAGAGAATGCCACCCTGTTCTCCCAGGTACAAACGGATGCACCTTTCAGACCTGGGGGAAGAGGTAACCATTGGCACCAGGGAAGATGGGGGCTGGGGGGGGCAAGGTGGTGTCTTTCTAGAACAGTAGGGACTAGAGAGGGCTACAGGGCTGGGGTTGGTGGTGACCCGGACGGCACCTGTCTTCATCTCAGCTAGGGGTGATGGGACCTGTTTCATCAGAGGCAAAGTCCTCAGAGGACTCCGGGCCCTCCATTCCTCGTCCTCCCTCTGCTTTCTACCTTTCTCATCTGCTAAGCGGGGATCAGAAGCTTGTGCTCTTAGGAGCAAATGGAAGGTGCCGCCTTGTACCAGTGGTACTTACGAGGCAAAACGCAAGCCGGCTCCACGTCCCCCTGGCTTTGCTGCCGCCACTTGCAGGTTAAAGGCTGGGTGGGCCACAGGAAACGGGACAGCCTGGAGAAGTCATAGCCCAGGCCTCCAGCATGGCCCCTGCCTCACTTCTTCACTTGTTCTGCCCTGGCAGATGACTCTTCCCTTTGAAAAGCCTGTCCTCTGGTCCAACCTCAGGCTTAACTAGAGGGATTACAAAAGAAGCTCTGAGAGGGTTCTGAGGGGTACGTCCAGCTCCAGACAACCCCATGTGTAAATCTCAGCTATGAAATCAGGCCCGGCTGAGGCTACAAAGGCCAAGTTCCTGGATGGTTCATTCTCACCAGCAAGCGAAGCACCACGGCAGCCTCAAAGCCGCAAGAGGTTGCCTTTAAAAAGTGAAGGTTCACTGGTGAGCCCTGTGCTGTCCTCACACTCCTCCCACCACACCACAGCCTCTTGCCTTTACTCTGCCTCCCCCCGCCAACCCAGCCTACCCGGAATCCTGGGCGGACCCAGCGATCCGCGGTAGAGGGGTTAAAGTAGCCACCCAGCCCACCACTGGAAGACCTGGAAGGTGCGGCCTGATCCTCGCACCTCCATCTCTGATGCTTTGGGGGTGTGAGCAGAAAGTTTGTGGAATGAATGAATGAATGAATGACATCAAGAACTCTTGAGTTGATTTTAGTTTTTAAAAATCTCTCCCAACTTCCTCTCCCAACCTGCTCCCTAATCCCACTCCCCAGACCCCCACCCCATTTACCACAGTCACAGAATGCAGGCCATAACCCACTGAGGACTGGTTTCTGACTCTCTGTGTGACCTCTGTGAAGGAAACCTCTGTGTCCTCTGTGCGTACCCGTGGGGTGCTGGGAAATGTTGGAAAACCTGCTCCCCCAGAGGCGGAAGGGCGCTGATTGGCTGTTCTTGTCAATTTCCATAGTGTAAATTCTCCCCCCAAGGGTTGATTTCAAGTCTTAGACTATTTCAGGGCTTGAAATGACTGAGCAGAGAGTCAGGGAGGGATGTGCTCACTGGTTCCACGGGCCTCTGAGAACCAGCCCCAGTCCACCACTGAGGGTCTTTCCCCAGACCTAGGTTTGGGGTGCTAGCCTCACAGGCTTTGATGCGGGGAGGGAGGGCAACCTCTGGTTTAGGAGAAAGGGATGTTCTCGCCTGCTTCACTCAACTCGAGAGAGAACCCCAACGGTTGTCTCGGGGTAGGAAGAAATTTGGGTAGGAAGGGAAGCCACTGAGAGAAGCTTTGCTCAGAATGGACTCAGGGCCGTTGGTAGGGCGGATGGATGGGCCATGAACGATCTGTTTTTTTCTCTCTTGTCTGCCCAGCAGGGAGCAAGAGGTGGGTGAAGAGGCAGAGTTTCTGTTACACAAAATGAAAACACGAAAGCCGAGCTGAGTTGGTCTCTTTCATGATTTGAATGAGCAGCCTGAGGCGCCCTCCCCACCTTCGAGAGACAAGAGTCTTAAGACTTCAGACTTCTCCAAAACAGAGAAAAGAAAAAAATGAGCCTGTGAGAGACTTAGGTCTCATAGCTTGGCCTGAAATGGTGGCAGAGGGAAGCTGAAGGAATGCAGGGCCAAAGCCTCCTGGCCTGGGAGCATGGCTGGGGCGGAGGGGAACGCTGCAGTCTCAGGGAGCTGTTGGAACCTCCTTTGGTTGCTTTGGTACCTTCTTCTGGTCAACTATCATTGATGGGGGAATTCGGGCATGACCAGTCTTGTGGGGAGAGGGAAACATAGTGCTCATGGGATAACAGTGAGGCACGTGGGAAGCTCAAAGAAAAGTAGTGAACATGGGTCGGGGGAGCATTTAAGTTGCGTTTTGAAAGGCATGTACAAGTTACCAAACCAGACAAGGAGGAACAAGGGAGTCAGCATGTGGCAGGGAGAGCAGACTCGATTTCCATCAGAGGCCAACAAGGCAAGTGAGGGAAAGGGTGTAAGACGTGGTAAGTGGAGGGGAGCAGAGTGAACCAGTGGGTGCAAGCCCCACCTAAAGGCATCCAAATCCAATTTCTTGAAAATCCAATGTAGCCAACATCCTGGGGACTCAGCCAGTCAGCTCTGACAAAAGCTAACAGAAACAGGGTAGGAGCAAGTTGAGGGGGGTGTAAAGAATGTGGTCATGCCAAGGAGGAAGGTAAGAAGGGAGGCAAGAGGCACAGGCAGGACCAGTCTTTAAGATTTTGTGTGGCATCGCTGAGGAGTTTGTCCTGAAAGCAATGGGGAGCCAGTGAAGATTTTTCTTTTTCAGTCAGGTGAGTTAAGGGATGTGAGTTGCATTTCAGAAGGAGCTCTGAAGCCTTATGTCAGGGCAGAGGTGGGGCCAGCTCTGAGGTGTTAGGGGTAGAAACAACAGAGCTGGATGACCCACGGGATGTGGGAAAGTGAGGATTCTTGTCACGCTCCATGGAGGTCCCTATACACAGAGGACTCATTGGAAATGTAAGGTAACATAGTAGTGAGAGTTCCATTCAAATCTGAGATCCATCTCTTGGCAGCTGTGTGACCCCAGGCAAGTGGTTTAATCTCTCTGGGCCTCTATATTTTGGAATATAGCATGAGAATCACAAGGCATCGCTCACAGGATGTTATGAGGGAGAGCTACACAAAGACTAAGAGGCAGCACAAAATACAGGTTAAGAGTGTGGCTTCTGGAGACTGAAGTATTCAAAGCCCAGCTCCACTATTAGCCAATGGTATGACTCTGGGAAAGTTGCTAATCTCACTGTGCTTCAGTTTCCTCAGGACTGGATCGGGATTACAGTAGTACCTACCTCAGGGCTTTTGTGATGATGAAAATGATCATATATGGAACGGTTTAGTGCATAATGAAAGCTCAATGAATTTGAATTATATCACTGGGTAAAACAGTTGATATCATAGGGACTACAAGGTTCCACCAGCTGTCATCCATCCCTGCCTGTCTGAAAGGGGGACCCCCAGGCTTCTCACCTTCTCTCCAAATTTCCTTACCGCCTCCCTGCTTCTTCCCTCCCCCTCTCTTCTGCCGCCTTAAAAAAGTTGTGTTGGCAGGTGAGGAATTCTGGAGAGGAAAAAGTTTGGGGTGGCTTTTAGGGCCAGCTAATGGGCAGCCATGATTCCCTGGGGGCCTGGAAAATGTGGGGATGAAAGTTTGGGATTTGGGAGAGCAACCAACGAGCAATCCTCTCCTCCCAGACAGGAAAGCTGTTTCCCTTGCTGGGGGCTCAGGTTGGACTTCTAGGGAATTTTCTTTTCATTATGATTATTACTAGAAACTCAAGAACTCAGAAAATACCCAACATATAAGTCATCCACTACCCAACCCCTGAGATTCCCAACTTCAGTGGCCTCACCCAAGCTGCTGCCCAAGACCTGTTGCTTTATGACTTTGTAACAGACAGAAATGTTCTGACTCATGGCCGCTGACCAGGCTCCTGCCACACACCAGAGTTCCCCTAAATTCCCATTTGGTTACCTTTCTTGAAAATGGCCTTTCTTGGCTCTACAAATCCTTATTCATCCACCATTTCCAATACACCTGGAATGAGAAATCATCTACACACGCACACACACCCTAGTTGCACCTCCTTTCCCCTCCCCTCCACCAGGGACAAAGAAATGGGACAGGGCCCAGGGGAAGGGGTTGATGGAGTGAAATAGAAACAGTTCTTACTCCTTGTATCTACCCGTTGTGACTTATCAAAACTTTGAGGTTTCTCAGTTCTCACTGACAGTCAAAGCAGGCTTTCTCTAGAGTAACGAAAGATTTGTACATGTTTAAAGAAACCTCGAGCACTTCACGCTAAGATGAGTCAGTGGAGGATGGGCGGTGCATTGGACCCTGACAAGAGCGTGTTGAAGATAGAGATGTGGGATTGAGTGGGGCCTCCCACGGTAATTCAGCGAGGAAGGGGGATGGGAGAGGGGAGCTAGGATGTTGCCCAATCATCTATTCCCACCCAGGACTGTGGAAACTCAGGCACAAGCGGGGGACAACGGGACAGTGGGTGCCTGTCCTCAGAAAGAGAAGACACACCAGGAAGGCAGGTGCAGGTAGATGGTGAGGGGCTTGACTGCCATACTGAGCTTCAGGGCCTTCCTCTTTAGGGCTGGATAGAGAGGTCCTCAGCATTTAGGAGGCTTGGTGGGAGCTGGCATCAAAGCGCTGCCTTAGAAAGACGTGTCTAGCAGTGGTGTGCAGTATAACCTGCTTGAGGTGGGAGAAATACCTATTTATTTATGTGGCTTGAAGCTCTTCCTCCTTGGCCCAGGAACCCCCAAGCCCAGAATCCCCAGCCGTAGATCCTCCACCTGGATGGAGCATGCAGTAAACTGGGTGTCGTGCAGAGAGTCTTCCAGCAGGTGGCGCTGTAGCCAAGGACAGAGAATCACAGGCAATCTGCTCCCTCTTGGGAAGCAGAACCCCTCGCCGGCAGGAGGAGGGCCCCCAGCTTCCAGAAGGTGCCTGAAGCAGATTCCCAAGCATTTCCCTGTCCCTATTGAGACTGGAGGCGTGACCGGCCTGCGAGTCCTGCCTTGGCATTCATTTGTGGCATCCCAGTTACTGACTGTCCTATGGGCCAGGCCCTGGCTGGGAGCACCTGAGGGTCAGGTTACAGGGAGGGGGCTACAAAGGTAAGAAAGCACAACTCTGGTCCTCCGGGTGCTCCCAGATGGTTAGGTGAGATAAATTACCCTGTGCACTGTCCTCCCTGCTCAGCCCTCAGAGGAAATAATCTCCCACTCTAGCCCTCAGCTCAGCCACAAAGCAGAACTGAGCGGCCAAGGGCCCATCCTCTGTCCGCAGCACACCAGGCCTGTGCTAACCTGGGGTCTCAACTTGCTGCTCAGACTCAAGAGAGCCTCCCGACTTCCAGAATGTGCCCAGGTTCCGACCCTGCTCTGCCCAGGCCGGGGCAGGGTCCCTTCCCATAGCTGAGTGTCTTCCCTTTTCCCACATCTCGAGAGGCCCCAGGTTAGAAACAAGTTAAAGAGCAAACATACACACACACTTCAGGCAGGCAAAAAAAGTAGTTACCTCAGAGAAAAGTCTCTGTTGTACCACAGTGTCCCCTCAGGCCACCCTGGTGCTCTCTCCCCTGGAAGAAGGGGAAGCGGGGCATTCAATCACTCACTCATTCATCCATTCATCCATCAACACATGGTTCCTGGATGCCTTCTTTTTTTTTTTTTTAAGATTTTATTTATTTATTTGACAGAGAGAGAGAGATAGCGAGAGCAGGAACACAAGCAGGGGGAGTGGGAGAGGGAGAAGCAGGCTTCCCGCTGAGCAGGGAGCCCGACGAGGGGCTCGATCCCAGGACCCTGGGATCATGACCTGAGCTGAAGGCAGGTGCTTAATGACTGAGCCACCCAGGCGCCCCCCTGGATGCCTTCTTGATTCTGGGCCTGCACTGGGTAAAAGGGAAGAGGTCCCTGCTTCACAGACAGGCTGAGGGAGTAAGCCAAGTAAACCACCAGTTGGCCTTAATGAATGCCAGTCGAATGGGGGGGATTATGGGGAGCAGATGGGTCCCTGAAGCACTTTCCCATCCTTGAGATGCCAGGAGACAACCTCACTCCTCCACCTAGCCCTGTGGCATCAGCCTATCTCCTCAGCTGGCCTCCTTTAGAGGGCACTCCGGGCTACAGATGGGGCTGCCCACTCACCAGGATGCAGGAAAGATGGAGCAGTGCAGGACACACACACACACACACACACACACACACACACACGTTACCACCACCCCCTCAGGGCCTTGCTTCCCACACAAGTTGGAGTGGGAGGGGCCACTCAGACCCAGGAGTCAGGGTCAGTCGAAACTCAGTCTTGAGGGGTGGTGTGGGCTAGGGTGGGCTTTCCAACTCCAGAAGATGCCCTGAAGAGCCAAGAAGGGGGTGGGGCGCGGGGGCTGCCCTGCATTCGGATCCCACTCCTTTCCAGGACATCGGAGTGGAGGAAGAGGAGGTGAGGGCGGGCAAGGCTGGGCAGCCTGCCAGGTGCTTCAAGGCACAATCTGGTTCTGATGTTCCAGGCAAACGTGGTGCCTGGAGCTTGTGATGGAAGTTCCCAACAGTGCCCCCACCCCTCCCTGAGGCTTTCTTTCCTAACAAAGAGCTGTCCCTGCCAAGCAGTAACTTTCTCACCTTGTCTCCTGCAGGGAAACCAATGAAAAGCCTGCTGGTGGTGGCTCTCCTTGTCATTTTCCAGGTGAGATCTGTGGCCAACAAAAGCTCTGTTCTCTCCCCAAGCCCACCCTTTCCCAGCCCCAGGGTCCTGGTGGAGGAGGTGGGCACTTGCTGGAAGGAAAGAGACCCAGACACAAACCCACCCGCCATTCCTTAAGCTGATGGCTGCCCTGCTCCATCCTCTGAGTGACCCTACAAAGCCACATGTGGTCTCTGAACATCCTCGACACCATTTAAATTAAAACACAGAGGAAAATAAGATACCACCCTCTCCGCCACCCCACTTCCACTGTCCCCATCCAGGATATAGAAATGTGGGCTCCATCTGAGTCTGTGGAGAGGAACTGCACAAAGCTGTCTCCCTCCCCCAGTGTCCAGTCAAAGCCTCCCCTGGAGGCCCCAGTCCCTTCTGTGAAATAAAGAGGACCATTTGAGCCCCACTTAGTGGGGAGGGAAGAAAGCATGGGGCCCAGGACACTGGGGGTGGGGGGAGTGCACATACTTTAGAGGGCCCAAACTCTGCAGGAGCAAAGTCCCCCGATTTACACTGTTCTGCTTCTCAGTCCCAGAAATGGAGACAGGAAGGCTGGCCCCACCGAGGGCTGGAGTTAGAAGAAACTGTAACTCATAGTCTACTCTATTCCATTTCTTGGGGGTGGGAGCTCTCAGGAGGGGAAGGGGGGGGCCAAGGCCAGAGCTGGAGAGGCAGTCCTTCAGAATTTGGCTCTTCCCCAAGTCTGGAGGCCAGAGGGGCAGGTTTCCAGGAGCTCCGGCCAGAGGCAGGCCCCAAGCTGGGCACTGTTCCCAAAACCCCATCCCAGAGGCCCCCCGGAGCTTGGGCTGCAGCCCACAGCTTGGCCCCCTTCCCCATCACCACTCCCTCCCTTCTTTCTTTCCCGTTTCAGGACTCTGGAGGGGCTGTACTGCTAGAAGTGGAAGCTGGAAGGTTGGGGAGGGGATGAGGGACAGCTGGGGCTCATTCTCTTTACTTGGGGGAATGGGGGTGGCTCAGATGGGGCAGGATGTGGTGGGGCTGTGGGCTGCAGAGGCATCATGCCTAGTGGCCCAGAGTCCGGAAGTAGTAAAGGGTAGAAAAAGAAGCAGGACAGGGTGGTGGAGAGCACACTTCATAGAGGCTGGGTGTACCCCCTTATGTCCAGGGACCCTGGACTTAAAACCCTGGGACTTACCACGGGTGGCCGAGAGCAGCCAGCCTCCCCAGGACCCCCAGGCTGCAGTCACGCCCAGATGAGGGAAAGGGGAGTACCACTGACTTTTCTCAAGATAGCAGTGCCCAGAGAAAAGGCTCCTGGATATTATTTTGTTCTCGTTCTGTGACAGTGAGAAAGTCAGGATTTGAAAGTGAGAAAGACAGAGACGGGATGTGGGGAAGAGACTAGGTTCCACTCCGGCTGTGTGACCTTGAGCGAAGTTCTCCAAAAGCCTCCCTTTCCTCATCTCTAAAGTCCCTCCAGCAGCCCAGTTGCGTGAAAACCCATCACGGTGAGCTGCCCAGAGCCCAGTTCCCAGAGGAGGGGCCGTGAGCTTCCCCAGGCAGTCTTGCAGCCCAGCTGCCAGCCTGCAGAGGTTCAGCCGTCACTGTGCACAGAGGCACTGGGGCGCGTGCCCTCCTTCCTTGATAAAATCACAGCAGGCTGCCTGAACCTTCACCCTGCCCTGCAGACGGGCCAAAAAAAGGCCCTGAGCAGCTGAGCCCGGCTGATCGGGATCTGCCGAAAGAGACTGCGAGGAAAAGAGAGACAGAGAGGTAGGGGGAGAGGGTGGGAGTGCAGAGGGAGAGTGGGAGATGGAGCCACCTGCTCTTCCTGGGGATGCAGGGAGGACTCCATCACAGCTGAGGAGGCTGTGGCCCAGAGGTGCATCCTCCACCCCTGTCATAGCCGTGCAGTTCAGTGCACTCGGGCACAACTTGCCGGAGTCCCTGCCGCATGCCCGGCACCGTGCCTTGGGCCCTAGGGATCCGTAGAATTCTGCAAGTCACTCACCACCCAGTGTCACAGCAGCTCGCCCCAAACCAGGGCTTCCAGGCTTCTTAACAGAGCATCTGCCTTCCTCTCTTCTGACCCCAGGCCCTCCTCCACCTTAACCCTGACATGGATTTTCCCTCAAATGCTGAAGTATTTTGTAGGCTCCCGGAAAACTCTTTCTAGCAGATTCTAAAAGGAGACCCAAGATGAGAGACTCACATTCCTACTCTTCTGGAGTTTCTGGGTGCCAGAATCGCGGTTAAGCACCTCACCCCAGCCACGTGAGGGAGATAGTAGTCATGTCCACTTCATAGATGAGGAAACTGAGGCTCAGAGATAAAGTGTGTTTATCCGGCCCAAGGCTCATGTGACCTCAAAGCCCAGACGATTTCCAGTCTACCGTCAGGGCACGTAATGTCGAGCCTCTCTGAGTTGGCAAAAACAGACCCTTGCTACTTATTAGAAGCACAGAATCTCAGGTCCCAGCCTAGTCAATCAGGACATGCATTTTGACAAGATCTCCAGGTAATTCATATGCATGTTAAAATTTGGGAAACACTGGTTTCAAACCAAAGAACCACCTGGAAAGTTTAGAAAAACAGATTCCAGAGCCCCGCCTCCCCCCGCCCCGAGATTCTGGTTCATAGGTCTCAGGTGGGGTCCGAGAATTTGCAGGTGATGCTGATGATGCCCATGATGGGGACCACATGTTGAAACCACTGCTCTGGGCAATCCCAGGGCAGCAAGATTAGCTGAGCTGAGCTGGATCCCACTCAGCTAAGCTGGATCATGTTGCCCTGTTCCCTTCCCCACAGGTGTGCCTGTGCCAAGATGAGGTCACAGATGATTACATTGGAGACAATACCACAGTGGACTACACACTTTATGAGTCCGTATGCTTCAAGAAGGACGTGCGGAACTTTAAAGCCTGGTTCCTGCCAATCATGTACACCATCATTTGCTTCATGGGCCTGCTGGGCAACGGGCTGGTCGTGCTGACCTACATCTATTTCAAGAGGCTCAAGACCATGACTGACACCTACCTGCTCAACCTGGCCATGGCGGACATCCTCTGCCTCCTGACCCTTCCCTTCTGGGCATACGGCGCAGCCAAGTCCTGGACCTTCGGCGTGCACGTTTGCAAGATCATCTTTGGCATCTACAAGATAAGCTTCTTCAGTGGCATGCTGCTGCTTCTTTGCATCAGCATCGACCGCTATGTGGCCATTGTCCAGGCCGTCTCGGCCCACCGCCACCGTGCCCGCGTCCTTTTCATCAGCAAGCTCTCCTGTGTGGGCATCTGGATGCTGGCCGTGGTGCTCTCCACCCCAGAGCTGCTGTACAGCGGCCTCCAGAAGAGCAGCAGTGAGCAAGCACTGAGGTGCTCCCTCATCACTGAGCACGTGGAAGACTTGATCACCATCTGGGTGGCCCAGATGGTGGTGGGCTTTCTGATCCCCCTGGGGGCCATGAGCTTCTGCTACCTCGTCATCATCCGCACCCTGCTCCAGGCCCGCAACTTCGAGCGCAACAAGGCTATCAAGGTCATCATCGCTGTGGTCGTGGTCTTCATCGCCTTCCAGCTGCCCTACAATGGGGTGGTCCTGGCCCAGACGGTGGCCGACTTCAATATCACTGGCAGCGGCAGCTGTGAGCTCAGCAAGCAGCTCAACATCGCCTACGACGTCACCTACAGCCTGGCCTGCGTCCGCTGCTGCGTCAACCCTTTCTTATATGCCTTCATTGGCATCAAGTTCCGAAGCGACCTCTTTAAGCTCTTCAAGGACTTGGGCTGCCTGAGCCAGGAGCGGCTCCGGCAGTGGTCCTCCTGCCGTCACACCCGGCGCTCCTCCATGAGCGTGGAGGCCGAGACCACCACCACCTTCTCCCCGTAGAAGGCTCCTCCGCTGGGACTAGAGGGCCGGGGACAGGCAGCAAATGACTGGGCTCCAGAAGCTGCAGAGGGAAAGGCAGTCCCGGCCTTGAAGCTCTATCTCGTGGGGAGAGCCCGTGCGGCAGCCCGGGCCTCCCCCGTGGCCCTAGCTACCTCCACCCAGGTTGCAAAGCGTTGTGACCGATGAGCCACACCAAATCCTGCAACACTCCAAAACCAAGGCTGTTTTCCCCCAGACCTAAAACCGAAAGTGGAAGTCGGGAAACAGTCCACACTTGGAGTGAAGGAGAGTCGGTGACGGGTAGACCGGTGGAGGGGGCCTGGCGAGTCCTCTGAATGAAACTCTTTTGGACCTAGCAAGACATCCTCCCTGAGATTCGAAGGCTGAGGCAAGGCCTTCCAGAAAACAAGGCTTTGTCTCCGAGGCCGGAGATGGTGGGGAGACTTCTTGGCTTGGCAGGGAAAGGGGATGCCAGTGGGTCAGAGTCTCTGAATTCCTCCCTCCATCTTTTTTTCCACTGTCATCTGAGCCGCCAAGAAATGGCAGCCTCCAGCCCTCCCTGAAAGCACACTTGCCCCTCGCCTGCCCCCTCTCATCAGGCTGCTGCCCGGCCTCGGGGAAGAGTGTGGTGCTTCCTGCAGGCCAGGCCAGGCCAGCTGCCTCTGCCCGGCCAAAGCCATGCTCCCGGCCAGGACTCTGGGGCGAGGATGACATGCGGCGAGCCCTTCTCGGGTCTCAGCTCTGCTCTGATGGAGGAGAGGGCAGCGAGAGAGGTTAGGGTCCAGGGGGTGGTGCCCATGCTAGCTGCCAAAGAGCAATGAGCTGCTCTTTGTTCTCAGTCGTGAGGACAAAAAACTCTCATCCTGTGCTGCTTTCAGTTCATTAAGACAGCGCAGTTTACTCACATACAAATACAAATTTTCCCTTGCGGAAACAGCAGCTTTAAGAGAAAGGGGGGAAATTTTTGGTAAATGGCAAACGGGTGTGTTCCTGTTTTGCAAGCCCCCACTTCCCACCTGACCACGCCCTCTTCTCTCCTTTCCCTGGCCTTCATTTCTCAGAGATGATCCGAGCCATGAGGTCTGCCTAGCTATGCTCTGAGCCCATCCAATGACACAGGCCCAGGAGGCTGAAAGAGGTAGGGGGAGGGGAAGCCCAGGGTGCCCATCTTGCAAATGCCCTTCCAGAGCTCGTGGGAGTGACCCATCAGCAGTGACCCAGAGACATGGCCTGAGCTCAGCTTTGGAAAGAACAAAGTTGTCCCTGTAACCTCACCTTTAGCAACCCTTGCTCACTGGTCAGCTCATCTGTCCCTGCTCGGTCTGGAACTAGATCCCATAACCCTTTGTCAGTCCCTTCAAGCTCCCCACAGTGGTGTTTAGAGGGAGGGCCTCCCCCTGGGCACGCAGACCACACAGCATGCTGGATTAAGAAGGCTTGGGATGGCACCCATGTGATAGGCTGCACCCTTTGCTGGATGCTTGAAAGCCAGGTTCACCCACGACCCAGACCACCATAGCCGATGTCCGGTGACCCATCATGGAGGGGCAGGGATCAGGGACCAACCACTGCCCTCCACATAGATCCACGTCCCTGGGTGCCCTGATGCCTGCCCAGAACCCTGACTCCTCCAAGCCAGAAAGGAGGTTAGCCCAAAGCTGTGATGCGTGAGGAGGCTTCTGAAGGGCCCAGCACAGCGACAGCTGGGGGCCTGGCAGGGGGAGACGGGGAGGTGACACTGGGGCAAAGGTGATTCCATCAATTTTCCAAAGTGAAGAGAGCCTGCCTGGTAATGAAGCCCATTCCCTAATGTCATCAGCACATGACATTCCCCTCCACCACAGGATGCACTGGGCACCATTTTTCAGCCAGCATGCCCTGGGGAAAATGAAGCGGCCCAGGCACAGCCAGTGGGGAGCAGTGCTTGCCACGGCCGCATTGAGTCTTAAAAGGTGCAGCAGCAGATGTGTGTGCACGAGTGGGGGGTGAGAGGGGGCACCCCAGAGTGCCTGTGGGGCCCCCGAGAAGAGCATGGAGACCACTGGTGTGTACATCCTCATGAGGGTACAGGCAGGAAACCGATCCTCAGTTCCTGAAGGGAGGAATTCAAAGGAACGCTCATGAGCAGGAAGCCTGGCCAACCACACAAACACGCCATCTCGGCTTCAAATACATTTTTCTAAAATAACTGGACATCTCCGAGTATTTACAAAGACAACAAAACCCCAGCAATGTTAATTCCCCAAACTGCTCTATCTCAGCTCATTGCTGGCCTGGCCCCTACTCCCTTGCCCAGCGCTCTCGTGGGCCTACCCTGAACTTTGGGGGACCCCTAGGAAGAAGGAACAAATTCACTGGGGAGCCACCCCCCCAGTACCAAGGGCTTCTCTCTCTGTGTCTCTCCTCTGCTTCATACAACTGGCCCCCATGGCCCCTCCCCATCTCCTGCAGCTCCCCCTTCTTTCCATCCCCAGCCTCCCTGGCTGCAACCCCAGGGCCCAAATCTGCCCTTCCAGCCAGAAGCACCACACCTCCAGAATCATGGATTCACAGGGCTGCAAGGGACCTCAAAGATCAGCTGGTCCAACCCAATCATCCTCTAGCTGGGGAAACTGAGGCCCAGAAGGAGGAACTGACTTGCTTAAAGAGACTTTGCAATATAAGGATACTGGGTAAACTTGCTTTGGGGGCCTGAGGATCTGCAGGATTGTGGGAGGTGGATGGGGGGAAGCAGAGGCTCTGAAGCCAGGCTGACTGGGAACCTCATCTCTATTGTTTCCCAGCTGTGTGACCTTCAACTGTTGTTCAACTGCTCTGAGGCTCAGATTTCTCAACTGCAAAATGGAGAGGATTTGGCAAACATTTAGCACGGTGCCTGGAATGTTGAACGTGGTGATGAGGAGAACGGGATTTGCCAGACTGCCTGGTTTGAATCTCAGCTGCGCTACTTGGGCTCCTTACGTAGTCTCTCTGTGTTTCGGTTTCCTAATCTGTGTGATGGGGAAAATCATAGCACCTACCTCCTAGGATTGTTGTGAGGAGCAAATAAATTCATATACGTAAAATGCTTAGAAATCCTTCTGGAAGTGTTGTTGATCATTATTAAGAAATGTTTAATACATGGTAGCTAAAAAAAAAAAAAAGTTGCTAACCACAGGGAAACCAAATTCAATTCCTTAGCCCCATTTTCATCCCCCACAACTTATAAACCAAGCTGGAGGACAGCCTGCAGATTAGTCAGTCTGTCCTTCCCACCAATTGTACGGGTAAGTCAACTGAGGCTCAGAGAGGTCAATTACTCACCTGAGCTCTCTTAGGAGCTCTTGGCCATGCTAGAACTTGAACCCAGGTTCCCGAGCTCCATCCAGAGCTCTTCCTGCAGATCTCCTGCACTCCCCCTGCCCTCCCCTACGCGTCCACCCTGGCCTACACCACCCCCATCCCAGACCATCTAACTCTGCTCTGGCAAGCACCATCCCTCCTGTCCTGTGGCCAGGCCCTTAAGGAGCATCTCCCCTCGCCCCCATAAATAGTCCCTGTCCTTGTCACTGAGTCCAGGAGAATGAGGTACAAAGAAATATGGCAGCAGGCCCAAAGGAATTCAGGCAACTGATCTTTTTAAGAAAGAATCCCCTCTGAGAGTCAGATTTATTTCTGTAGTGAAGGTAAATAGTTGGAGGGAGAAGAAACAGGCCTTTGGGGGCAGGGGTAGGAGTTGAGGCAAATGAGATGGGGAGCGGAAGGGAGTAATTCTGAGTGGGGAGCAGAAGGAGGGGAAGGTGGGGCAGGGGTGCATTCTAGGGACGACACAGCTAGGGGCCCGACTTGGAGAATATTGTCAGTAGGTAGAACAAATCACAGGTGGGGAGAAAGGAGCTATATTAGTCTTAGAGACAGGGGGGCTCATGGCCTTCTTTGCCAGAAGGGGGTTAGAAATGGCCCAGTTTGCCTGGTTTGAGCCCCTAGAAAAACCCCAGGGAGTAAAAGAGGGGGTGGTTCTCCCTGAACTCAAAAGAACAACCCGGCAAGCCCTCCAGCCTCCACTCCGTGAGAGCAGATGTTTGAGGGGCACTGCAGGGAGTAGAAGCCTCATGACACAAACATACACACACACAAACACACATGTGTGCATACACCCACCACCCCCAAGCTCCGTCCTTTGTCTTGTCAGGGGCATAGAAGGAGATACAGACAAGGAACCTGCTGCAGAAAAGGCTGCATAGCCCCTTGCTTTGCCAAAGCAGCTCTAGACTAACACATCTCAACTAATCTCCTCCAAAATCAGAAATGAGGACACGTGAATGCTCCCACGGACTCGTGTGTGTGTGTGTGTGTGTGTGTGTGGCCCAGTTCAGACTGCTCTTCCTCCTGCCTGTACTGTGAGATGGATATCACCTTATTTTTGTCTATTGTTCCCTAACCCCAGGGATTTCACTTGCTGGGTTGTTCCATGTGTCGTAGTAACCACCGCACAGTGTGCCCTCCGGGTTCTCATCTCCGTGTAAATAAACACGGGCGTGCATGAGCAGGGCAGGGGCAGGCTTGGCCTGGTTCTGGCCATCTCCACTCCCTCCTGGTGCGGTAGGTCCCCAGGTCAGACGTCCATCCCCTTAGCAAGAGGGCAGGGGAAGAAACACCTCTTGCCCCCGAGCCCTCTCATGCCTGTGTCCGTCTGCTTAGGGCAGCAGAGTTTCTGTTTGTTCCAAGTAAATAGCTGACGTTGTGAAGTTCCACGGACGCCACAGATGAAATGCCCCAAATGCTTTCCCAGCGTTTAAAAGGAGGCCTGGAAATGCACGCACATTTATCTTTTCTGGTTTATGCAAATTGTACTCGAGTAACAGAAACAGGAACACGGTTGCATGCGAAGGCCAAGTGGTGCATTCTTCCCGGGCCCAGGAGGTGTTTTCTGCGGCCAAGCCAGGGGCCAGGAGTCACCCACAGTGGCAGCAGTTCTGTCTCTTGGCCGGAGGCTTGGGCTTTGTCCCCGGTGGCTAACTCCCTGGACACCGCTGTCCTGCCTGCACTAACACCTCTTTCCGCCACCTGCCACGGGGATGCTCAGCTGCCAAGGGGTGCGGCCGGCAACCTCCGGCCTTGGGAATCCAGGGAGAGGGGAGCAGGAAGAACAATGCAAAGCTCTGAGCCCCCGGTGGGGGGGGCGGTTCAGGGAGACACCCCTCTGCCTTCCTCTTCATCTTCAGATCAGGACACAGGCCTGGACTCACCTGGAAGACTTCAGTGCCTGTCAAAGGCAGAACATGGATTTTTGTCCAAGAACTACACCTGCTCAGCCTCCTTCTCAGTCACCCCACCTGCAGCCACGTCTCCCTACCCCCTAACTCAGGCAGACTGTGGACAGCCAGGAGCTTGTGAGATTTCATGGCCGGAGAGTCCGAGGCTGGGTGACAGCCGGGGGCAGGGGGCGGTGGCGGGGGGCTGTCACCGAAGTGACTGCAGGAATCACAGAGCCTCGGGGTAGAAGAGACCCAGCCTAGAAGGGGAGACAGGCGCACACTTACCGAGCGCCTATGATGTGCCGGGGACTGTGCTGGGCATAGCGCCTCCCGCTGAATTCTCGTAACAGCAGGTGAAGAAACTGAGGTTTAGGAAGTTTGTGTGACTTCCCTGAGGTGACACAGCTAGGGAGAATAACTACAACCTTACCACAATTGTATTATGTACTCCACGCCGTGCGGAGTGACATCTTAACTCATTTTATCCTCACACCACCCCTGCTAGAGTCCCATTTTACAGATGGGAAGCTAAGGCTCAGAGAGGTTAAGTAACTTCGCCAAAACACACAGCTACTCCATGATAAATCTAAGTGTTTTGGATCAGTTCTAGCTCCTCCAAAGCCCATGCTCTTGCCACTCGACTACGCAAGCCAACTAAATAGCTCTTCATTCATTACTAAATATGCATGGAGCCCCTACTCTGTGCCAGGCATGGTGCCAACATTCTCAAAATGTACCAGCCAACATTTTGCAAGACCTACTGGACACAAAGCTCTGACCTGGGAGGAGGGAGAATCAAATAACAAAGATACAGCCCCCACCTGCCAGGGGGATGGGACCCCACGGCCCCACAGCAACCAGGACTTTGCTGCTCCTTGAGAGCTTGGCCTCCCCTTCTCTCCTCCAGGCCCTGCAGGGCTGCAGGCTCTGGGAGGCAAGTGTCTTGGCTCTGCCACAGACATACTGGGCAACACGGGCGAGCGGCTTTCCCTCTCTGGGCCTCCAGCTCCTTAACTGTGAGGTGGGGGAGCTGGGCCAAATGATTTCTACCCCTGCTTCCAGCTGTGATGTGCTGCAGGTACCTCGTCTGGGTGGGGTCAGCCAGGCAGGGCTCCGGGCACGGTGATGCCTGGAAGGGTACAGGGTGGGGGGTGAGGGGCCGAGGAAGCTGCCCCACCCCCAGCTGTGGTTTCTGGTGGGGCCACCGTGGCAGCAGGTGGAGGGAAGTGTTTGTCACCCTTCCAACAAAGCACTAAAACAAAAGCCTCCCAGGGCCCTATGGGAGCCGGCAACAAAGGCGCCAAAAACGCCAAAAATAAAACACACCTTCCCTTTGATTGACACCAGCAGCTGCCGAGGGGCCTGGCCCGGGGGTGGTGAGGAAAAGGCCCAGATTTCATGCCCGAGAGCATGCCCCCACACACTGACACGCACCACACAAGCAGCACACATACAAGTTACACACGCTCATATACACAACCAGCGTCACGGTCCTCAGACCTGTGCGGTCACACGGAGCTTGCACTCAGAAGGGCTCCGCTGTCTCTCTCTTGAACTTCTTCTTCTTTTTTTTTTAAGATTTCATTTATTTATTTGACAGAGAGAGACAGCAAGAGCAGGAACACAAGCAGGGGGAGTGGGAGAGGAAGAAGCAGGCTTCCCGCTGAGCAGGGAGCCCGATGTGGGACTCGATCCCAGGACCCTGGGATCATGACCTGAGCCGAAGGCAGATGCTCAACGACTGAGCCACCCAGGTGCCCCTGTCTTGAAATTCTTAATAATTTGTGAACAAGAGGCTCAGCATTTTCATTTTGCACTGGACCCTACAAGTTCTGCACCTAGCCCTGCTGGTGTACATTCATCAGTACGTACACTCACATTAAGCACTTCTATACAAGAGTGTGTACACTGCACACACACACAAGTACAAATATGTGCACACACCCCCATATACAGCAACAGTCCCCTCATCCCTCCTGCACCCTCACTGCAGCACACACATGACCCGAAGGACCGTGACCACTCACCAGTACCTCTCAGACCCCTGCAGTTCACCCACAGCCTGTTGGCACAGTTCGATTACCTCTACATTGGGGGGCAGCAGAACAAAGCTCTGGGTAAGGGGCAGGATGGGAAAGCAGCTCGTTTCCTCTGTCCCCTAGAGTTCCCAAACCTACAGCTGGCTTCTCTCATTGGCCAGAGACCAGCAGCTGGGACCAGAAGAAAGGGAGAGCTTGGGAAGTGGAGAGATCAGTGGGAAGGGAGCAGAGCATGGGGTAGAGAGGGAGACAGACAGCTAGAAAGAATGAGAACGGTAATGGAGTCTCCAGGCCGAGTGAGCCAGACCAGCGGTCCCCTAAGAATTTAAAAGGCCTTGGACTCAAAAAAGTAATAGCCCTGTCCTCCCCTGAAAGCACGCCCACCCGACCCTAGGGAGGCAGTCACAGGAACCCCACCCCCTCTTCTCACCAGCTATGTGGCCCCGTGGCCCCGGGGAATCCACTCAACTTCCCAGCTTCAGCTTCCTTCTCCAAACAGGAAAAACAGCCGCATTGGAGGGCTATGAGGTATGCCTGGATACCGTGGCCTCGCCGCCTGGATTCTCCCCAGCCTTCAACATCTTGTCTCCTTGTCAAGCCTAGGAATCCAATCCTTGGTTCCAGAAACTCCAGACCCCTCATTAACGGCAGATGTTCAGACGTGTTTGTTTCCCGTCTTTTCCCCTCCTTTCCTGGCCAGATACAGACGTGACAGGTAGACACGGTCCATCGCCCACCATCCCTTCAAGGACCTTCAGCGTCCTGAGGCCCCTTTGGATTCAAACCAAGCAGGACCTCAAGGCCTTGAACCTTTTCTTCCTCCTCTACTTTCTGCCCCCAATCCTCACCTTCCCTATTAAAAATTGTTCCAGGCTCTGCCACTTCCCTGAGGGCCCAACAATCTGTTAGGTGGTACCAGGCATTAAGGAGTTAACCGGGAAACAAATCCGCTCCAAGCAGTGTCTCTTTTTCCCTAAGAGATGTAGGAACTAGCTCCCTTGACACAGGAGAACAGAAGTCCCTTGCTTTGGTTGCAGAGTGAGGGCAGTGGCCCTGTCTCCCTTACAACCACCCGCGCGGAGAGAGGAAGGGCTGCCCGAGTGGCTGCCACCAAAAACCTGGATTTCATTAGAATTCAGACACGGGTGTAGGTCTCTCAGGTGACCACACACACTCCCTTGGTTTACGGAGAAGGAAACTGAGGCACTGATGGGTAAAATGACGGGGGACAGGGGCCTGTGGTCTTTCTGCCACGCAGCCCCCGTGAAACAAAATACAGAGCGTCCTTCCCCACCAGCCCCAGCTCTCCTACACACAGCGGGTTCCCATTCCTCAAGCAGGTTGGAGGCCAGCCAGGGAGCGGGGGATGCAGGCTGGTCACCAGGTGCCCCTTGACAGGGAGGAGGGGGCAAAGCAAGGGATCTGGCACGCGATTCCCATTCTATTTCACCATTTACCGTCTATGGAACCCTGACAAGTGCCTGATCCTCCACAGCCTCGGTTTCTCCCTCGGAAAGTGGGCGTGATGTTCCAACAACTTTCCTACAGCTATTGGGAGAACTACATTCAATGAGAGAGGGGATGCAGGAGCCCTTTGTACCAGTTCAGTGAGGTGAAAATAAAGACTTTTTTATTGGCTTGCTTAATGATATCTAACTGGGACATGAAGGTAGAAGAAGGGCCTTGACTTGGTGATGACGGACAAAAAGCCCTCCTGCCCAGACAACACCTTTGGGGCAGCTCACAAAGACGCCCTTCCCATCACGACGATGGGAATAGTCCCCTCTTAGGTGGGCACATGCCTTGACCAGTTAGGGGTAATTTTTCCCCCAAGAGATGTGGAAACTAGCTCCCTTGCCCCATGAGAACAGAAGTCCCTTGCTTTCGTTACAGAGCAAGGGCAGCTACATTGGTGAACCTGTGGTGTTCCTGTGTCACGTGGTCCTCAGCGGGTCCTCTCTGTGCCCCGTTCATGACCACAGCTCCTTCCTGAAAGGGAAGCTCCAGCCACCAAACTTAGTAGGTACAGACCAATTCCTGATTGGCTGGCCTAGCCCAGTATCTGGCACAGAACAGGTCAAAAACGTGTGTGGAATAAATGTATGAATGGTGAATTTGGGGTCTTCCCATACCCTTGACTCATAAGTTTTAAAATCTACCAGAAATCCCCTGCACTGCAGAGATATGCCCAGCAGGCGGGCCCCTCTGTGGGAAAAGCCATTAGTCAAGGCTAAAGGTAAGTGGGCCCTTTCACACATGCCATCCTGGAAGGGTTCCAGACGGTAAACAGATGACCTTGCCCTCTAATGCCTGCCCCCACCCCCCACCAGCATGGGGTCCAGACTCTGACGCAGGGTCCTCCGCAAATAGATGCCGTTTCCATGGGAACTGAAACCCCAGTTTGTTTTTCCCTCCAAGGCACTCTGTAATTTCCAGCACATTTCTGTGCAACGTCAGCTTCGTAAGCTCACGGCAAGCTGCTCCTCTGCGTGTGAGTCCAGAGCAGGGCAGCTGAGCGGACCCGGAAAGACCACAACGAGGCTCCTCTCCCAGAAGGGTCTCTAGGGGCGGCGGGCGCCAATCTCTGCCCGCCTCCCCAGGGCACAACGGTGCCCAGCAGGGGGGTAGAGCCAGAGATGAGTCCCGGGAACTCCCCTGGGAGGCTGGGGGGGGGGCGGGGGCGGAGGGGGGCTGGACGGGGGCTCATTTCCAGTAAGAAGTAGGAGGGATGCACAAGGTCTCAGTCTGGAAGCTTGGGCCCCAGCGATGGGTAACAGATGATTTCTGGCTGCAGGGGGAGGGGAGGTTGTGCTCTCAGCAGTTGGGTCATCAACTTCTATTGTCTGAGCCTCTGAGGAAGCTGCCAGGAAGCAAAAGCAGAGTGGAGGATGTGGGAGCTGGAGGGGGTGTGATTGGTGGATGAGACAGTGGTGATCTTAAAGGCCAAGATGAGAAGTATATGGGGTGGGGGGAATGGTGGCTTGCCGGAAGATGGTCTGCTCTCTGTCCCCCGGCCATTCGGGCTGAGGACCTGGGTGGCAGGTCCTTCCCAAGTCAAGCCCTGAGATGACCAGAGCTCGGGAAAGACCCAGAGCGGAAGGACCCAGTGAAGCCCGCCTGACCCAGCCATGGCCCAGGGTGGCTGAGGCTCTGCTTCCTACGCACCCCCCACCCAAAAGGGTGGCAGGTGCATGGCCCAGGCCCCCTCAGGGGCCCCGAAAGGGGAGTGTGAGGTCAGGGCAGGAGTTTAGATGCCTTTGAACTAGGTCCTTGACCTCACCCTCTCTCTCTCTGAGCACCTTCCTCAGCAACTCAGGGCTCCAAGGGCTGTCGTGGGCAAGGTGAGGAAGCTGGTGTGAAAGTGCTCCATGCCCTCCGTGGCTGCCATTATTACTTGTGGGGGGAGCCCCACGCCACCCTGCTTCAACCCCAGAGCCGTCCACACTGCCCGCCCCTCCTGCGGAGCCCTGGCCACAAGACAGGGTGACTGCCTGCCTCCCTGCAGGCCCAGTTCCCCGATTACTCAGCAGTGTCTACCAGGCAGTCCTCACCCCCAGGGAAGGTGGTTGAGGCCCCGAGGAAAGGGGGGAGGAATGCTGAAAAGGAATGGGGATGTGGCCAGCGTGTCCTCTCCTCAGACTGGCAGCCATGCCTCTGCTTTCTGGCGACCCCGAGGCCTGGAGAGCCAAGCGGTGGAGGCCTGGGGGCCCCAGACCCTGGCCTCACCCTCCTGCCCTCACACATCAGCACTTGGAGGCCACGGCCGCTCATGCCACCGCCCCACTGCACCGTGTGGTTAACGACAACAGTCAAACCACTGACCTGATTTTCTGCAAAAAGGAAAAGATAATAGGGCACTTCCACGTGGGTGGTGGGCGCGCATTCACACACGCACAATGGAAACTTTCTCTGTCTCCTTGACAGGAACCCAGCCCTGAGAGAGAAAGGGAGAGACTGAAGTCTGTGTACCCGGAGCTTCCTGGAGTACAAAGCTCGGTGTTTACCTGCGGTGAGAGGCCTGAGTTCCCAGAGTCCTCCCGCATGAGCAGGGCGGGTTTGGCGGGCCTCCCCCGCGGTAGACCGTGCCTCCAACATGACCTGAGTCTCTGGGGGTGTGGGCTGTTCTGCCAGGACACTGAGCTCGGGCAGGGTGGGGCCGTGTGCCATGCCCCGAGCTCTGGCACTGTGCCAGGGCCCATCAAAGGGATGAATAAGATCCCCAACCCCCAAAAGGGGGTATAGGGCCCCAGAGGGTCCTCATGGGCATAGCGCCCAGAGATCCCAGCCCCCTGCCCCACCCCAGAGAGGTCCTGGGTAGAAATACTTGTCAAAGAAGAAAATGTTTCCATCCCCGCACTTTCTCTAAACCCAGAGTCCCAAGGACCCAAACAAAAATATCCTGGGGCCAGATTCCCCCACTTAGAAGTGATGAGGTCTCCTCATGGTTAAGTTTGCAGGGCTGGGTAACTTATTATTCTGAATCACCATCAAAGGGCATTTGCCTTCCCCCAGCCTGCCTGGAATGGCACCCAGGGGAGCAGCTGAGTAGGTGAGTTCAGCCCTTTGGCCACCCACCACCACGTGGTCTTAGAGACGCACAGTGTCAGAAGGAGAAGGAACACCAGAGGTCACCGGCCAGCACCATAGGGACATCCCTCAGGCCTGGAGAGGCCCCAGCACCCTGCTCCCAGTTATCTACCCTTGCCACGCAAATGTGGTCCTGAGCCAGCAACACCAGCAGCGCCTGGGAGCTTATAGGGAATGCAGATGCTCAGGCCCAAACCTTTGGAATCAAAATCTGCACTTTTGACAAGATCCTTCGTTGACTTCCCAGCCCAGGCCTACACCTCCTAGGAGTTGTGTTCTGCCCAAGAGAGACTGCAACCAGCCCACCTCAGTCACCACTGCCTTCTTTCCCCAGAGAAAAGTCAGCCGAGGTGGATGTAGTCATAACCTCAGAGGGTCCTAGCTGCCTCTGTTCAAGATGAGCAGGAGAAGTCCAATGCCCTATACTGCCTCTCACCCCACCCCTCTCTCCACCTTCCAGACTCTACCCTTCTGGAAGCATGGAGCGGTGGTGGGCAGTGGGCCACATGCAGGGTCTCATCTGGTCGGACCAAACCTTTGAAGTTCTTCTAGCTCACCCACTTGCTGGCAGTCGATGGTCACAAAGGTGACCCCGTGCTCCAGCTGTGCCTACCCCTGTCCTTTGGCGTGTGTCCCCTGGTTAGCCCTATTCTGGACTCCCTTGGTTGGCTCCCTAAGCCCAGATGAGAGCCAAAGCGCAGGCCTCCACTTCCTGCTGGCAATCAGCACTCCCGCCGAGCTCCAGCCGACTTCAGGGAGGGGAGTTCAGTCGATAAGAAGGCCGAAGGCCGTTTGACTGAACCGGAAGGCCCTTAACAGCTATGGAGGCCCCGAGAGTGTGAATATCATTGATTCCTTTATTGTTAGTAACATCTTCTTGTGAATTAGCTACTGGCATAGGTGGGATGGGACATCTGGCCTGTGACGTGTTAGGAGACCTGGTCTCAGGAAGGGGAAAGCACAGGTCTGGCTTGTCACCACCCCCCCACCCCCCCGCCCTCCTCCAGCCAACCACTCCTGCTAGGGCAAAGGATGCAGGAGGAGCCTCCACCCAGGGGTCTGTGCCGGTGGGGGGTGAAGTCACCAGTTTCCTGTTTGCCCCTCTCTCCCGACCGAGGATTTTGAGGGGTTGTTATGAGGAAGGGGGCTACCACTGTCTACCCACGGGTCTCCTGCCTCAGTGCTCTGCCTTCAATGCAGGCATCATATTCCCCAGAATGGAAGGAAGGAAGGAAAACTGATATGTGTTAGCCACCGCGCTGACCGTGTAACCACGAGTTCATGTGGTTCTCACAACACCGCGAGTTGGTACTATTATATTCCCATTTTGCAGTCAAGGAAGCTGAGGCTGGAGGCAGTTAATAATGTGCACAGAGTCACCCAGCTGATCAATGGCAGAGCCAGGATGAGAACCAAGTTCCGTCTGATTCCCCCACTACCTGCCAGGGCTAGCGAGGCGGGGTCATGAGTCCGTTCGCTCTCACCCTGAGACCAGCCAAAGGAGGTGGCAGCTCAAACACGTCCCTCCTCATGGACTTTGGACCCAAACTGGCAAAATGAACCTCCATCCTGAAGCCCCCTCCCCGCTCTAACAGTCTTCCTGGAGAAAGTTTACAAAAGGGAAGAGATGGCAAGCCAGCCTGAGTAGCACCTGCTGGGGCCTTGGGCCCAGTGGCTGCGCCAGCATGAGCTTAGGACCCAGAGATTCCAGCGCCCCCACCCCGTGGCCTCACGCCCAGGAGGTCACAAGCCCCTGGTGCCGCAGAGCTCCTAGTGGCTGGACGTCACAATGGCCAGAACGCCACAGGTCCCAGGGTCCTGGCAGGAGGGCCGGTGAAGAAGCCAGCGAGGGCCTCAGCTGCGGGCTCCCTTGCCCCAACTACGGCAGGCACACGGTGAAAAGGAGCAGGGGCAGTTTCACCAGGCTGGCCTGCCCGCAGCACCAAATAACAGATCCTCCCCTTCCCCCACCCTTGCCAATCCCAATATTTAGGAAACTAATATTTATTGAAGTAAGCCAGGGTGCTTGTCTTCTTTTACCCATGAGCAATAGGTGCTATTATGTTCATGTCACTTTGAGGAAACTGAGGCCCAGAGGGGTTTGTCCAAGTGCCGAAAGTCCCACAGCTGGGGGATGCAGAAGCCAAGAGGCAAGCCCAGGCTTCTCAGGCTCTCGCTCTCCACTCCAGGCTGATACTTCCTCCAGGACCTCAATCCTTTTTTTTTTTTTTTAAAGATATTATTTATTTATTTGAGAGAGAGAGAGCATGCAAGAGCCAGCTTGCACAAGCAGGAGGAGGGGCAGAGGGAAAGAGACAAGCAGGATCCCTGCTGAGCAGGGAGCCCGATGCGGGGCTCAATCCCAGGACCCTGAGATCATGACCTGAGCCAAAGGCAGACGCTTAACCATCTGAGCCACCCAGGCACCCCGTGGAGCTCAGTCCTTTAAAAGTGAGCTGGACTTGATCCTTGAGACCAGAAGCAGCATCTCCCCCTGCAGAGTCTTCCGGCTCCCTCAGTGTGGTCAGCACCACGGCAGGCCTGACTTATGCACTGCCCTGCAGGCTGGTGGAGCATCCCAGCACGGGGCCAGGGCAGCTGGAAAGGTGCCTCCCACCTAAAGAGTGGGCCGCCAGTTCCCTCACCATCCTTCCTCTGCTCAGAAACCTCACGAGGGTCCCACTGCCTCTCAGTGAAACACAGCCTTCACATTCGAGCGCTCCTCTGTCTAACCCCACCCTCCTCGGTGTCCCCCTGACTCCCCATCACCCCTTCTGTTTCGGCGAAACTGGACTGGCCTGTGTCCCCCTACCGAAGCCTGCATTTCCCTTCCTCTCCTCCTTTGCTGGGCTCTTTCTTCCCACCTGAAATTCCCGCCCAGGCATCTTCACCCATCAGAGTCCTGTATCTCCTTCATGACCCATTACAAATGCCTCTTCCTCCAACGCACACATTAATGTGAATCCCCCTTGCGTAGCTCCCTGGGCGTCTACTTCACAGGTTTACACTTCTCTAGAGAATATCACATTCCCCCGGTCTGTTGTGAGCTCCTAGGGCAGGTGCCTAGGAGGCCTGGGTGGACCAGAATGACCATGGCATCTCCAGAGGGCCGGGGGGGCTCAAAACAAGACTCGGATTTCCTGGGGTGTGGGGTGTTCCTGAGCAAGGCCCCACCCCTCTCTGAGGCTGGTTAGAGGTGCTAGCTCTGTCACCAGGAATCATGAGAAATCCGGGAACAGTAAGTAGAGCCAAGGAATGTCCCACCCACGGCATCTGGAGCCACTTCCTTCCTGGAAGGAGAACAAAGCAGAAAAAGGAGATAAAACCTCCCCCTGCATGGAGGGTATGGAGGACTAGGCCCCAAGTGGGCAGATCTCCAAGAAAGAAGGCTGCCAGGTGACAGTCGGGGGACCTGAGAGGCCCCTGGGAGAAGGGTGGGGATTGGGTCAGCCCAAGACCCCTTTTCCTCTGTTCCTTCCAGCCTCTCTTCTGGGAATCCCAGACTTTCCTCCCCCACCTCCTTTGTCTTTCTCCTTCCTCACCTCCTCCCCTATCTCTCCCTCTTGTCTCCATGACCACCTACTCCCCTGGACTCCACTGCAGAAAGACCATGCATGACTCTGCATTTCCACCCCCTTATCTTGACATTCCAGACCTTCCTAGTGGGCTGCCAACACACCTCTCCACCCCTTTCCGCCTCCGACTCTCCTCTCCCTGAGCTTTCCTCCCTCCGGACTCTGTCCATGTGATTCCTGTTGGCTGCAATGAGCTCTCTGCATCTCCCCCTGTGGCTGTCCTGCCTCTCCTTCAAGACCCTTCAGAGTTCACTGCCACACACACACACACAAGTCACAATACATCACCCCTTTTGCTAGGCTCCCACTGGGCTTTCACTCCTACCCAATGCTTACTACACTCTACCCTGGATGGGAATAATAATAATAACAGTAATAGAAATCTTTGTTTACCAGAGTCTGCCTCCCCTTCGGTCGTACACAGAGTCAACACTGGGGAGTGGCTGCCAGCCCAGGATGGCATTTCCCAACCCCCGTGGCATTAAGATGAGGCCACGTGACTCACCAATAAAACGTGAGCAGAAATGCACTCCGGGGCCAAGGCGGGTAAGTAGGTGATGGGCCTTCTCTACACTCTCTTCCGCACCCACTGCCTAGATGCCCATGACCAAAGCAACCTTGGCACAGTTGTCAGCACCTGGTCTCCACACGAGCCCCACTGCCAACCAGGGATTTCCTGAGACCATTACAGGAGCAAAAACCAAACTTCTATCGTCTCTCAGCCATGACACATTCTTGGGCCTATTTGTTACACCAGTTAGCCTATCCTGACCAATACAAGCAGCTACCAATGTATTGAGCACCCACTACACGCCAGCAACCTTCTCGAGTGCTCTCACATTCATTATCTCAGTTAATCCTCACATCACCTCTATGAGGGAGCTGCTGGTGAGTCCCCATTTTATAGATGAGGAAACTAAAACTTAGAAAGATTAAGTAACTTGGCCCAAGTTACCCAGTTAATAAGCTTCATTCTAACTGGAACCAGACAGCAGAGTCACCTACAGTGAGTTTGATACATGTCCGATACCCCCCACCCCAGGATACTGTCACTGGAAGGTTCAGGGTGGTGTTCTAGTCACATCTTCCCCCCGCCCCCCCCGCAGAGACAAGTGTCTGAGCCACACTAGATATACTTAAATGTAAATGCTTTTTAGTTCCTATTTTCCAAAAGCCTGCTAGGTCCTACACAGAGTGGGGGGCACTGCACATATGCCAACTCGAATCACCCCAGAAACCTGGGCTGATCTGGAAGGAGGCTCCAGGAAGTTAAGTGACCTGGCCAAGTAGAAGGAGCTCTCACCTCCAGTCTGCCCCCAGGAGAAAACCTCACCTTCATTCCACCTCGCCCTTGTCAGGTCACTTCTGACCCCCCCCGGGGGTTTCCAGCAAGACAGGGGTGGGAAATGAAGGCACACACGCACACATGTGGGTGTGTGCGCACACAGCCTACGTGGGTATATCAACCTCTATCACTCAGTCTGGTGAGGAAGGGGGTGGAGTATGACAGAAGAGTAGAAGGAAAGAGCATTCCTCAGGCTGAGGGAATAAAAGATCAGAAAACATCAAGGTCGACAGACACTGTAGATATCATGGCCAACTTACCCCTGGCTTACCCCAGGAGGAAACAGGCCTAAAGAAAAGGACTAGCTCAGTGAGTTGGGGTTAAAATCTGCACTTCTAAAACCCCGCAAGTGCTGTTTGCACAAACCCCTCTGCCGCAAAGCTTGGGGAGGGGCTATGGCATCCCCAGTTTCGTGGCTCAGCTCACGTCACCTCCTCCAGGCAGTCTTCCTTGGCATCTCTGCCACTTCCCTGTACTGCAGTGGTTTACCCATCTGTCTCACCCACTAGACTGGGAGAGGGCAGGCACAGATTCTGTCTTTGTCTCTGTTGTATCCCCAGACCTCGGGAGACCTGGCACATAGTAGGCGCTCAGTAAATATCTGTGGAACTGAAAGTCCAAATGAGCAAATGGATAAACCGAGTGATTATATGTGCTCTTATACATAATAATGGCCTCATGTCTACACAGTGCTTTGACTTCTCAAACCAGATACTCTCTATGGAACCCCTGAGACCCCTGTGACAAGGAGAGTGGTATTGAGCATACGCCCATATGCACACGTACACACATGCAAACCAGGACAAGCAGCTCCCATTGGTGTATAAGTATAAGTAGATAGAGACCCATCCCCTTTTTAGCCAGTGAGGAGGATGTCATGATGTGCTATTTCCTGGTTTATCTGCAGAAATGGAGGCCTCCCCCACCCTGAGACACACAAACACACAAACACACACACACACACAGGTATCTGGTCCCTCACACATGCAGGGCTGGCTTTCCCCTTTGGGTGGGCGGTGGGGAGAACAAGAGAAAGCCAGCTGTCCACAAGGGGGCATCCAGAGACCATTGGACTCAAGGTCTCAAAGCCAAGATGAGACAAGGAAACCTTCGGGTACAACGCAAGAGCCTGGTGGGGTCTCATGCAGAAGCCCAGAGGAAGAGGTGGTCAGTCACTAGAGAAACAGGACCAAAGGATGAAGTCCGCGCCTCAGTCACTAGATAATAGAAATGGTAATAATGATAAATATGAGGGATAAATAATAATATTTATTCAGTGTTTACCATGTGCTGTCCCACGCACTGACCTGATCACCTAACATGTAATAACTCATTTAATCCTCATCTCACCTCTGCGAGGTTCAGTATTGCTATAATTCCTGTGTGATAAGTGACAAAAATGTCTCAGAAAGATTAAAGAGCGCAGTCAGAGTTTGAACTCAGGACCTGTTGCCCACGGTTGACACTGTTACCTGCTCTGCCCCCTTGGCATGAGACCTGCAGACCTCCTACTTCTCAGCACAGGACCCCACCCTGCACTCCACTGGCCTCGTCTGTGAGGTAGTTTTCAAAGGTCCTGGAAGTTGATTTCCCAGGAATGAATAGCTTGTTGCCCTGAAGCTACCCCCTCATATGTTCTAAACTGTTGACATTGGTTGGCATAGTTCCTTTGAAAGCAATAAACATCTCAGAGCAACATCCGTAAAGCTGTTTCTCTCCCTTTGACCCAATAATCTCATCCTTAGGACTTTATTCCAAGGAAATAATTCCAGCGGAAGCCCAGTGTTATCTGCATAAGTGTGTGCACTGGAGTCTTTTCTTTAAAGGTCAAAAACTGGGAACCAGAGTAGGGAAGTGGTTTAGTAAACTGGGACATCAACACAATGGGCAATCAGGCCTGGAAAACTGCAGCTGGTTGCCTGTGACGGAAATGGGGAATGCTTTTACTGTACGCTGTCACCACCATACCCCCCCTCACTAGCGAATTCAACTAATCACGCTGATCAGAGACACAGAGAGGGAGAGAAATCTCTGCTCGTGTTCAAAATAGATTCTTAGCCTCCACCACCCGCGAGGAAATGGCAGAGAAGCTGAAATGCAGCAACAATATCAAGCTAAATGATTCGCGGCTTTTGAGTTTCCGAGGCCCCAGATCCTGATGACACAGAGGAATTTCACAGAGTGATTTTGATTATTGGTTATAGGTGATTTTCATTTTTCACACTGTGTTGGAATAGAATTAAGTGATGTGATTCTTCATATTAAATTTTGTGGAGGTAAAAAAAATAAAATAAAATAAATTCTGCAAAGGTAATTGGTGCGGTTTCTCTTTTCTGGCTGGACCCCAGTGGACACATACACAGACTGTGGACCCTGATGTACGATAGCTCTCCCTTATTAATAAGTGGGAGGAAAAAAAGAAGATTTCAAAATTAGTGTGCCCACCATGAGTTCAAATTACATGAGGATATATGTTAGGATGGTGACAAGTGTGGCTGGCCTTTTCCAAATCATACTTGGTATTAGGGACCTATTGCTGCAAATTACCCTAAAGTTTAAGTGTCTTTAGCCAACTTCTATTATCGCACAGCTTCTGAAGGTCATGAATCCGGGGGAAGCTTAGCTGAGTCCTCTGTTTCAGGGTCTCTCTCAGGCGGCCACCAAGGTGGGTCAGCTCAAAGCTCCACTGGGAAAGCGCCAAGCTCACTCACGTGGTTGTTGGCTGAATTCAGTTCTTCGTGGGCTGCTGGACCGAAGGCCTTGATTTCCTCACTGCCTGTTGGTGGGGGGACTCCTCTGCACATGGCCACCTCCTAGGGCCGCAGCTTGCTTCAGCCGCACAAGTGAGATAGACAGTCACAGAGAGGGGCTTCGAGCACAGTGGAAGTTACGGGCCTCACTGACCTAACCTCAGAAGTGACATTCTTTCACTTTTGCCATACTTTATTCATTAGAAGCAAGTCACTGGGTCCAGCCCACACTCAGAGGGAGGGGACTACACAAGGACACATGGTATACCTACCACATACTTCAGCACTTTGAGCATCTTCTCAATAACAAAAACAGTATTTTCGACATTACTTGTCTAATATGGAGATTTTCTAAATCTGCCAACAAACTCCCACACCCGTTTCTCACAGGCCGCCGTGCAACGTCCCCTGCCCCCATGGAGCTAAGGTCCATGCTGTCGTGGAATCTGATTCCCACCTCACCTAGCAGAGAGGCCCAGCCTAGTGAGTACATCCCAGACTTGAGGAGGGGCAGGGTAGCCATGTGAGAATGGGGCAACCAGACACTTGCGGAAGCCAGCGAGGCCTGGCTGGGAGTGGCCTCATCGCTCTCAGGCTCGACTCCCCCTTCCTTGTCAGCCCTCTGCACTCCAGCCACAGCGGCTCCTCCCTGGTCTCAGACAGGCCAGACCTGCCTTCCTCCCTGCATGAGCTTGTGCTCTTGCCTCTCCTGGACCCCCTAACTGCCCCAAAGCCTCACCTGCCTAACCCCTACTGAAACTTCAGCCTCTGCCTGGATGTCATCTCCTGGCAGGGGCGTCCCCTGAGCATCCACACTAGGCCAGGTCCCCTCCCTGGAGATTTCTGATGCTGACTCAGAAGAGCATTTCCAACAAGCCCTGGGGGATTTGTTAAGTAGTACAGGTTTGGGAGACCCTGCCCACTGCTGTCACATGCACCCACAGCATTTCCTTCTTCATCTCACTGGGCACACAGGAGACTGATTAGTTAATTCCCTGAGGGCCACGTCCACGTCTGTCTTGCCCAAGCCAAGTGGGGGTGAATGGGGAAGAGAGGGGGCAGGCCAGAGGGAGAAAAGCCGGGGGAGAAGGGGAGCAAAGGAGCACTGATCTCTCTGATGTGGGCAGGAGGGAGGCTCAGCTTGTTCTGGGAGAGGCGGGCCCTGCAGGACATCTGGGTTCCACTGAGAACTTGCAGAATGCTAGGGGAGAATCAGAGATCTAAGACAAAGGGATCTAATCTAATCTCTGATCTAAGTCAGAGATCTGGAAGACAAAATCTTCCAGAATTCCTGCAGAAAATCAGGATCTTTGGGTTCCTTCAGGTATAGCGTGGGTTGCCCACAGCCCCAAGATTTAGGGTTGCCAGATTCAGCAAATAAAAATACAGACGCCCCGTTAAATTTGAATTTCAGGCAGGCAACAAATAACTTTTTAGAATAGGTCTGTCTCAAATATGACACAAACATCTTGTATTTTTTTATTCTTATGTTAATCCCTATACATTACATCATTAGTTTTAGATGAAGTGTTCCATGATTCATTGTTTGTGCATAACACCCAGTGCTCCATGCAGAATGTGCCCTCCTCAATACCCACCACCAGGCTCACC
>NC_138383.1:19016661-19097161 GCF_054177405.1 Leptonychotes weddellii
GAACAATGAATCATGGAACACTTCATCTAGAACTAATGATGTAATGTATGGGGATTAACATAAGAATAAAAAAAAAATCATAAAAAAAAAAAAAAGAGTTTGGGAGTGTGGAGCCAAGACCACCCAGGTTCAAAGCCGCTGGGTTCAAATCCCCATTCCACCTGTGGATTCTGCAGGTTCTGTGACCTTAGGCAAATCACTGAACCTCTCCAGCCCCACAGTAAGAGTACCCTCCTCACAGAACCACTGAGAAAATGAAATGAGTAAACTTTAAGTTCTGTTATTATTATATCCCCATCATACAGATGGGACAACTGAGGCCCACAGAGGAAACGGTAGCACAATAGCAGTTTCCAATCAGTAAGCAGGCATCCTAGGTTCTAGTCTGAGTGATGACCCAGGCCCCCAGTGTGCTCTGCAAGGTCAGTAACCCCAGCCTCCTCTGTGGCGCCCAGCCAAAAACCCTGCAGGATGCACTGAGATCCTGCCCCAAGAAACCCGGGCCACGTGGAGCATGTGAGGAAAGAGCCACAGCTCTGTGTCCTCAGCTGCCCCCAGGAAATTGCTCGGAGGCCTAGTCCCTTCCACTGCCATTTAAAGACACGCTTCCCGTGCCTGGGACACACCGACCCCTCCAGGCCCCAGCCAAGGAGAGGTCTGGCAACAGAGCCTACAGGAGCCATGGGGAACAAGGGAGCCTGGCTTTTCTCATTAACTTACTGTGCAACCTCAGGCAAATCGTACGCCCTCTCTGGACCTCAGATATCCCTCTGCATTGGAACTCCACGTGGTATAGGCAGTTAGGAATCCAAGTCCCTTCCTCTAGGAAGTCCTCCCTGACCTCTGCACCAGTGCCTACAGAGTCTCCTCTGTTTTGCCTCCCTTGGTAACACTGTTTTTAATTGCTCACCTGCTTACTTGTCTGTTTCACTAACTGGCCCACACGCAGTAGCAGCTGACATCAGGCAGCCTGAGGTCGAGTCCTGCTCTGACACTTGGATGACACAGTATGACACTTGGGCAAGTTACTGGCCTCTCTGTCTCTCCATTCACACATCATAAAATGGAAAATAATAGTATCTACCTCATAGGGTTGTTAGGAGGAGTTTAAAAGACTTTATGTGTAATATATGTGCATAGTAATTATTCAATAAATATTAGCTGGTATTTATTTAATAAAGAAGGCTGTGATATAGCAGATATTCAATGACCTCTATTGAAGCAATTTTATTTGACAATCACTTGCATAATGCTTATTATGTGCCATGCACCGTTCTAAGCATGTTACAACTCTTCACACATTTTATAGTTAAGGAAAACTGAGACACAGAGAAGTTCATTAACTTGTCCAACATTGTACAGCTAGAAAGTGGTAGAGCCAGGATGCAAACCCAGGCAGTCTGGCTCCAGTATCCATGCTTTTAATGAATGAATAAATATGCCTTTCCTTGCGGGGGGCGGGTTGGGGGGAGGAGTGGGAGGGGCTTCAACTACCAAAGTTGCTCAGTTCCCAACCCTGGTCTCTTTCAGGTCCTGGGAGCTCCTGGTTGGCAAGTGACATCTCTGGGGTGTAAGTGAGGCTGGTTTGAAGCTAGAGGTAAACAGACGGTCACTGCCCCCACCATGTCGCAAGTGATGTCCAGCCCCCTGCTGGCAGGAGGCCATGCAGTCGGCTTGTCTCCCTGCGAAGAACCCAGGAGGGCCCTGCACCCAGCACCCAGCCCCGGCCTGCCACTGCAGTGTCCCTACTATACCACAGAAGGTTGGGGAGCCCAGGCCCTGATGGCCCCCACACCCTTCAAGGGGCCCCCCAGCAGGCTCCAGCAGGGTCCACAGGCTAGAGCCAAAGCCAGCTGCCTCCTGCAGTCCCCTGGGGAGCAGACCTCAGGGACCCTGGAGGAGCTCGACTCCTACATTGACTTCTCACTGGAGAGCCTCAACCAGATGATTCTGGAACTAGATCCCACCTTCCAGCTGCTCCCCGCAGGAACTGGTAGCCCCTGGGCTGAGCCCACCCAGAGCACCACCTCAAGGAAAAAGAAAGATGAGCCTGAAGCCTTGGGTAAGGACCTGGGGCACGGTGCCAAGGGGGGTGCTTGGGGACCAGACCTCATGAGGAAGAAGAACTTTTCTATCAAATCAGAGGAGCAGGAGAAAATGTCCTGTTGGGAGGTGCTGTGCAGCCCTAAACAAGTTACTTAATCTCTCTGTTTTCTTTCCTATATCAAAGAGATATATACAAGTTTCCCTCACTATCCAATTCTATTTTGTTCCTGAGTTTGGAAAAGTGATGGATACCTGTTTTATGTGATTTTTCAGAGACTTTAAATAAGCTTATATATATATATGTATATATATATTATATATATATATAAGAATTTCATACAATGCCATGCATGTAACTAAGAGCCCGAGAAATGTGGAGTCCCTGAACCTCACTGTTCTATAGTATATCTCTTTAGGTCCTAACCTGGGTCCCCTGAAACTTTTATAGGATTGCTATCTGGGCCCCTGTCCCTATTTAGGGGAGTATCTCTCTGGGGAGGCCCAAGCTGGAAGTACCGGGGTTGGAAAGACACAGAATTCAGTCTATTTGGGGCGGGACCCTGCTGTGTGTAAGCAGCAATGTGCTGGTAAGCTCCATGATGGGGTGGCAGAGAGCCCTGTTTGCAAACATCTGCCAATTTCACGGTATAGATTCTCCCAGCATGGCCAATCTCAAGCTACCAAAATGATGTCACTGAATGTAGTACTGGAAAGAGATAACCTGTAGATGGCCATTACGGTATATATAGTATTTCTACCATACCAATACAATAGATATAAATAACTTCAAGAGTATAGATAATAGTGGGGCACCTGGCTGGCTCAGTTGGAAGAGAATGCGACTCATGACCTCAGGACCATGAGTTCGAGCCCCATGCTGGGTGCAGAGATTATTTAAATAAATGAAACTCGGGGCGCCTGGGTGGCTCAGTCTTTAAGCGTCTGCCTTCGGCTCAGGTCGTGATCCCAGGGTCCTGGGATCGAGTGCCGCGTCGGGCTCCCTGCTTGAAGGGGAGCCTGCCTCTCCCTCTCCCACTCCCCCTGCTTGTGTTCCCTCTCTCGCTGTGTCTCTCTCTGTCAAATAAATAAATAAAATCTTAAAAATAATAAATAAATAAAACTTTTTTAAAATTTTATTTATTTATTTGAGAGAGGGTGTGCACATGCGAGCGTACAAGCAGGGGGAGGGACAGAGGGAGAGAATCTCAAGCGACTCCATGCTGAGCAGTGGCTCAATCTCACGACCCTGAGATCATGACCTGAGAGGAAACCAGGACTTGGATGCTCAACCAACTGAGCCAGCCAGGCGCCCCTAAATAAATAAAACTTAAAAAAAAAAAAAAGAATCTAGATAATAGCAAAATCTAATTAAATAATTGGGATATGATGAATTGTATTTATTACTTTTGTTTTTATTGTAAGTTATTTCATTGTAGGTTTATGTAATTTAATTTTTAATAATGTCTGAGTTTAGAAATCAGCTGGACAAAATCCTAAAAATTTAACAATCAGCTCTTACGAGCTGGTACAAGCCAACTTCAATATACCACTACATCCAAGGGAATCTAGAAATCGCTACATCTGGTGTCAGTTTCCTGAACAAAGGGTTTCAAGTGTACTCTGAGGATGAGGGTCAAGGAGCAAGACCCCATCAGACAGGCTGGAAGACTGAGGTCTCCAGGGGTTTAAAGGGTCAGCATGGGTTAAGGGATACAATTAGGATTAGAGATAGTGTCCATGAGAATTTCTACTTATTGAGCACTTATTATATCCAGGCTCTGTGCTGAACATCTTACAGGAGAACATTTAATCCTCCCAATCTATCCCCATGAAATATTTTATCACCATTTTACAGATGAAAAAAACGGAGGCTGAGGGACTCCAGTAAGGAGCCAGTCTAGCCTAATCACTGGAGGTGGGCAAACCTTCCACAAGCTAGTGACTTCACTCCTTTGTCTCATATTCTTCATCTGTAATATAGAGAGGAGTTCTTACCTCAAAGGGGGTTGCAGGGTTTAAAAGAAATAACACTTGGGTGTTTATCAGAAATCCTGACATGCTGTTAGTCATTATAAATGGCAGCTGGTTTAATTAAACACTAGGGTTGCATTTAGGACCCGCCCCAGGATAGGCTCAGGGTCTGGGGTGGAGGTGAGCCCAGCACCCAGGTCCTTCGGCGCCCCAGTTCCCAGTCTCCAGCCTGCCTTCTGCCCCTCCCATTGAGCATTGCCTTCCAGGGCTGTTAAAAGAACCACCTCTATCCGCCAAGATCTTCCTGCTTCTTGAGGCTGGTCACAGGCATGTCTCTGCAGGGAAGGTGGCTTGGGTCTAATTACCATTGGCAGGAGCAAGCCCAGGGCTTTAATGTTCATGCCCCAAGGCAGGGGTTCCACACACTCAAGGCCCGCTGGGGCAAGACCAGCCTCTGTGGAGCGTCCACATGTATGGGGTAGGGATGTTGACAACATCCCCTTCCTCCAAGGGGCCAGTGGTCAGTAGTCTGTGTTCTCAGATGCCCTGGACACAACCTGCCATCATGGGGATGTGTCCACCTGACCCTGGGTAGCAGAGGGGTTCGGGGGATGAGCGGGCAGCCAACAGTGGTCAGAGAGTTCTGATGAAGCCCCCTAGTTCTGCCCTAGCATCTTCTGATGGAATAAGAAAATCCTCTTCTCTAACCTCTGCCTGAATGTCAGTGATGCCTGGGAATTCACTACCTCCTGAGACAGCCGGCATAGTCAGCTCCCTGTTAGAAAGTTCTTCCCTGCGATCGTTGTGATCGCTAACAGTGTGTCACTGTGATGGGTGGCACCTGTCCCGTGCATCTCAACCTGCCAAAACCCTCCCCTCAGACCACCACTACCGGCAACAAAGCCCTTGCCAGCCTGTGGAAACCTAACTAGTTCTGGGCACCGTGGTGAGTTTTCACTGGGCCAAATGTATCCAAATGTGTGGGATGCCCTCCCTTTGCCTCTCATCCTTCCTTCTCTTGGGGTGTCAAAGGGAAGATGTTCTATAATTGTGGTGCTAGCAGATGTTCACTGTTTTCTCTTTGTCCTCACTTGGTAAAATTAAAAATTAAGCATCAGTGATCCTATGTTTCTCCCTCCCCTAAATAAATATAGATAGATTTTGTAGTGCGTGATCTCAGCATCTACCCTGTGAAGGAAACAGTGGTAGCCTCATTTTACAGATGAGAAAGTGAGGCTCAGGGAGAAGAAGTAATGACCCAGGGTCACACAGCCAGTGGGTTGTAGGTCAGGCCTCAAAGCCTGGGCTTCTGGCCTCCAAAGTCTGTGTTCTTGCCTTTCTCTCTCTTCTTTGGAGCTAGTTTCCTGCCCTCCAGAGCTTCGAAGAACAAATCTGTATGGAGGCAGCCTGCAGGCTCCTCTTCTGGGGCTCTCCTCCTGCAGCGCTCACAAACCTCCCCCAGCTTCCCTGCCCCTGCCTCTTGCTTACCCTGGGGGGCTCCCATCCCACAGGGAGCATGGTTATTCCAAGCAAACACCATATCCATCTCTGCCACTCCTCCCCTCCCCATCTTTGGAACAGGCACCCACATTTCATTTTCCAGCAATTTCTGCCAGGCAAGGCTGTTTGCCAATCCCAAGAGAAGGGTGCTTAATAACTGTCTCTCTGCCCCCCCCCCCCGCCCACGTGCCCCCTTCCACCAGCCCAGCCTGGTGCTGGCGCCTGTATCCACCCAGCACTGCTCAGACTTGCCCCACGAGCCTGTAAACAGTGGCTGCACCCAGGTGAGGGTGTGGGGGGCCTCCACCTCCCCTAGGCGCATGCACCTCAGGGCAGCAGCGAGAGGTGACTCACAGCTCCAGGACTCCTTGCTTCCTTCCCATCCTGCCTCTGCTTGCTCAGTCCCCCGAGCAAGGCCTTTCTTTGGTCAGTGTTTGGATGACCCAGTGATTAGGAAACCCAGAGCTTCACCAGGTGGAGAGACCCTCTCCCAAAGCAGCCAAGCACCTTTTCACAGGGCAAGGCCTTGGGAAAGTGTCCTGAGGAGTCCCCCGTCCTGGAAGACGCCCTCCAAACAGAGCACAAGAGCAGGCGTTGGATTCCTCCACTCCCTGGCTGTGTAACATTGGATAGCCCACTTAACCTTTCTGAGCCTTGATTTCTCATCTCTTATTTGGGATTCATAATGTTTTCTACTTCAGTAGAGTTGTTGTGAGGGTTACGTGAGTTAATACAGGTAACATGTTTGCAACGGCGTGGGCACACAGTCAATACCAGCCTTTATTAAAAACTCTGCAGTAAATGCCAGCTCCATTGCCACATCTCTCTGAGCCTCAGTTTCCTCTCCATAAAATCAGTGCCTGCTGGCATTGGGCATAAGGGCTGAGAGGATTATGGGTATAAACACGATAAAGTCCTATAAAAATAGAAGTGGTGCTTGCCAACCTTCCAGAAGAATGCACCCCATTCCAAGACCGCTACTCTTTCAGAACGCACAACACGTTGTGCCAAATAGTCTTCTCTTGCCCTCGGCAGTGGGACTCCCCCCTTAGCTGGACAGTGTCAGCCATCTGGCCAACACTGGCCTCAAAAAGCAGGCAGGCAGGAGAAGTTCTCCAAAGCTCACCATGGGCTAGGCTCCAGGCACCATTCATCAGTGTCTTTTATCCTTACCACAACCTCAGGAGGTTGGTTTTAGATCCCCACTTTGCAGATAAGGAAACTGAGGCTCGCAGTGGTTAGGAAAGTTAGCCGATGCCTCTTGGCAGGAAAGTGGCAAAACCAGGACTCACACCCAGGTTTATCTGACGGCAAAGCCAGGCCTGTTCCTACACCCCTTGGAACAGCATGCTCAGGTCAGCCTGCCAGCCCCCCTTCATCTGGTGTAATCCTCCACCCCAACCCCAGCCCAAGCAGGTTCAGACAGAGGCAGTGACCGCGAGCAGGCTCTGAGGTCCTACCCAGGAGCGGGCTGGGGCAGGCAGGGATTCCACAGAGTGGGCAGGAGTTGGTACATGTGCCAAAGCCCAAGGTGGTGGGAGGCTGGCAGACAGGAGCTGAAGGTGCAGTTTCCCTCTGACTTTGCCCCAGTTTCCATCCTGGGAAGCCAGAGGCAGGATTCAACAGGCCTCCAGGAGGGAGCAGCTAGGTAGCCCCCACCTTCCACCACCTTTGCTGGAACAGCATCAAGGACAGTTCCCCTCCCCCACGTCAGGAGGAGGGGTATCCATACTCACCGTGGGGAAAACCACAAGGTACCCACTCCAGGGAGGAGCAAGTTCTCAAAACAAGAGTCCTGGGTGCCCCCACTGAGGAATAGAGAGAGCACTGGAGTGAGTCACCACCCTCGGCCGTGTTTAATAACCAACAATGGCGTACCAGCTAAAAGCATGTCCTGGGAGGTCCACAGCTTGATAATGTAGCAAACCCTGGCCTCTGGGAGCTCCTGCTCTAAAGCAGAGTTCTCAAACTCTACAGTGCACTCAGATTCCAGGGAGTCTTGCTAAAATGTAGATTCTGCTTCAGCAGGCTTGGGATGGAAACTGAGATTCTGCGCATCTGACCAGCTCCCACCCCCAGGTGGCGTGGCACTGCTGGGCCAGGGGCCACAGTGCTGTGGCTTGGTGCCCATTGGAATCAGCTGGAAAACTAAAACAACCTGAGGTTTGGGTCCACACCGGAGATTCTGATCTATTTGGCACAGGGTGTAGCCTGGGCATTTGGACTTTTAAAACCTCATCGGATGATTCTAGTGTGCAAACAAGCATGAGAACCCCTGCCTTCATTGTAGGCACAGATGTAGAAACAGCCTTCACCTGCCCTGGACAAAGGAGGCATCAGAAATGTGACTGGCACCCTCCTTAAGCAGTCATTTCAACCTGGGGAGGGGGACATTCATGCAGGAGAGGATTTCCTAGTTTTAAGGTATTTACCGTGTGCCAGGAGAAGTGTTATGCCGCCTACGTTCATCTCATTTCATCCTTACTCTAGCACCAAGAGACTGGATGTATAGTCACCCCATTTCACAGGTATGGAACCTGAAGCTCGAGTTGGTGAAGTCGTTTGGCCAAGTGCTCTGATAGTAAGTGGCAGAGCCAGATCTGAAACCCAGGTCTCTCGGACTCCAAGGCCTGTGTTCATTCCAAGGCATCTCCCCACCAAAGGAAGAAATCACAAGGAGGGTGACTTTGGAGCTGTGCCTAGAAGGGGGAGCCGGGTGCTAATCCGAATCCAGCAAACTTCTCTCTGAGCCTTGGTTTCCTCATCTGTCTAAAGGAGGGGAAACCAGATGGTCTTGAGGACTCTTCCAGCATTCCTGTTCTGTAAGCCCAGGTTCCCGGTTTCACCAGTGTTCTGCTCTCTCCCCAGACATAAAGTACATCGAGGTGACCTCCACCAGATCAAGGTGTCATGATGGCCCCCAGTGCTGCTCCAGCCCATCTGTCACCCCGCCCTTTGGTTCCCCACGCAGTGGTGGCCTCCTCCTTTCCAGAGACATCCCCCGAGAGACTCGAAGCAGCAGCGAGAGCCTCATTTTCTCTGGGAGCCAGGGCAGGGGGCACCAGCGCCCCCCTCCCCACTCTGGGGCTCCCTCTTCTCATCCCCCACCCTCTCCCAGCATCTCTATCCCCGGCATGGGGAACAAGGCCTCGGGCCCCCATGGCTTGGGCTCCCCACTGGCAGCTTCTCCAGGCTTGGAGAAGGGGCTGGGGGGCCTGGCCCCACAGCAGGGCAGCAGGGTCTCTGTGTTGTCAGCCAGCCCAGCATCCGATGTCAGCTACGTGTTCGGAAGGTAGGTCACTCCCACTGTAGCTTCTGATATTGTCTCTGCAACACACACACACACACACACCCTAAAAATCATAGACAGGCACCCTGTTCTATCGGAGCAAAATCAGGTTGTACACCAAAAACAAAAGAGTGAATATTCTCTTTTATGCCATCACAGCCATTTGGACCTCAAGCTTTCCTCAGGCACTTAGAATATAACTCAAAATTTTGAGAATATAACAAAAATTTTGATTTATGCCTTCCTCTTGAGAAAAGAACTGTTTACATTCATGAGGCTGACCTGTATCCTTTCTAGCACTCATACAACCCATCTGAAGGAAGGGATTTTTTTTAAAACACAGGGATGTAAATAAAATTTGGAGGCCTGGGATAAACCATTTAGGAAAGAAAAGCCTCCTTCCTCTTTGTTGCTAGCAAAACCTAGCAGGAAGGAGGCGAACCTGCCTGTCCCCCTGCCCCCCAGCCCAGTTTGCTGGCCTCACAATAAAGCTGCACGCACACACCCATCCTGTCCAAGAGGACCAAACCTCAGGACCTCTGTCCCCCACACCGACTCCAGAGCCGATGTGCCAAGGCAGTCCTTGGCAAGGAGGCCGGGATTCCATGGCCATGGCCATTGGCATGGGCCTCTGAACTCAGAGAGAAGTCTGGCTGGATGCAGAGCTGGCCTCCCCCTCTTCCTCCAGCTGGGGAGTTCCCTCTGCATCCACCGTGGACATGGTCCAGCCTGCGTGCAGGGCTCTTGGGAATGTTGGGTACTTGTGTGATAGCTCAGTCAGACCTGCCCGGCTGGGAAGGCAGAGGGGATCCAGTCCAGCCTAAGCCCACATGACCTGCAGGGGATCAGCTCATTAGCTACTTTAAATGACCAAAGACTGCAGTGCAGAGACATTTCTGTATCCTTCAGCATCGCTTGGGGATCAGGTGGGCATGCACTTTGCTTTGGGCTGTGGGGGATGGAGTATGCAATACTCTATTTAACCAGAGCTACGGGCACCAAGATCAGTAGATTCTGGAGCCTGGTTCTGACTCCTGCATGTCCACTAACAGCCTAACTCCCTGCCTGTCTGGTGCCCTCCCTGCAGCAGCCAGTCCCTCCTCCACTCCAGCGTCTCCAGCCATCAGTCATCTTCTAGATCCTTGGAGAGTCCAGCGAGCTCTTCCTCCAGCCTCCACAGCCTTGGCCAAGTGTCTCCGGGTACAAGAGCCAGTGACTTCCAGGTCCCCAGCAACCCCACCCCAAACATGGGCCAGCCCAGAGCAACTCACTCCCCACCACTGGCCAAGGAGCACGCCAACAGCTGCCCACCATCCATCACCAACTCCATGGTGGACATACCCATCGTGCTGATCAATGGCTGCCCAGAACCAGGGTCTCCCCCATCCCAGCAGATCCCAGGACACCAGGACTTTGTCCGACCTGGGGCCCCTTCTTCCAGCAAGTCTTGTCCAGCCACCAGGAGCCACAGCCAGACCCCTCTCACCACATCCTCAGAGGGTATGTTGTAAACCAGTCCTTCAGCCGTTGTGAGGTTCAGCTTGGGGGGAAAGACAAAGCATCAGTGGGTTTTTGCAATAGCAGGTCAATGCGCTGAACACCTACTGTGTGCCGAGCACTTTGCCAAAGAGTAGGGACAGAGAGATGGACACAGTTTAGAAAGAGACAAAAACCAAGGATCACTACAGAATAGAAAAACCACAGAAGGCAAGAGATGTCCTAAGTCTTATGGGGCCACAAAGGAAGGCGTGATCCTTTTAGTCTAAAAAACTGGGAAAGCTCCTTGGAGGAAGTGACATCTGAGCTGGATCTGGAAAACTGAATCAGATGTCTGGAGCCAGAGCAGGGGAGGTGGGGCATTCCCAGCAGAGGGAACAGCAAGTCCACGGTCATGAAGGTGTAGAAGCACATGCATGTTTAAGAAATGACTGGAGTGTTGGGTGTGGGATGAAGTAGTTGAGTAATCTGGGGCAAGATTGGGAAAGGTCTTGAACACCAAGCTAAAGAGTGGATTTTACCCATTAGGCCGCAGCATCGGGGGCTAGCAGGGAGTCTCAAACAGGAAAGTGATGGGGTCAGAGGTACATGTTCAATAGATAACTCTGGCAGCTGCATGGCAGATGACCTGCAGGGCCCGGCCCAGGCAGGGAGAGCAGTTTTGTTTTGATTTTCATCATGAAGTGGTCCAGACAAGCTGTAACGGGGGACTGCACCAGGGCGGGGCAGGGCGGAGGAGAGAGGACAGAGCCAGGAGACCCTCGGGATATGAAAACAGCAGGCTTGATGACTAATGCAAGAAAGGGAGAAGAAGGAGAGTCAGTCCTACCTCTGACGTTCGTGGATGACGAACACACAGAGAGCCGACGGAGACAATGCATTCCAATTCAGACAGCTAAAAACCACAAAGCAGCAAACACCCTCCTTCCCGTAGTCTGTGACTATAGGCGTCCAAAAAGAACAAAACCAGCCAGAACCCAAAGCAGTAAACACAGAGGCTCAGGCTTAGCACCCATAGGGTGCACCTCTCCAGAGAAGAGCCCCTGCAGAGCCCCAGGGACACTGTCCCTGCTCCCCACCCCCCACTCAGCCACAAGCATCAGGGGGACTCCTGGGGGTTATGATGTTCACTCTGGCCCACACTGCCATTCAGGAAGCCAGGTCAATGTAAGCAAGAGAAAAATGGCATATAGGTGTGCCTTTGAATCTGCTCTGATCGTTTTCCCGGAATAAATCATTTGCAGATTTTAGTACCTTTTTTTATGATGAGTTACTCTCAGCTGGCCACAGCACACACCTTTTCAAGATACCAAAATGGAAAACCACTGTTCTCTGCCTTAGGGACCCAGGGAAGTGGCCATTTTGTCATCTCAATGAGCACATTTACTTAGTCCAGCGATATTCCCATCCTGGTTTGGTGGTGCCCCAGGATATCACTCATTATACCCTGGGGTCTTATCAAAGTCTGCAAACTTTCTCCAAACAAAATCCTTGCTAATTGCCTAGGCTATTGGAATGTCAAAAACCCTCAGAGACGGTTTAGTACACTTAGTCCCCTCTGGGCTTCAGGAGCAAGACAGTTGTCCCAAATCAGAGTCAGGAATCCTGTCTCCTGACTTCTGCACAGGCTCATCTGCCCAGATCTGCTGCCTTCCTTTCCTCAAACTTTTCTTTCATTTTCTTTTCCAAACTGAATATGCCCCCCAAGACACTTGTAGCATTCTTAAGGGGGAAGAGAGGGTAAAACCAAACACATGATGCATCTCAGAATCCCTTATTTATCCCTTCTTTCAGGCCACACCAGACAACACAAGATTTGAGAAACTGTTTCTCATTAAACTGAGATTTTATCTGTTTGTGATTTATTACCAAGGATACGAGGGGAGACTCCTAGGTCCTAGATGCGCCAAGCCCTGAATTCTTCTGTTGGATTTTGCCTCTTGTAGGCAGTTGGAGATACAGTGGGGTTGGGGTAGGGTAGGGTGGGTTGAATGGGACCACTGCGCAGAGGTGGGGGAAGGGTCTCTCAGCTCCCCTTGGTCCAGCCTAAAGAGTCCCCCCTCTCTGTCTTCCAGGTCCCACCAGGGACATGCAGCCCACCATGAAGTTTGTGATGGACACATCTAAATACTGGTTTAAGCCAAACATCACCCGGGAACAAGGTAAAAGGAAGCGCTGTGTTTCAAGGGATGAGTGACCCAGGAGTCAAGTCTGGGTCTTGCATCTTGCATCAGGCAGATGGGGCCCTGGGTCATGGTAGGGGAGGGAATGGCAAATGGTAGGTCCAGGGAAGGGGGATATCGTGCAAACCTCATGTCCTGAGGAAATAGGGACTGCAGCAGGAAGGGTGGAGATTAGACAATAGGAAGGACTTCCTTGGAACACAAGGTGATTCTGTAATGTCTGCTCTATGAAGATTCTATGGGGCTGGGGGACAGGGGTGTCCAGGTGGGGGGGAGGTAACTGTCTCTGACCCAAGGATTGTTCCAGCAATCGAGCTGCTGAGGAAAGAGGAGCCAGGGGCTTTCGTCGTGAGGGGCAGTTCTTCCTACCGAGGCTCCTTTGGCCTTGCCTTGAAGGTGCAGGAGGCCCCTGCACCTGCCCCGAACCGATCAGGTATGCATATCTGTCTCTTCATTCAAGGCCTCACAGAGGCAACAGGCTGTGGTAGGTTCTAGTCCCAGCTCTCCACTGCTACCTTGCAGCAGGCCCGTAAGTACTCCTGGGAGGAGGGTCAGCCCTCTCCCAGCTGCCTTCCTGCACCAGACACTCTGTAAGGAGCTCCTTCCACGGCAAGCCTGAGCTTCCTTTGCCTCTGGGAGTCCCCAGATTCCCTGCTCTGCTCTCATGGGGGGAAGAGGAGGAAGCTCCCAGCCCCTCTCCAGGATGCTCTCCTCTGCCCACCCCCCACCTTCGCTGTCCAGACCAGCTTTATTGTGAAGGAACCTAATGTAGTAATAACGTGTGTGCCCTAGCTTATCACGTGTATGTGACAGTTTATCACGTGTGATAGCTTATTGAGTGAATGCACTGGCTTATTACATGTGCGTGATAGCTTATCACATATGTGCTAGTTTATCACACGTGTGATAGCTTAGCACATGCTTTCCCGTGGTCTCACACACACAACACACATCTCTGGGGCATGCACCCTGCACTGGGATACCTCGCTAGGGAGATAGATAAAAACAGATCATTATAGTACAAAGTACCTAAGTTACAGCCCCTCCCCAAACCCCAGGAGTATAGCTCTCATGTAACAAAAGGATCAGGTAAATAGGTTCCAAGAGTTAGTTAATGACACCACCCCCTGAGAGCAAAGATGAAAACCCCAACTTCATGCTCTCTACACCATGCTGCTCTGGTTAAATAAGAAAGTGACCTCTGGGGCAGTATTGGTTATCAAGAACACCTTGCCAACGAGCACAGAGAGGAGGAAACCATGGGCGGGTGGAGAAGAGGCAGAGGGGCACTGTTTACCCTCCAGGGCCAGCCTAGCTCCAGCAGGGACCATCTGGTGAAGAATCACAGCACCTGGGAAGGAGTGGGTAGAAGAAGAGAGAAATCAGGCTGAAGGATTAAGATTTGATCTCAGTAGTCACTGGGACCATCCCCAGTAGCTCTTGAGACCAAGAGAAAGTTCTCCTGAGAGGAGAATTACTGGACGCAGAAACCTTTGAGCAAACATATTGGCACCTCCTTTGTGGGAGGCCTTGAAGATAGGGTTCCCCCTAGCAGTCCCACCCACCCCTAGGCAGGGGAACAAACCAGTTAACCTCTGGATGGACCGGGAGGAGGCGGGTCAGGGAACGAGTTGGTCAGTGTTCAGCTAACACTGGGCTCTGGAACCCCCATCCACATGCGCTCTTTCTTCTATCTTTGTCCAGGTGAGGACAACAGTGACCTCATCCGCCACTTCCTCATCGAGTCTTCCGCCAAAGGGGTGCATCTCAAAGGAGCAGACGAGGAGCCCTACTTTGGTGAGCCTCTCCAGCCTGCAGGCCCCTGGGTGGGCCCCACCCTTCTGGGCTGGGAGACTGGTCTGGGGAAAGCCTTCTCACGCAGGGCTGCCTGTTTCCTTGCAGGGAGCCTCTCTGCCTTTGTGTGCCAGCATTCCATCATGGCCCTGGCCCTGCCCTGCAAACTCACCATCCCACAGAAAGGTGGGTCTGGGCCCCAAAGAGGCAACCCCGGGGAACTAAAAAGGCTCCTAGTGGTCACATCCCACCTTATTTATGGATTAGTGTCACAGTTAAAAGTGCTTCACCTAGCATCCATCAGCATCTTCACTTCCTGGCTTGAGAATTTGAGAATGTCGACCCCTCTGAGCCTCTGTTTCTTCCTCTATGAAATGGGGACAGCCATCATCATACTTACTTAAAGGATTGGTTGGGGGTTAAATGAGCCGGTCCAGGCAAGGCTCTCATCACAGAGTATGTGTTTGATAAATAGGAGCCTTCTTTGAGAGGATGAAAGGAACATAAGTCGGCCGGTTTGGAGAGGGTTGTTTTTTTCTTCCGGGTCCAACCTTTACTGGGCACTCCCTCATTCACACATCCCTCAACACAGCTGTGTCAAATAGGTGTTATCCCCATTTAACAGATGAGAAAAGGAGGGCTCGAGGAGCTAAGTAGCTCGCCCAAAGGCACACAGATCAGACCTCAAACTGAGATCAGGAAGTCCCATCCAGAGCCCACAGCCCAGCCGCATCAGCAGCTGGAGTAGATGATCCCCCGGGTGTGCAGGAGGAGCAGAAGAGGGGTTCTGGGAGTGGAGTCAGGGCAGGGGGAGCCCCTGGTGTGGTGATGGGGAAAGCCTCCCTACATTCTGCAAAGAAAGGCCTGGGTTTGGGATGGGGTGTGAAAGAAGGGAGGAGGTGAGAGGCTTCTGAGGACCAGGTGACTGCAGCAGTCCAGGGGCTGGAGGAGTGAGGAGGCGAAAGAGGGACCAAAAGGCTTGCAAGTCAGGCATCTGGGGAGCCCCAAGTGGCCCCGTTTGTCTAATTATGGTAATCACACCAGGTTTCTCAACGGCTTGCTTCCTGAAGGTGGGGGCGGAGGTGGGAGATGTTCAAGGGGATTAATGTTCCTACGAGAAGAGTCCGTTCACTCCACCCCCACCCCCTCTGGGGACTGTTACTTTGCTTTGGCTCAGAATTGGGAGCTGGAGACTCCTCAGACCCCACTACAGACAGCCGGGCCTCCCACCTGAAGAAATCTGCAGGTAAGTGGCATGGGGGAGGCTCCAGGCTTGCCTGAGCCCCCATAGGGCCCCTCCCAACCCCACGCACACACTTGTACATGCAGGTCCACACATGTTCCCACTACAGCTTTGTTTCTTCGTCCTTAACAAGGTGCCCCACGGTCCTCCCCATCCCTATAAACCTGGAGGTGAGAGGCTGCAAGCCTGGGTGGGGGGAGCCCGTGGGGGTGGCAGGAGAGAGGGAGGTTGGTGTGGCTTACACCCCATCCTGCACACTCATGGGCACATGTGGACATGCTGGGGCCTCTCTGGTTCTGAGGGACCTGCCCTAGAAGTGATCTCTGGGTCTGGGATCCTCTGTGGAGTGTCAGGTCCAAAGGCCAGGCACAGATCAGCACTTGTCCGAGTGCCCTCCCCCCATTCTTGTCTTCTCCACCTTCTCTTGTCTATGAACCAGGGCCCTGGGGTGGGTGGAGGTAGAGACAGTGCCAACCATGCTTCTGGACAGAAGGAAGGTTTGCCTGGACATCCCTACACATAGGGCAACAGCTTTACTCCACCCTAGAGGGCCAAAGGCCAGAGCAATGCAAAGCCACAGATGCTCCCAACATCCTCTGGGGTTGGCCTTGAATTGCAGTCACCTACACAGTCCTGCCTGCCTGCCTGGTGGCTCAGAGGAGCCCCACTGGATTCCTGAAGAAGGAAGAGCCCCGACGCCAGCTCTGGGCAGAAGGAGGACCAGGGCCTGGGGGACCCTACCTGCCCCTGCATGGTGGATCCTGGCAAGGCCTAAGCACAGCATTTACATCCCCCAGGCTGCCATGCCCTGTATCTGACCTCTGTGAGTGTAGAGACCCTGAGTGGAGCCCTGGCCGTGCGGAAGGCCATCTCAACCACCTTTGAGAGGGACGTCCTCCCCACACCCACCGTGGTCCACTTCAAAGTCACTGAGCAAGGCATCACCCTGACCGATGTCCAGAGGAAGTAAGGGGCTTCCCTTGCCTTGGGGCTGCTGGGCGGGGCAGGGGGATCTGGAGGGGATGGCTGAGATGGCCGTGGATCAGTGATGAAGGTAGGATTCAGGATTCTGGACCCAATGTGGTCAGTGACTTGCTGAGTGACTCCAGGCAAGTTCTCTGCCTTCTCTGGTCCTCACGCCAATGACCCCATCCCAAAGTCCCCCTTTCAGTGGCACTGGTTCAATCTGGTTCATCTACTGATGAACCTCGTCCCTAAGTCCCCCTTCCAGGACACTGGTTCAGTCTGGTTCATCCACTGATGGAACAACTGCAGAAGGCCAGACTTTGGCTGCCCACTTCAACACAGTGGCTGAAATCACTCCTTCCCCGGGCTCAGGGCTTCACAGTCTGGCAGGATCCTGGCCCTGGGCTGGAGGAACAAGAGATGAGCAAGACATCATTCCTTTCCTCAAGCAGTTAAATGACACAGTGGGCAGGGGGCGGAGGAGAGAGGGTAGAAAACCTGAATATATAGGACACAAGGCAGATTCATTCCATGAAAAGAGAGAAGCCTGGGGCGCCTGGGTGGCTCAGTCGGTGACGTGTCTGCCTTCGGCTCAGGTCATGATCCCGGGGTCCTGGGATCGAGCCCCGCATCAGGCTCTCTGCTCTGCAGGGAGTCTGCTTCTCCCTCTCCCTCTGCCCCTCCGCTCGAGCGCTCTTTCTCTCTCTCTCTCTTTCAAATGAATAAATAAAATCTAAAAAAAAAAAAAAAGGGGAAAGAAAAGAAAAGAGAGAAGTGCAAACATGTGCCCCAAGGCCCAGCAGTGGGAAAGGTCACAGCAGGCTGTAAGGGGTCTAACTGGGAAGCTTCTTGGAGAGCAGGGCATCTGAACTTTGGGAGAGCTAGAGATGATGGAGGTAGGACATGGCACTGGGACAGGCTCTCACCAGCAGTCCTTCTCTTCCAGGGTGTTTTTCCGGCGCCATTACCCCCTCACCACCCTCCGCTTCTGTGGCATGGACCCCGAGCAACGGAAGTAAGTTCAAGTCTGGGCCAAACTCACAAAGCCATCCAGGGCCTAGCTGCCCACTGAGGTTTCTTGCTGACTCTGGGACTGGGGTCACAGACAAAGCCTGTGAACCTCGAGGGGCTGGGAGCAACAGGATGAGGGGAGGGTGGGACCCAGTGGGGTGTGGTCACAGCTGGCCATTGTCCCCAGCTGCTCAGCCAGAGTCCTGTGGAATGCAGAGAAGCCTCAATACTCATTCCTGTCCCTCTTCCTTTCCCACAGGTGGCAAAAGTACTGCAAGCCCTCCTGGTAAGGCTTCCCTGTGTCCTGTCAGTCACCGTAAAAGGTCTCCCTGGGCCAGAACCTGGGACCCAACAAGAGGAAGAACTCAGGAAAGGAAGGAGGCCCTGTCCTGACCTTAAGAGAACCCATGGTTTTGATGGGGGTGGCACAGGCCCGGGTCCTCAGAGAGCCTCCAGTCTGAAGGGGGAGACATGAGCCTGGGAGCCCTCGGTCTTATGTAGGAGGCACAGGCTCTAACCTCAGGCAGCCTTAATCGATGGGGATGCCCCAGTCTGATGGTCAAGACACATCCTTGCCCTCAGGAAGCTTCCACTCTGATGAGGAATATGCAGGTCCTGTCCTCATGGAGCCGCCATTCAAAAGGAGGGTTACCTAGATCTTGAACTCGGGGGTCTCCCAGTCTGACAGAGGAGGCCCATCCTACCCTCAGAGAGCTGGGGAAGGGGCAGGGCAGAGCACCGTACCAGCTGAGATCACCCCTCCCAGCCTCTCTGGGCCCCACCACCTCACCCAGGCTATGTTCTCCCACCAGGATCTTCGGGTTTGTGGCCAAGAGCCAGACAGAGTCACAGGAGAATGTGTGCCACCTGTTTGCAGAGTATGACACAGTCCAGCCAGCCTCCCAGGTCATCGGCCTGGTGGGTGCCCTGCTGCAGGACACAGAAAGGATGTAGAGGGAGGGAGCTTCCCGTGCACCTTCCTGGACACCCGAAGGGGGCTAGAACCCCTGAGCAGGGGCTTGTGGCCACACTAATGAGCCAATCTATTGGACTGGGGAGAACGGTACCAAGTTGAAACCCTGGAAACCTAATGACCGTCAGCAGTGACCTTCATCCAGACCCAACTGGGTCTCAGTTTCCTCAACCATAAAAAGAGGCCAATAGACAGGACCAGCTGTGCTTCTCAGACTTTGATGGCATCTCAACAAGCTCCCTGTGATTCTGAAGCACGCCCACATCTGAGGACCCCTGACTCCATCAACTTGGACACTGCCAATGCAGAAGCCTGAGTTAGAGACCTGCGACCCTCTGTCGTGGCAAACAGAAGGTGCTGGGTTGGGACCCATGGGCCCCAATGCTGACCTGGGAGAGGTGATATGCAAGGATCGACCAAAGGAGGGATGGACGGACTCTATTTCCCTCCATATCTGTTCCTTTCCCCACTTCCGTAATGGCTTCTTGGGCAGCTGTTCCCAGGACAAAGCAGGATCTGCCTGCCCTGGATTCTTTAGGCCAATGTGGCCACAGTTGTCAGGGCGGCTTAGCAAGGGGGATCTTGTCCTCATGGTCAGAGACCACCCAGCTGCCCTCACATCCTTGATGTCTAGTTCCCACCACTGCAAATGAGTATCAGCCCCATCTTTTCTCTCAATTTTTTGGTAAGCAAGTGTCCTCCAGCTGGTGTCACAACTGCCCTAATGTTACTTATGTAACCCACGGGAGGGAGGTGGGGGCAGGGAGACCCTCTGCTCTCCAGAGCAGATGCCAGGGCCAGCTTTCTCTGGTTCTGCCTCAGCTCCCGTCCTGCTGAGTGCCCCCTGCTTCCCAAAACACACACATAGACACCCCGACAGGCCCAGCAGTAGGGTATCTATGGTCTTACAGCCACACGGGGGCAGCAGAGAGTCATGAATGCAGACAGGCCGCCAACTCAGGAGGTTTGGAGAAGCTGGGCAGTCTTTCCCCCACCCCCACCTCCGTCAAGACTCCCAAGAAGCTGGAATCCTTTGTCTAACAGGCCTGGGGTCCTAAGAAAACCACACCGTGAGGGTGGAAGAGGAGGTTCAGAGAAGAAGCCCACTTTTGTTCTACAAGGAGCAAATGCCTGCCCCCTCCCAGCTGTGGGCCCTGCCACCCCATCGTTATCATTATCTTTGGCCAAAGCTGGGCCTGACGGATTGTGATTTCAACCCAGGAAACCAAACCGGACTGAGGCTGCCCTGGGCTGGCGGGACCGGCTGAGAGCAGCCCGCCCAGCCTGTGCTCAGGCACTGCCCCATCCCTGGAGAGTAGAGAACACTAGACAAGTTCTGAAGGTCATATTCAGGAGACTGGCAGAGAGCCCCCCCCTTTTACCCATGGGAGCCTGTGTAGTTCTCATGGAAAATAAAGTGTCTGTCTTGGCATAACAGTTGGTTCTAAGGCATTCGGGGCTGCCCGCTCAGAGGTGGAGACCGGAACAGAGAGGGGCCCTGAGTTGGCAGGTGATGGCTATGTCATAGAGAACACTCCCTCCTACACCCCTGGCCACAGCAGCACAGTCTGCATTGGCTTCCCTTCATAAGCCATCTCTTCGGCCATTCTGTGTCCCCCACATGGCCCACACATGCGGCTTTCTTGCTCGTGACTCCTTGCCTGCCATTCTGCCAGGAGGACAGAGAATTGAGGTCTCGCCCTTGTCCCAGGGCTGAAGATGAGTCTGTGTGGCCCCCCTGACAGATCCCAAGGTCTCACTCGGGCTCCCTCAGGGGCAAGGAGAGGCAACAGAAACATGGGTGGAGTCGAGAAGAGTCTCTGAACCTAGATGAGCCCTGAGCTACCAGCTCAGCCCTAAAGAAATAGACAATGGCTTCATCCCACCCTGGGCCTGGGGGTTCTACGACTAGCTTCTGCCAGCTGGCAGTCCAAGCCTTGCCAAGTGGTATAGGAGGGGCCTCAGGAAATCTACTTTCCTAAGGGGCCTTAGGAAGGGGAGCTGCTTCTTCTGTTCAGGCCGAGTTCTGTGACCCAGTGGCAGGAGCTGCCCTGGAGGGCCTGTGAAGAGACCCTCCCAAAGGCCTTGAATCACTGTTGAGAAGCCCTGCCTCCCCTCCCACTACCAAACTTCAATTCCAACCTCCCACCCCAGCCCCCCTCAGCCTGGCCCTGGACCGAGTCCATGGAAGGTAATATCTCTGGTGCATTTACCACAGCTCATCTTTCCTCCAGGAACATTTAACAAAGAACTTGACTTAGACTTTTGCCGATGGGCAGAGCAGCCAGCCCAGCAAGGATAGGAGGGATGGTGAGCAGAGGGGAGGAAAGATAGCCACCAAGCCAGGAGCCAGGAGGGGAGGGGTCTTCATACCCCAAGAGTTTTCTGTTCAGGAGGTCCCAGGACTTGTAGCCCTTGGTCTGAAGCCTCCCTCCCCAGTATCTTCCAATGTCACCCCTCCCAACTTTCTACCCTCCCCATCCTGCTGTCTACACACACATATACCACCCACCCACCCCTCCCTCACCCTCCTTCCCCGGGTTCTCCTGTCCTTCGCCAACCCATTTCTTCTTGACCCTCCTGCCTCAAACCCATCATCTCCCTCTTTACAGAAAAACCTTCCTTTCTCTCACTCTTGTCCCCTGTAATTTCCCCGGGTGGCTGGACCCACAGCAAAGCGCAGTTCGGATCGATAGGAAGGGAGAGGGGCAGCCACCTGCACTGCCAATCATTTTTCAAGCCTCAGACTGCCACCCTCTCTAAACCCTGCCTCTTTTCTGGCTACAGAGTGACCTCCCCAGAAGGCTGAAGCACCCTCACGCCGCCACCTCCCCTCCACTCTTCTGTCTGCTCACCTCTGCTCTTTCATCCTCCACCTCCTGTCCTGAACTCTCAAGCTATCCAACAGGCGGAGGGCTTGGAACCAGGACAGGAGTGGGAGGTGAAGGGCTTCCAACCCAGAGATTGGTGCCTTGCTTCATGCAACAAGGGTTTTCTGGCTGGATGCTTTGTTCATGTGAGCTGGGAAAATAGATCAGTGCAACAGCGTTCTAACCGAGGTGTGTGAGTGCCATGTGGGGCTGGCAGGAAAAGTAGAAACAGGGAATGTAAACTTTATCCATTTGGAGGGAATGAGGGCAATGTTACCAAGGAGGTAACATTCGAGTTGGGTCTTCAAGAATGAAAAGGAGTTTAGCGTGCAAAGAAACCATGGAGGCTCTTACGTGCTAAGTACAATGTAAGGCACACTATGTATGTTTAATCCCATTTTACTGAGGCTCGGAGGGTTAACTTGCCCATATTTTCCTAGCTGGGAAATGGCAGAGAAATAGGATTCCAAATCTGGGCCCGTTCTGCCTCTGCATTCTCAGACAAGCTGATGGATGAATTTGTGCATGAAGCACACAGGTATGAGATGGTACCATGTTCAGTGTGGCTAAAGTATATGGTACCCAAGGAAGTAAGTGAGAGAGGAAGCAAAGGAGAGTCAGGAGCCATATTATCAAGAAACTTGGGTTCTAAGCTGAGAACGTCTAGGGAATGAATACTTGTTAAACGCATGGATGAGTGAGTGAATGAATGAATGAGGTTGGGCTCAAGACCCTTTGTGTACAGTTGCACAGGTTGTGCAATGCACAATTATACATGGCAACCTGCTTGGGTTTCATTCTGTAGGCAATGGGGAGACGTCAGAGGCTTTTCAGCCAAGGAGTAAGTGACCAGATTTGTGCTTTAGAAATAGGGCTGTGGGGGGCGCCTGGGTGGCTCAGACGGTTAAGCGTCTGCCTTCGGCTCGGGTCATGATCTCAGGGTCCTGGGATCAAGCCCCGCATCGGGTTCCTTGCTCAGCGGGAAGTCTGCTTCTCCCTCTTTCTCTGCTGTTCCCCCTGCTTGTGCTCTCTCTCTCTGTCAAAAATAAATAAAATCTTAAAAAAAAGAAATGCTGCTGTGGGGGCAGGAGACAGGACCTGAGGCCTGGGTTGGGGAGAAGTGTGACTGAAAGAGGAAGCTGTGAGAACTTGGACTTCAGGCCAGGAAAGGGATAAGAGCCTAAGGAGACAGGCTGGGACAGGAGCCTACCTGATCTAGGCCTGGGTCCTGGGTTCCTATGACTTGAAGGGCCACGTGGGAAAGAGCAGGACCTCCCTCCCAGTCCCCCTGATATTAGTCTCCTCAGGCCGCCGTAACACAATACTGGGTGACCTAAACAACAGACACTTAAACTTTGTCACAGTTCCGGAGCTTGAGGTGCCAGCATGTTTGGGTTCTGGTGAGAGCTCTCTTCTTGGCTTGTAGATGGCCACCTTCTCGTTGTTTGTGCACATGGGCCTTTCTTCAGTGTGTGCTCCTGGAGAAGGAAATCTCTTCTTCTTAATAAGGCCACCAAGTCTCTAGCATTAGGACCCCACCCTTCTAATCTCAATTAACTTTAATGAACTCCTAAAAATACTATCTCCAGATACAATCACACTGGGGGTTAGGGCTTGTGAACTTGGAGGGACACAATTCAATCCTGCCCCAGCCACGTTCCCCACTCCCACAGTCCCCCTGTGCTGGCCAGGCTGGGGCTCTCTTCTTCCTGACGCTTGCCCTCAGAGACAGCCTGGGGCTTGTTTTGTAAGCCTCTGCTTCTTGAAGGCATCTCAGCCTTTGCCTCCCTGCAATGGAGTCTTGTTGAGGAAGTCAAGTGGAGTTTGTTTTGCAGCAGGCCTGGAGGCCGGGGAGGCGAGCCAGGAGGGAACCAGAGAACATGAGGAGGGAAAGGAGAAGGGAGAATGCCACTCACTTGCTCATTCACTCATTCACCAAACATGTGCTGCACAGGGCAGCGTTAGGCATACCGGGGCTGGGCAGGGAATGGGGAAGGTGTCTGCGTGTGCCCCAGGAGAGACGTTCTGTCCTCCACAGCATTAGATGTGACACCCGTGAACACTGAGATGAAACATATCATTTGTCTAGTTCACGCCACTCTCACCTACACACACACACACACAACTTCCCTCTTCTGCATCAAGAATTAGAAGCCTGGGGGGGTCAGGCAGATGTGGGTGGCAGGTCCCCTCTGCCATTGACTAGCTTCATGACTTATCAAGAGTCAGACGCTCAACCAACTGAGCCATCCAGGTGCTCCTATCTCATTTAATCTTGACGGCAATACTTCATAAGTACTATTATTTATCCTCATTTGATGGATATAGAACTGTGGAGTAGGAGACCAAGTCAGTCTCTCAGGGTCCACCAAGAATAAATAGCGCAGTGAGATTTGAACCCAAGCAATCTGGACCCAAGCCCATGGTGACAATGACGATAATAGTGACATTTGGAGCTTATTGAACCCAAGGTCATCAAATCCAATCCCCTGCCTCCACATACACCAGGATACGGCTGTCTGCCCCTCATTCTGGTGTCTCTGCCAAACCCCTCCTCTCGCATCAGGGATTGTGTCCCCAGCCCCAGGCTGCTGGGGATGTTGACAAAGTCACCCCTCCCTCTTCCTGCCTGGAAAGTGGCACATCTCCCACTATAATCTCCCACCCAGAATCTTCCCTCAGGACCTCCTTCCTTCTTCCCCAACTAGAGCCCTAACTTTAGCTTCCCCTTTCTGGTGCCTAAAGAGGCCTTTCCTATGGAAAGTGTAGGTGCCCAAACATTCCCCCTGCACTCACTGGGAGATGATGAGTTCTAATCCACTTCTGCCACCAGCTCCTTTATGCCTTCAGACAAGCAAGCCACAGACCCCAGTAGGCCTCCATTTCCCATCTGTGTAATGGGTGAGCTGGAGAAGAACTTAAAGGCTGCTCCCAGCCCTGGTGTTCTTGATTTTGACCTTTCTCAGCCACCAGTCTAGAGCCATCCTCTCTCCCCCTCACATGCACCCCTCTCCAATGAGATACTGCCCGGCTCTCCCCAAAGCTTCCTGTGTGGTCTTCCCCACCACTACCTCCCACCCTAGAACTATGGGATCTGCCTGTGGGTAGCCTCTGCTCTCACCCCACTCCAGACCTGCCCTCTACTTTGGATTGTGCTGACCCTCCCTTCCTCTGCCAGGGCCCAGAGTCCCCTACAAGGCCACCATCTGCAGAGAGCACAAAGGGAGGCTAGCCCTTCCCCAGCCAGTGAGCCAGCTCCCCTCATTAGAGCCCCAAGAATATCCCCACTGCAGGGATTTACAAAATCCCTTTGCATTTTAAAGGCAAACTTCCCCACACCTCTCCCAAAAAAGAAAACTTTTCAAAACTTTTAAGGTCCCAGTTTACATTTCTTACATAAACCCCCCTGGGCCTACTGCCTGGGATTTAGGACTCACCCCTAAATTCAAAATCTCTTTTGGGGAGGGTTTTTGTTTTTACCACAACCCCTCCCTCATTGCATGGGGCAAGGACTGCCCAGGGCTTTTGGAAGTGGGGGTGGTCACAGTTCTGGGCTGGCCTGGCCTGACCCCTCACAGAGCCAGCGATCAGGCCAGGGTCACTGAGCAGTCACATGTCACTTTGAATGGGAAGCCTTGAACTGAGGCTGAGAAATGAAGTTGGGAAACAGCTCAGCCAAAGGCAATTGGACTTTTTTTTTTTTACTTATGTTTTTTGGGGGAAAAAAACCTCTATTGTCCGACTAACCTTCCATGATGCTGGAAAATTGAATTTATTTCCTGAGCAATCTGGTCCAATTTCCCCTGGGTGGAGACAAGACTGGGCTTCCCTCCCTGCTGTTCCAATTTAGAAGCTCTGGTTCTGCTCAGAGACCAGGACCCAGGAGGGAGGCAGGGACCCTGAGCCCTGGCCCTTCCAGGCAGCGCGCCCCTCCCCCACCCCACAATCCTTTCCCAGGAAGCCCCCCTTCCAGCCCCTGTGGGTAAGGAAGCTTCCCCCCTGCCCAATCCCCCCAGTCTCAAGGCCCCAGTGTTCATTTCCATTTTCACTTTCCCAGCAACCTGGGTTTGCTGGGCATCTGTCCTGGCCTGTCCCAGACCTACCCCAGCAATCCATGTGTGCCCCTCTGTGTCCCCCCAGCTTCCTGCCTCTGTTTCCAGTCTCTTCGGGGCAAGCCAATAGAAGTACAGCTGCAAAGCATTTGTGCTGGCCGCCAGGCTGGCGGGGGAGCCATCTGCAGCCGGGTAGCTGCCAGGCCTGCAATGACGGGAACCCTGGGCCCTAGCCCTTCCACCGCAACCCCCAACACAGGAACCTCTCTGTCTACCAAGGCCTAGGAGGCCAAGGGGAAGGGGAATGACCTTGAGACCACTGCAGGAGACAGTGTACAGACCTAGTCAGCCCTTACTTGGTAACCTGCAGCTGAGCTTCACTGCAGGGGTGGGGGAGGGGATGCTGCTCCCAGAGGAGGCTGTCGGATGGTAGGGGGCTGCCCACCCAAGCCTCAATGACAGATATGTCCTCAGCTGGCCAGCGCCCCACTGCTGCCCTTCCTGGGCTAATAGAAAAGTTCCCAGGCCACTAGTGGGTAGAGTAGGAAAGAGGGAAAGGACTCTCTCTCCTAGCCCCAGCACAGAGAACCCCAGGTCCCCACTTCCCCTAATCTACACCCACCTCCCCTCCTTGGGTGAGGGGGAGGTTGCATTGAGTGAATGGAGTTCTGAGATGCCTCCAGCCGCAGCAAACCCATTTGGTTCCAATCAGAGCAGGTTTCCAGATCACAGAGGGCACATGGGGGAGGGAGGCTGTGCACACAACCCCTCCACTCTATCCCCTCCCCAGAGTGCAGACCCTGTCCTATGAGATCTCCTTTCACCTCCCAGGTGGGTCTCACACAGCCACTGGAAGACTAGGTGAGGCAGGCAAATCTTAGGGGGCAACAGCATAGACCCCAGACCTCTGTCCATGTTAGCAAAACAGACTACAGGGCGCCTGGGTGGCTCAGTTGGTTGAGCGACTGCCTTCGGCTCAGGTCATGATCCTGGAGTCCCGGGATCGAGTCCCGCATCGGGCTCCCTGCTCGGTGGGGAGTCTGCTTCTCCCTCTGACCCTCCTCCCTCTCATGCTCTCTGTCTCTCATTCTCTCTCTCTCAAATAAATAAATAAAATCTTTAAAAAAAAAAAAAAAGAAGAAGAGACATGCTAAAGTATTCAGAAGTGGGGTGCCTGGGTGGCTCAGTCATTAAGCATCTGCCTTCAGCTCAGGTCATGATCCCAGGGTCCTGGGATCAAGCCCCACATTGGGCTCCCTGCTAGCCAGGAAGCCTGCTTCTCCCTCTCCCACTCCCCGTTTGTGTTTCCTCTCTCGCTGTGTCTTTCTCTGTCAAATAAATAAATAAAATCTTTAAAAAAAAAACAGACTACAGAGAGTGGGAAACTGAAGGAAAGAGGGTCCTGGCAGGAGGAGAAAGGGCTACAAACAGAGTCAGAGCAAGTGAAGGTCCCGGAAACTACCAGGTCCCAACTGGATCTTATCACAAATGGGGAAGCAGGGGTCCTGAGAAGGAAGTCCAATAGAACCACTTACTGAACTCAGCCCCAAGCCCTGTTCGTGCATTCCGCCCACCAGTCTTACCAGGAATTATGATCCCACCTTCAACAGACGGGAAAACTGTGGCTCATAGGAATAGAAGGTCCCACCTGCCCAACCTCACCCAAGTGGTAAGCAACCAGGGCCACCATTTTGCCTTCCCTGACATCTCTAGACTTGGATCAGGTGGGAGCCCAGTTCTGAAGAAATCTACCCTCCCCAGCTAGGGAGGTTCCCCAACCCTCACCTGCCCAGTCCCAACTTCTGTCTCCAGGCTCAGGATGAAAGGATACAAGCCTGAAAAAAAAAAAAAAAACAGCTTTCCTGGTCATGCCTTGGTGCCAGCATCCTAATCCTGGCCCTGGATGACTTTGGCACTTGGGTCTCAACTTCCGCATTGATAAAATGGGCCAGTGTTGTCTAAAACTGGGTTGGACAGTGATTCTGTGATTCCCTCAATTTCTATCATCCTAAACAAACCCAGAGGTTTCCCTTGGCTTAGGTGGTCTTTAGGAAGAAGGTCATCCAAATTTCAGAATTTAGAGCTGGTAAGGGAGCCAGCTCTAAAGAGAACGAGGGGACCCAGCCAGCCATGGAAGCTGCTAATCTCCATCTCTCCCTGGGGGGGACTTCACTGCCGCCTCCACTGAAAGCAATTTGTCATGCCCTGAATTAAGTGATTCCAACAAGGGTTTAATTTCAGTTTAATGGCTCTGTTTTTATGTGTAATTAAATACCATTGCATGGCGAAAATATGTTGTTTGCACTTTAGAGACTGTGTAAGGGCCCAGGAAGCCAATCCCACCGGGTTTCTACTCCCAGGCTCCACCAGCCCCTCCCCTAGTCTGGCTGGAATAATCCAGGTCATGGAGAAGGGGGTTGGTGACCTGGGAAGAGAGGAGCGGGGGGTGAGGGGAGAAATGGTCCTGGGGGCGCCTGCTCACTCAGTAGAGCATGTTTCTAATTATCCTCAGCACCCTCACTTCTGCTCCCTGACCCTAACTCTCCCCAGCCCCTAGGGCCTCAGACGTAGAGGGGACAGATCACTCTGACAGTGAAGATCTAATTAGACTCTTGGCTGGCTAGAGTGGTGTCCACTCCCCCATGGGTATGTGCAAAGGTCTGCCCTATTGTCTCTCCTCCACTTATTGTTCTCATTAACTCTCTCCTCCCCCATGAATATGCTTCCTCCCCATTGACCCTCTCCCCTGACACACAAACTGCCCCTTTCCTCCCCTCTTCCCTAAGACAACCCCAGGACCCAACAACTGACCCAACAGTCATAGCTGCCTGCCTGCCTCCCACATCATCTTGACTTTCTCCTTCTGGGTCAGAGGTGACATTGCCATAGGGGTCTGGAATGCAGGGGGAGTTTCTCTGGCTGGGAATGTTTCAGGGTCATTTACCACACAGTCATATCCCCCCCAGGAAGGGGGGCCAACCAGGCACCCCAAGTCCTGCATGCCTCATAACATTCTTGGAGCAGCTTGGTATAGTTGAATCTGGCCCAGAGGGCAGAGGAGTTGGGACAAGCAGCCTTTTCCTGGAAGGAGCTGAAGTGATTGCAGTAGCTGGAACCTAGGGGCCTTCGTAGGAGGAGGGGCCAGGAAGTTTGGCCAACTCTCCAGAGATGCCCCAGCCTGAATCCAATACTGGAGTCAGTCCAAGTCTCCCCTTTTTACTCCCTACTCCCACCCTGCTGGCTTGCCGGTGGAAAACCCAGCCCCCAACCCTCAGCGACAGCAGGGCTTGATCTCCACTAATGAGCTGGGAAATGGAAACCAAATGCCTGAAGTAGATTGGCACCAATGGGCTAAAGGATCCTGGTGGGGTGCCTCCCACCCGCCTGCTCCAAGCCACAGTGGAGAGGATTAACATTTCTTGGGGAGGCAGAGCAGAGCACTCAAGGACTTCAGTTTTAAATTTGTCTGGGTAAGTCCCAACAGGACACAAGAGTTTAGTCCTTGCCACCTCCTCCCTTCCACCTCTGCCAGACATGCTGATGCCCTGTGGCTACGAGAGTGACCCTCCAAGGGGATCTGGAGGCCATGGCTGGGCAGGGAGGGGGTGGGCTAGGTGCAAACTAGACCAGCAATTCCTCTCCGGAGCCTGGTTCTCCCCACTGTGACACTGCTCAGGACAGTGTACTTCCTCTAGCCTGGGAGTGGTAGAGGGTGTCCACATAGACACAGCTGCTTTTATTTCCTTCTTTTTGGACACCTAGGACCTGACTCCCAGATCGTGGAGGCAAGCGCAGGGGGGCAAGGTGGGGGGGAGGGTGGGCAGTGTTTCTGTGGGATGTGTAATTCTGTCTCCCAGAGTGCATATCCTCTATCCTTCGGTGCTTAGGCTCCCCACAAATCCTGCAATGGGGACACCTAATGAGTGAAGGCCACTCATTCATAGTGGGGAGGGAAGTACATACATATTCTGTGAATTTCTCTATTCCCTCCCACCTCACATCACATACATTCACAGATTCACACAGCCCACATAGACACACCCCTCAAATTAGCGTCTCCTCTACACACGCCCACACCCAGTACACATGCGTTCACATCTCACCTTGTATATTCACTTCGTATATTCCAAAGTATCGCTTTGCTATATTCATACACATGCACATACACTCAAACCCACACCCACACGTACCACAAATATGCAGATATACCAAAGGCACATCCCAGGCCATATATGCAGCTACTTCCCAAGCAGATCCAGCTTTTTTTGGAGACCCACGAGAGGAAAAGGACCTCTTAGTAACCACTACCAATGGTACCGGGGTAGAGCATTGAAAGGGGGGCTGGAGAAGAAAGGGGAATTTAAAGAGATGCTTTAGGAAAAGAGATACTCTCTCTACATTTATTTGGTCTAAGGACCTAAAACTTAACTGTCAGCCTGCACCTACCTCAGCCCAAGAAGTAGGGGGCTCCATGAAAGGGAGTCAGGGGGCCAAGGTCACTTTGTTCTTTAATCTCCTACTGCGAGCAGTGGCTTGTGGTGTCTCAGGGAGACCAGATGGCTACAGGATACTCTCACTGAGGCAGAGCTAGAGAGATGAGGATTGCAGGCCCGAATTTAAGATGCAGATAGCGCAGGGGCAAGCTCATCAGGAGCCAGTGAGTTAAAAGGCCTGGGAGTGCCTCTGGAACTGGGGAAGGGCTCGGAATCCAGAAGGCAACCCAACAGGAGGGAACCCCCCCCAGAGTGTAGAAGACTTGGTGCACAGTGTCTTCAGGCTGCCTGTGACCTCCTGAGAAGGGGCCCCCACCCAGATCAGTGTACACACACACAGAACACAGAGATGGGGGAAAGGGGCAGTGGGAGATGACCAGAAATCCAGTCATACCACATGGGCACAAATTCTGGGCTTGGCACCAAGAGCCCACAGCCTGCTGAGCTCAAGACAGCAAAATCAAAGATGCCCCTACTCCCAACCTCTCAGAACCAAATCTCAACACAACTACCCCATTAAGGAATCTAGGCAGTCAGAGCTGGGGAATGTATTGGAGTTTACCCCCTTTTCCCAACTTCAGGGAAGTGCCTCCCCCACTAAATTAATACATCAAATCCAGATGCACATCCAGTCTGCCTGATGCCCTAGGACATACCCCAGCTTCACACACATGATCCCAGAAATAGCTCTGGCCCAGCAGGGCTGTCCTTGCTTGCCTTCCTTCCAGAAGCCATTATTTGCCCACCAGGAGTCTGAACACAGACAGCATGACTTTGGGGACAGGGAAGCTCCCTAGGAAGAGGCTGCAGGGAAGAGGTGGGTGAATTGGTTGACTCTTTGCAGTCCTCTTACCATATAGGACAGGTCTGGGGACCACACTATGACCCCCCTTCCCACCCTTGGTGCATCCCTGTCTCTAATTATAAATAAATCAACCAAACACAATTGTCTAGATTTTTGTTTTGTTTTGTTCTGTTTTGTTAAAAAAAAAAAAAAAAAAAAAGACAAGACATCATGGCCAACTGGTAGGTCCCTTAGTCTCCTTCCATCCAGTCAAGCCAGAAATGCCTGGAGGGCAGGGAGGTATGGGGAGGGAGGCAAAGCCACAGGCCGTGAGCCACTGGAAGGATGGAGTCATCCTGGTGACTTTGTGACTGTGACCACAAACGGGAGGAAGTAGGACCCCAGGCAAGTCCTTCACCCCCCAGCATGTGTGTCTTCTGTTCCATCAGGCACATGTGGTCCCATAGTGCATCCTTTCCTCCCACCCTGACTATTCAGAGATGGGCCCCACCTCCCCAGCCCTCTGTCCTGTATGACTTCTTCCGACCTTCTTCCCTCCTCCACAGCAGGGTCTGGGCGGCCAGGCAACCAAGCAGGTGGCACACCATACCCAAAGGTGGGCTTGTCTCTATAGGTCCTTCCCCTTGGAGGGGCCTGGGGAAGAGAAGAAGGGGAGCCTGGCAGGCTTGACCTTTGAGAGTGGGCCTGGGACTCCTGACCATTGAATCATCTGCCACCCCACACTTTCCCTACAGCTTCCACCCTCTGACTAAATCGAGGGGAAGGACAATGCTACAAGGTACAAAAGTCAAGGTACATGTCTACTTTCTTTCTCTGATTCTGGAAACGGGACTTCTCTTCCCCCATAAGCTAGTGCTCAGTTTATAGGAAGTGGCCCCACATGACCAAATCAAACAAAGTCAAAATAAGAGCCCCCAGGGCTAAAAAACTAGAGCTGGCATGTAGTATGTGGTCAATAAATGTTTTTAGATGGCTGAATGAATGAATGAATCCAGGATCAATTTGGAGACATACCAGGGCTCCCCATTGCCACTCTCAGACCTCTCGGACTATCTAAGCCCAAAGACACCCCTAGGCTTTGGCTCACCCCAAGGGCACACCCACACATACACACATACACACAAACACACACACACACACACACACAGGAAGGGAAACTTCTGGGTCAGAGACAGAGCCAGGACTCAGACCCAGGCTCCAGGTCAGCTCTGTAGCCTCTAGGGGATGGGGGTGGCAGGGGGCACTGAGCCCCCTGCCTCCTGGCAGGGCTCACTCGCGGAAGCTGTCAGCCAACTGGTGGCAGTCCAGCTCCCCTTTTGGCTCCAGGCCCCCCGGAAGCTTCACTCCCGTCTTCCGGTCCACACACCAGCACTTGCCGCGCTGCCCATCTAAGGCCGGGTGACACTGCCAAGACAAGTGTGTGAGAGGTCAGTCCCCAGGCAGCCTGCCCCAATCCCAGCCCAGCCCAAGTCAGACAGTTGATCCAAGATGGCCTCTGTGAGCAGAGGCTCTTTCACAAGCACGGACCATCTAAGCTCATGGAGTAGAGAGATATTGGCCAAGAAATGAAGGTTGTCTCAGAGGTCAGCACTGGTCTAGGGATAAAGGGCTCAAGTGTCAGAACTTTCAGTGGGATAAAAACTGGGGGAAGAAAACACAGAACTGTACAACACAAAGAGTGAACCCTAATGTAAATTATGGACCAATATTAGTTCCTTAATTTGTGGTAGCATATGTACCGTACTAAACCAAGATGTTAACAGGGAAAACTGGGGGTGAGGGAGTAGATAGGAACACTGTACTTTCTGCTCGATTTTTCTGTAAACCTAAGGGGTGCCTGGGTGGCTCAGTCGTTAAGCGTCTGCCTTCGGCTCAGGTCATGATCCCAGGGTCCTGGGATCGAGCCCGCATCGGGCTCCCTGTTCCGCGGGAAGCCTGCTTCTCCCTCTCCCTCTTGTGTTCCCTCTCTCACTGTCTCTCTCTCTGTCAAATAAATAAAATCTTTAAAAAAAAAAACTGCTCTAGAAAATAAAATCTATTAATTTTTTTTAATGAGGGGAAAAAAGTTTTTAAAAATTGTGCAAGGATGGTGGCGCCTGGGTGGCTCAGTTGGCTGAGCATCCAACTCTTGGTTTCGGCTCAGGTCATGATCTCAGGGTTTTGAGATGGAGCCCCGTGTGGGGCTCCCGCTCAGCAGAGAGTCTGCTTGAGATTCTCTCTCTCTCTTTGTGTCTCTGCCTCTCCCCCTGCACTTGCTCACACTCATTCTCTCTCTCTCTCTCAAATAAATAAATAAAATCTTCTAAAAAATGGGACAAGGATAAAATTGGTGTTGGGATAAAGCTTACAAGTAGGTTTGGCACTGGTTTGAGGGGCCCTTTCTGGTCCTGCACTCATTGCATACCACCCCATAATCTCCTCATGTCATCCTGGGATTTGCCGACCTGGGGCAGCCCTTCTCCTCCTATCTAGGCCTCTATTGGCCAAGTAGCAGCCCACTTTGTGGATCTATCTACAGAGCACGGAGTGGGAGAATGTATGTGTCTATGTCCACAAAGAGCTGGAGAAAGACCCAGGCCAGGACTCCCCAGGCCACACCCAGCATAAGGCTCTGCCCAGATATGCCACTCTTCCAAGTAAGCCCACCCCTCATGGGTCAGAGATGGGGCTGAGGAGGGCCAACCTTGCTGAACATCCTAGCCTCCTGGGGGCTTATGAGAGGAGCCCATGTTCCAAGGGCATGAGGGAATGTGGAGGTTCCTGCATTCATGTTTTCTCTCCTGCCCCTCTGCTTCCGTCCAAAACTCCCATTCCCAGCTGTCAGATTTGCTTCACCTCCATCCTGGCTGTACCCCAGGTGGTTTGGTTACTCAGCGTGGGGGAAGGGGCAGGCTGAGTTTCCTCCTTAACCCTTCATGACTGAGCCCCTCCATCCCCAAATGAAATCTGAGACATTCTATGGCAAAGGAGAACTACTCATAGGACGGAGTACAGTACAGGGAATGAAAGAGTGCTGGGAGGTAGAGGTTGGCAGGAGTGCTAAGTGGTGAATCCAGACATGATGGAAATAGCCCTGGATGGGGAGGCAGGACAGCTGATCTGCCATTAACTCACTCTGTGACTTTGGGCCTGTTTCCTCATCTCCAAAATGAGTGTGGTGGGGAAAATAAGCTGAGGCTCTAAGACTGGGGGAGGACCCAGAGGGTTAGGTTTGGGTGGGGAGGTCTCCCCCTTCCCGAGATCTCCAACCTGCACCATCTTGTGGAGAGACCAGGAATGCCCCAAGAGCCGAGGCCAGGAGAGAGCCAGCAGGGATGAAGACCCACCTGCTTCGGGTGGAAGTTGCCATTTCGGTCGCAGTTGGGGATGGGGATGATGTAAAAATCCTCGTGGGTGCGGCTCTGTGAGGCGGCCAGCCGCTCCAGGGCCCGGTGCAGCTCACTCTGGCAGGAGCCCTGGGGCTGGAGGAAGGGAAAATGAAACTGCTTAGCAGAAGGGAGAGAGGCAGGAAGACCCCAAAGCTGGGGGTCAGATCAGGACTCAAGGCCCAGAAAGGAGGCTCAAGGCCCAGAGGCCGGGCAGGGCCCAGTGGGTTCAGGGGACCCTGGTGGACAGAGCAGAAGGATACTGAACAGAGGATTCTGAGCTAAAGAGCTTCTAAAAAGGAAGGGTGTGAATGGAAGGGACCTTGTGGGGGGAAGGGGTTATGGAAACCTATGGAGATGGTTGGGAAGGGAATGATTTCTAAGCAGGAGGGATAGCTGACATCATACAATTAACAACTTGGTAAGAAGACCCAGGCCAGGATCCATCAGAACCACCCATCAGAAAGGACTTAGCCAGACCCTGGGGCAGGGTCTCCAGGCCCCCTGCTGTGGCCAGCGTTAACCACTTAGTTACTGAAAAAGTCTGCATGGAGAATCCAAGAGAAGAGCTAAGAAATGCCAGGAGGCTTGGGAAAACCACTATTTACAAACCGATACAGAAGTATTTCAGTACTTAACAATTACTTCAACTGCATATATATATATAACTGATGAACAGGAAAGGCAGTTCAAGGAAAGGAATGAGGATTCTCTGGGTCCTGATGATGCATACTGGGTGCCTCTTGCACACAGTAGGCATCCAATGAATGTTTGTTGAATAAACATAATCCAGATCTAGTGGTGGTGGCGGTGCACATGTGCATTTGTAGGTCAAAGGTCCTCACCACAGGCCGAGCTTCCTCCCGGGGCACCCCGATGACCTTCATCTTGCCCCCGCTGGTGCTGCGGTCTCGAATTTTGGCGAAGTGCTTCTGCAGGCACCTACGGTCATGGGCACTGCAGGGACTGAAGCTGTTGTTGGGGTGGTCACCCTCATCCTTGTCTGCAGTCAGGCCAAGATGGGGAGAGGTCAGCACCGGGAAAGGACAGGGCAACACACCAACCCAGCCTCCCACCTTGCTTTCTTCTTGGAGATTCTCCAGCCTGGCTCTGGGAAAGAATAGGGGGCCTTGGGGTGGGGTGGGGGGGAATAAAAGCAACACCCTCATCTCCTCCCCACTCTCCTGGGATTTCCTCAGGAGAATATTCCTCTTAAAGTCCTTGACTTGTCCCTCACTCCACCCAGTCCAGCCCTCAGATGAGTCACCAGCTGCAGCTGCACAGACAGCAGGAGGGTCCCCTGGGCCATGCAGGGAGGTCTAAGGCAGGCAGGGGCCTCCCCACCAGATTTCACACACACCCCCATTCAGCTCCTGCTACCATCCCCCACTCTGTCTGCTCTCTCTTCCTGTCTCCTTTCCTGCTCTTTTCAGCATCTGGCTGAGCCAACCAGGGGATCCTCAAATCTGTTGGCTCTGCTACCCCTCTTCCACATGACCAAAATCAGAATTTCCATGAGTGATGAGAAATCTGGCCCAAAAGGCCCTCCCCATTGGCTGAACAGGAGAGAAGAAGCGGGAGTAGGTGTGTATGCCTACATGTGAAAGTGTGAATCCGTGTGTATGTGTGACACACACTGTGTGGCCGCAGGACCAAAAACACCCTCACACCTCCCTTCAGTTCCCCCCACCCCCACATCTCCCATCCTTGGATTTTAGACACCATCCGAAGTCCATGTCTATTGCCCAGAGCCAGGGCACTGGGGATGTGGAGATGGGGGTGGTGAGGCTGGACCTGCACACTCTCCCTGGGATCCCCTGAAGACTCTATCTGAACTCGAGAATAACCCGATCCAGAAGTCCCAGAATCGTAACCACTACTCCAACCTCCAGGCAGCCAAAACCGGAATACAGGGCTGAGCTGGAGAAAGAGGTTGCAAGACCTCTCTGCAGATCAGTCACCTCTAAAATGCTTGGGCTTGGCAGCTCGCTGCATTCCAGATGTTGGCAGCTAGACAGAAGGTTACATCTGGTTTGCGTCAGGATTTTTTTTCCTGAGGAGTTAGCAGGTTCCTCCATGCATGGCAGCAGTCCCAGAGCTGCCTCTGGGTCAAATGGTATTTTTCCGTCTAGCCAAATTTAGTTGGGGGGTTAGTTCTCTTTTTATTCTCCTAGTTCTGGTGGTGTGGGGGGAAGCAAGTAGATAAAGGGAAACCAGGCAAGGAGGAATCTAGACTTTCAGAAAGTCTTTGTCAAGATTCCATACCAAAGGTTATTTATAAAATTGAGTCACCAAGGATGGGAAGGTTTTGTCATAGGTGGAGGGCGGGTTTAGAAAGAAGAATCAAAGGTAAGGAATAAATGGAGCAGATAGATATAATCTATCCTTCTGCATATTTAACATCCCAAGAAGGACAGTCCGGAGGGGACTCCAGTCTCAGAGACAACATCAAGTTCTTTTTTTTTTTTTTTTTTAAGATTTTATTTATTTATTTGACAGAGAGAGACAGAGCGAGAGAGGGAACACAAGCAGGGGGAGTGAGAGAGGGAGAAGCAGGCTTCCCGCCGAGCAGGGAGCCCGATGCGGGGCTCGATCCCAGGACCCTGGGATCATGACCTGAGCCGAAGGCAGACGCTTAACGACTGAGCCACCCAGGTGCACCAACATCAAGTTCGTAAGGGTCAACGAAGGAGAATCCACTATAGCAAGACCTCCCAGTGACGTGGACAGCAAAAGATGTGGGTAAATTTCAGAAGATCAGCATTGTCAAGGGGGCCATAAGAAGATGGACCCCAAACCCTCAGTCAGAACCAGAGAAAAGATCTGGGACACAGGCTCTTCCCTGAAGACCCTCCCAAGAAACCTTTCTGGCCAAAAGGCCCAGACTGGCCAGTGATCCCTACCCCTGCATCCACCTTGCATAAAAGCATAGACTTTTGGAAGGGGGCACAGTGTTTCAGGGGTGTAGGCTGAAGGTGGATAATGGAGAGGAAGAGGAAATGAAAGACCTAAAAGAATTAGAGCCAAATCTTGAAACCACAGAGGCTGAGCTGAGACATGAACAAAAGCACCACCATTTTACCCGGAAAAGGCTGGAAGGGATCAAAAGGACTCATTTGCCACAGTCCATGATGCTAATTTGAGGGGTACCCTTGGAACCTGGAAAAGGTTTTGGTCTTTCCTTTGAGTTTGCTTTCTTTTCGTAGCCATAAAGGGAAGCACTATTTTGCGCAGTGGCACTTGTTTCTCTTGGTAAGCAGGCAGAATGTTTTCAGGTTCAAGAAATAAGAGTTTTTTAACAAATGGAGAGGTTGAGAGCCTCCTATCCTGCAAGTATGGCGCATCAGGGTGGTAAAGACCTCAAGAACCTAGAGAGATCTAGAGTAGAAATGTAACTGCAACTAGGCTTTCCAATGTTGAGTTTCTACGAGTTGAAGTTTACAAATGATTAACTCTTGGGGGGTTATTAATGGATATATGGAATATTTATCCCTTAACTTAGGAGGCATTATTAAGAAGGACAATGTAGGGGGTGCCTGGGTGGCTCAGTTGGTTGAGCAGTTGAGCATCTGGCTCTTGGTTTTGGCTCAGGTCATGATCTCGGGGTTGCGAGATCAAGCCCCAAGTAGGGGTAGGACTCTGCAGCACTCAGCCCATAGTCTGCTTGGGGTTTTCTCTCTCCCTCTCCCTCTGCCCCTCCCCCTGTTTGCGCTCGTTCTCACTCTCTCGCTCGTAAATAAATAAATAAAATCTTTTAAAAAACGGGGGGGGAGGACAACTGGGTCCACTCACTGAAACCTGGAGCTGCATGGGCCATAGGGCAAGGCTGGAAGCATAGCTTATGCTCTTGTGTGAGTAAGGCCTCATGTCACACTAAGGGGATTATCTGGGTAAATCTAAGCAGGCAGTGTGTCTGGCCTCCCCCTCCTTGGTTTCCCCACTTTTTTGTTGTTGCTAGGCAAGTTTCCTTTTTTATTTTTTGAAGAACTGAAGAATCCTACAAGCCTCCAAAACACACATACTTGAGTCCAGATACTCATCAATGCCATACTTGGACCCTTCTTGCCCAAGGCCAGACTGCTTTACCCCACCAAAAGGGCACTCCACAGAGATCAATCCTTCATTAACACCAAGCATGCCAACTTCCAGCTGCTCTGCCACTCTCCAGATCTGGTCCCGGTCTGTCCCTACCTTGTGTCTAAGCTTAGAGAAGAATACACCAGATAGGGAGAGTAGCTGCTTACTTACTCTCATGGGGACATAGGTACACAGAGTATATCCATATCTGCCCACTCAGACACAGACAGGCCAGGATTCAAGAACCACAAACATATACAAACAATCATGTGTCCAGGCACACACTGGTCCACACATGCACACCCACATGCACTCGGGCACTCTGACCCTGCCCCAAGCAGAGACACAGACCCGGGGCAGGGCACTCTGCCTGCCCCATAGCTTGTTGACATTCCATTTAATCTGTAACTTTTCCTTGCCCAGCCTTGCTTAACAGGCAGATTGAGGATCCACCCCACGATCCACCCCTAGACGCTGGGTTTGGGAGGGTGAGGATCGTAGCCTTGGGCCTCTGAAAAACGTTAACCTTCCACTCTCCAAAGCTGTCTAAATACTTACTACTTCCCTGCTTACTCAAAACCTGGTACTGCTCACCCAGGTGAGGCCCTCTGTAAAGACCCCAATCCCTGTGGGTCGGTCCCCCCAGAGTTAGACCTGACCTCTAAAAGGCTTATTTAAGGGGTGGAACTTCCAAGGTAGGCCAGGTCATCTCTTCCAGTCCCTGCTTGGAGCTAGGCCAACAACGTGCAAACACAGCGCAAACCTTGGTCTTTGCTCTAGCAACCAAGGGTAAGGCACCCAGAGAGAGAAAAGACTTCACAGCTTTGGCACCACTGGCTGAAAAGTTCATGGTCAAAGCTAGAGGATTTCCTCTTTCTGGCTGCCTGATTTCAACGCCATGATTCCTCCTCAACTCCAGGCCCAGTCCCCTTCAAGACACCCAGGGTGAGGCTGTGAGGTGGGTGGGCCCAGCCACCCAGACACAGGCATTTCAGCTCACCCCTGTACCCTGCAAGAAAGGCCTTTTCTTTCTTCCCCTGGACTCAGCCTAGAGAAACCAGGATCACCCATGCCAGGTACCCAGCCCTTTCTTCGAGGTCTGGCTCACATGGCATCCCCCTCACCGTCATGCCATGCTGCCCTCCTCAGACTGAAGGAAAGCTGGCCTGTCCTTCCCATGTTTACAGCAGCAAAAAGCACCAAGTTCCTCCTTACCCCTTTCAACTCCTCTGAATGTCCCCCTACTTTGCTCAATTGCCCTACTGTCCCTCAAAATCCCAGCATCAGAGGAGAATTTAAGTTTCAACTGAAATCTTCTCAGCTTCTTCTTCATCACCATTTTCATCATGGCTCTAACTAATGGAGGTCTCACTCCATGCCAGACACCCCAAGCCTGTGAGGCAGGTCCCATTGTCATCTCCATTTTACAGATGAGGAAATGCAGTAGACTGGTTGGAGGGGAAGGAAGACAGACTTATCCCTGCAGCTCCTATGTCTTTAAATGGAAAAGACTCTTGATACCCGAGGCACCAATAATTCTGGCTTTGCCAATACTAAAGAAAAAATGTTAAGCAGCCATGCTCCTCCCCCTACCTCCCCCAAGGCACAGAATTTCTGGGAAGGCCCTGTTCCCATGACATGACTGGATTCCCAGTACTGAAGTAAGGGGGACAATATTTGCTGCGTTGACTAAAAATTAACCCAGGCTGTCTGTTCCCTAACCCTGTCCCAGAGAGACCCAAGAGCACAGTTTAGGAGCTCCCCAGTCCAAACACTGATCTTCCCACTGTCCACTCGCCCAGATTCCATGAGTCAAGGGTCAGTCCACTGATGCAGAATTGTGGACTTCTGACGCACATGTCCCACCCCACCCCCACCTCTGGGGGCCTGAGCAGCGTTAATCCACAATGTTTTCTGGCTCAGAAAGCTGGGACAGGAGGGCTATGGGGAGGTTAGGGGGCAGAGGCTTAAGATGGAAGGAGGAAACCTGCTCCTGGGGCAAATAGTAGGCAGCTGGACATAGCAGGCCAAGGGAAGGGGCACGCCAAGTGGTTGTCCTCCCCCAGTCACCTGCTGAAGCTTCGCTCCAAGAGGAAAAGGCAGAAAGAGAAGCCTGATACCCTCTGCCAAACTATTCCCAAGGCAAGAGGGTCCAAGCCTTGGGACCTAGGAGGGACAGTGGCCTATTGACAGTGAAAGGCTAGAGAGAATAGCGGGGATAAGGTCTGAGCTCTGGCCATCTTGTCTCACCAGAGACCCTGCAGGGCTGTTGCACAACTCTAGGGGGCACCTTTCACATGGTGCAGGGGATGTTTCTGTGATGACTAGGAGGTGAGAAGGCACGGACACAGCTTGCGGAGTAGGTACCTAGTTTCCCCAGGGTTCTCCAGGCTTGCCCTTTCCCTCTCCAGATCTTTGCATACCCTGCATGGGTGGAGGACAGGCAAGGAGGGAGGGAGTGGGCATTAGAGACCTGGACCCTGTAATCCCAAGGGGACATAAAGGCCAATTTGCATGATGTCCACAGGATAATCACAAACTTCATACCATTTCCTCCAAAGCCCCTAGGGGATTAGATTTTCCTCCACTATCGGATGGGGTACTCCTACCCAGCCAGGGAGGAGGGGGTGCTCAAGACCCTCTGAGGGCTCTTCTGCCCTGAGTTCAAGTCAGTGAGCGAGAAGGTTAGCACCTATTCTAATCTGGTGCCAGATACATACCCACTGTACAGTGGAGGATGGAGATATGAAGGGAAAGAGGTCCCATTATACTCAGGGAGCCCAAGGGCTCAGCCCTCACTCCCAATCTGGTCTGGTACCAGTACCCCTCCTCTCCCACTGGCACCAGCATCTGTGCCCCAGGATCAGTGCCTTACTCCCTCAGGACACGCCCCCGACCCCCCTGCTTCCCAGATGTGCTGGGTGCCAGGCTGGCATTTCTCCTAGAATGTTTTCTGCTGACCTATCTCTCACTGCCTAGGGACAGGAAGGGCAGAGAGGCCTGAGGCCAGACCCCTGGGGTCCACCTCCTTCCTGTTTTCCCTGCATCCTGCTTTCCTCCGCTAACAAGCGGCAGAGGATTGAGGAAGTGGAACGGTCTGGGACCCAGCGCAGGAAGCTTGGGGCCGGAGTCCCAGCATCCGGACTGCAACAATGGAAGCTTCAAGCACCAGGAAAAGAGACACAGACAGAGGCACAGGGAGAGGAAAACAGAGTCAGAGAAGGAACAAGAAACAGAGGCAGAGATACAGAAAAGCAGAGAGAGAGATTGCCAAAGTAACAGAGAAAGACAGGAACAAAGACAGAAAGAGAAACAGTGACAGAGACACGGAGAGAAAGAGCAACAGAAAGGTGCTGAGGAGAAAGTGAGAGAAACAGGACAAAAGCAGAAAGGCAACAAGATAGAGAAAGAGAAACTGATAACAGGCGGAAGACATTGAGGAAAGGAGAACTCAGGAATGTTGGTAGTGAAACTAGAGATTGAGAGACGTAGCAGGAAATAACAAAAGAATAAGAAAGAACAAAAGACTGAGAAAGATTATAAGGAGAAACTGAGAGGCTCACTGAAAAATGGAAAAAGAGAAAGTGTAAGGGCCTTCTAAACCTCTCCCTCTCCCTCTTCCTCTCTCCCCCCTCTTGCTCTCCCGCCTCCCCCTCTCCCTCTCTCTCTCTCCTTTCTCTACTCCCTATCCCACACCGTTAGGTTTCTACAGCTCTGGGCTGGGAGCCAAGACTTGCTTCTCTTCGCCACCTCAGATGACACCTGCCAGGAGAGAGGAGTGGGGTGCCTGTATGCCAGTGCAGGACGAGGTGCCCAGGCCTGGCAGAGAGACCTCTGTCTTCCCAATACATCTCAAACAGCAAGGTGAGCTGCCGGGGGGAGGGGGGGGGCTTTGGGGAGGGGCAACTCTGATGCCCCCCACCACCAAAGCCCCTCTGATTTGCATGTCCCACTCAACCCTACCTCAATGTCAAAAGGCCAAGCCCTGGCTTCTTAGACCCCTGGGGTTCACATGTGGCCAGGATGAGGGAAGTTCCAGGATCAGGAACAGACAGCCACCACCACTGCCTCCTCCATCCTCTAGTTATCTGGCCCCAGGCCGCTCACTTGCAGGCTGCTGGCTGGACCAGGTCAGGTTATGTTCCACTCTTGCACCAGCAGCCAGGACTACCATTGAGACCTCTCTTCCCAAACAGACACCCTTGGGAGGTTTGAGATGGAGGGCTGGGACAGTCTTCCTTGCTGGTGGCAACAGGCTGCTAGGGATTCAACAGCAGTTTCCTTGGGTGAGCCTGTCCCATGCCAGTCCAGCCCTGCCAGGTACCTGCCTCCTCGTTAACTCACAGATTTTCAAGGGCTTTCCAGGCCAGCCTGAATGGGGAAGGGGCTTCTAGGAGGGGAGAACACCAGGTAGGGCATGCAAGGACAGGGGCACCTTACCAGAGGGCTGCAGGCTTTCCTGGATGGCCTCGATCTCCGCCAGCTCCATGCACACGCCTTGCCCGTGCATCAGCGTGTGCAGGGGCTTCTCCACCCCCCGGGGCGGGTAGCAGCGCAGGCCGGAGCCGCAGCGAGGGGTATACACCCCGCAGGGCATCCCTTTGCCCAGGGCGCAAGTGGCGCAACAGCCGCAGCCCGGCTCCCGCACCAGCTCCTCGCAGCCCACGGGGGGGCGGCAGCGCGCCAGCTTCTCCTCCGAGCAGGGCGGGCAGTGGATGGCTTCGTCGCCCAGGCTCGGCCCAGGCCCAGCGGCCAGCAGCAGCGCGGCCACGAGGCAGAGGGGCAGCATGACCGAGCTAGGACGGGGCGAACGCGCGCGCACACTGGCAGCAGGGACACACGGCGACAGCGCCCGGGCGCGCCTGGAGGACCCGACCCGGAGGGCGCGGGGAGACGGGGCGGCCCCGCGGGCGGACAGGGACGGAGCCAGGGAAGTTAGCAAGTGGGCTGGAGGGGAGCGAGCCTGGCCGCCGAGGCGCTGCGCCGCATCCTCGGCCCGGCCCAGGCGGCGGGCGGCGGGCGGCGGGGTGGGGGGGGAAGGGGGTTGAGCGGCTGCCCGGGACCGGCTCCCCCGGACTTTATACCGGCCTCTGGCCACACCCCCAGCGCCTTCCCAGAGGTGGGGGAGCGGGGGCGCGGGGGGGGAGAGGGGGAGGCGGCCGTTAGGGGGAGGGGGCGCTGTCCTGAGTCGCCGCCGCCGCCGCCGCCCACCGCCGCCGCTACAACATCTGAAAGTCCTTTTCTGCCGCAGAAGGAAGCGGAGCAGTGTGGAAGCCGTGGCAGGCGCCGACAGCGCCTCTGAACCGGAGCCTGGGAGGGGAGAGAAAGAAGAGGAGACGCCAAGGGGCTGCTCTTTGGCCCCCTCCCTCGACCTTGGAGGATTCCTCCCCTACCCCGCGAAGACGGCTCTAGTCCCACCCCACCCCCCACCCTCCAAGAACGCGACCTCCTAGCCCGGACTCCCGGCTCCGCGGATTCAGTCTCCCGGGCCAGAGTCCTTTCCACCCCACTCCCAGCCACTGGAGACCAAGTCGGGTGAAGTGGGAAAAAGGAAGCAAGCACCCAACGAGGGACCCAGAAGGGCCTGATGGCCCTAAGAAGTTAGTAGGCTCTCTTCCCACTCGCCCTTCCAACTCCCCCACGCCCCCCGCGCGCGCCCTATCTCCCCAGGGCTCATCTGGGTCCTGGTCCACTCTGCCTTCCTGAGAACTGAATCCACCGAACTCCTGGAGAAGGAGGTGCCCAGCCTCTTCTTCCTTCCTGGATGTTTGCTTCTACTGCCCGACTCCCTTCCCAGAGGAGGATTGGCTAGGGAGATTGCCACTCTCAGTGTGCAAATTGTGCATCGCACAACTCCAGGGGGCACCATTTCTCTTGTGGTCATTGTAGGTTTGTGTAGCTGTTATGACAGTTTTCCAGCAGATGGCAGTCAAGCATTTCGAGGGAAGGGTGCCTTCTCCTAATTCAGCTGGTGTTGCTATTTGGGCTAGTGCCTGGGGCTGACTAGGCCCTCTGTGAGATCCTATTGGTGCCTGTTTCCCCGGCCCCTTGCCTCAGTCCTGCTGGGATCCGGAGAGACCCTAGAGTAACATTTGAGCAGAGACCCACCTCCTAGGTTCTCTCTGGTCTCCCAGTACTCACCCATTCTCCACACAAAGGCTTCTGCTGTCCTGGAGCTGGTTTCAGGGTAAGAGTGCTTGTCAGGGCACAATCGGTGGCCCAGTGTGGATTTTTATTATTATTATTATTTTATCTTATTTTATTTATTTATTTTTGGCTTGGCTTAGCCTAGAAAGCGGCAAGGCAGCCAAGCCAAAGTGCAGATCAGAGACCGTTTTCCTGCTTCCCGCTTCCTGCTTCCTCTCCCAGGGCAGCAGTTTTTCATTTCAGTCTCACAGCAATTAGGCCCTCTCCTACCTTCTCCAGTGTAGACTGTCCAGGTAATAGGAGGAAGAGAGGGGCTGGAAGCTGAAAGTGTAGGGACAGAACCAAAAAGTTGCAAACTGACGGCACCTACTGGCAATCATCAAGACTGCAGAAGGTCTGGAGAGTTCTGGCGGGGGACAAGATTCTGGGATTCTCTCCCTGCCATCTATCTCACAGACATACTGGGGTCTCTTCTTTTTTGGAGCAGGGAAAACAGAGCCAGGTTCCTCACGTCCCTGGGGGAAGCCCAGCCTGTCCCTGATTCAGAAAACTTCCCCCAGCCCTCTCCCCCGCTTCCATCATCTTGAACCCGGTTCTGCCACCAACTTACTGTATGAAGTTGGACACCACTCCTTAGAGCTTGAATGTCCCTAACTCTAAAATAGAGGTAAGGTCATCTCCACCAATCCTGCCTCTTAAAGCTCTTATGAGAGTAAAATGGGACCAGAAAGGATGGTTTTGATACCAACACCAGACTTGCCCCGTAGACAGCAAACCTGGGAGAGCTAAAGGCGCTGGGAGGTGGAGGAAGGAGTGCAGGAGAGGCTGGACTGAAAGCAAAAAAGTACCTGGAGGTGAAGCATGAGTGCAGGTGTGGGAAATCCAGAAAGGTTTCTAGGTGAGACAGGTGCCCAGACCTCTACCCCAGCATCCCCCATCTATTTGCTGGTACGCACCCACCCCCCAACATCACTGCCTAGGATAATTCCAAGGAAGCAGGAAAATAGATATAAGTAGGCCATCCAAGCACCTTCCCATCATTCATGCAACACCTATTTACTGGACGCTGATTGTGCACAGGCTTTGTGCTACATACTGAGGACACAGAAATGGCCAAGATGACTCTCTGCCCTCAAGGAGCTCACTGCCTAGTGAGGGGAGACAGGCATAAAAATAAAATGAGCCTAAGAAGTGTGCAGGTACCCTGGGAGATATCCATGTGGGGCACTGTGGGGACCCAGATACACAAGTGGTCAGTTCTACATCCAAGGCATGGAAAAGCTTCACAGAGAAGGTGACTCATGAGCCAACCATCTTCCATGCTGGAGGAAAAAGCACAGGTATTAACATCAGGCCAACCTGGATTCTAATCCCAGCTTTGCCACTAGACTCACTGGGGAACCTGAAACAAGTTACTCTGAGCTTCACTGTCCTTACCTCGAAAATAGGGCTTTGTGATAAAGAAAGAAGGGTGAGGAGGGGAGAGAAAGAGTGGCTTGTGCAAATTGCCCAGCCTACAGGGGGCGCTGAGTGTTTGCTATCCCACCCTATCCCACCCTGCAGGAAACTATAATTCTCCACAGGGCCCCCGGTGAGCCCCCGGTGGCAGGACCTGTGTTTCCCTCAGCAGAATGGAGGCTCTCAGAGGACTGGGTTTAGTGTCCCCCCTGGGCTTGCTGGTGTCTGGGGATAGGCTAAATAAAGGGCACAGGATTTGGAGTGAGAGGACCTGGGTTCAAGTTGCAGCACAGTCACTTAAGAGCTGTGTGACCTTGGATACCCACTTAATGTCTTGAAGGGTCATTTCATCCATTTTAAAAAGAGAAAAAAAAAAAATTCTGAGTTCAGTTCTCCAGTGTTTTTTACATGCTCTTGAAACAAAGATATAACTAACCCTAAAAACATATAATAAAAATAAAAAATAAAAAAACAAAGAGCAAAAGAGATAATTGGGCTTACCCCACAGGATGATTGCAAGAGAAAATGAGATAATGGATAAGAAAGCATTCTGGAACCCAAGAAATGGGGTACAGATGCTGCTCATTGGTTTTCTCCACCTGATTGCTGCCTCCTTGAGGCCTGAGAGCACGTCCTGGAGCCCCCAGAGATAGAAACATGGCCTTCCTTCCCTGTCATCTTTTCCAGCCCAAGGCTCCACCGGAAAAGGAACCTCTGTGGGGCACTAGGCTGGCTCACTTGGAAGAGCATGTGACTCTTGATCTCAGAGTTGTGAGTTCCAGTCCCATGCTGGATTACTGAAAAATAAAATAAACTTAAAAAAAAAAAAAAAAAAGAGGGTGCCTGGGTGGCTCAGTTGGTTAAGCATCTGCCTTTGGCTCAGGTCATGATCCCAGAGTCCTGGGATCGAGTCCCACATCAGGCTCCCTGCTCAGTGGGGAGCCTGCTTCTCCCTCTCCCTCTGCCTGCCACTCCCCTTGCTTGTGCTCACTCTCTCTCTCTGTCAAATAAATAAATAAAATCTCAAAAAAAAAAGAAAGTAAAAGAACCTCTGCCTCCGTCTCACATCCTTGTCTGTCCCTAAGCTCCTGGGCACCCAGGGCACCAGGAAGACGCTCCTAATGGAGAAGTGAGAAAAATCCCCACTCCCCACCCACTTTTTCCAGCCCACAACTTCGTTGGCTTGTTGTTTAGAGTCTAATTAGCTCCCTTGTTGGTTTGGTTTCACACCTCTACTGGGTTCAGTCTGGTCTTAGAGAATTGATAGTCCTGCCCTCAGGGAACCCCCAAGCTCATGGGCTTGCCCTAGAGACTATCTTGTCTGATGGAGTAGGCAAGTATACATAATAATGAAAATTAACACTTAATGAGCATGGGCCATGTGCTGGACATGGTTCTAAGTGCTTCACAGGTGCACTTCCCAACAATCTCATGAAGTAGGGTCTATCATTATCCCCTTTTTAAGATAGGGAAACTAAGGCACAGAAAGGTATGTAACTTACTTAAGTCGCACAAGTAAGTAGAAGAACAAGGGACTGAACCCAGGCAGTCTGGCTCCAGAGTTTATATGTTTTATGTTTTATAGACTCCAAAATAGCTGTCAGAAGTATTCTAAACAAATGCCAAGGGCAAAAGACTATGGTACAGAGTGCAAGATTGGTGTGAGGGGGCAGAGTAAAGGAGGCAGTGGCATGGAAATAGGCCCCAGGCTTCCTCATAACTTTGGCTTCCCAGCCCCTCCCGGGCTGCCCTGGACTTCCCACAGTGCCCACACTGAGTAGGGAGCTCAACTCCCCTCCGTGTCTGCTGATCCAGACCCCAGGGAAGCATCCTCCACAGTCACTCCAGGTGTGGGCTGAGCACTAGCACATCAGTACAGCTGCCTTCTTGTGCACCAGGGCCCCATACTTGGAGAGAACAGATCAAGAGAGCTAGGATCTCCATAGAGACCCTACAATGCAGGGGAAGTCTGGTTCAGAGGCTAGAGCCTGGGTCCTTCCCTCAGGTCATGTGGCTCCAGAAATGACGTCCAGACAGAGGATGCAGAGGGGAGAGGAGAGCCCATCTGTAGTTGGACTAGCCAGGATTCAGTTTCGTATTTCCAGTCCAACCAGCTCAGCTACTTGCTCCTTTGTGGCCACTTCTCCTTCCTTAGCTTCAGTTTTCCATCTGTAAAATGGAGCAGGGAACTCATTGAATTGGGAACCCCCTTCCAGCTTGGGCAGTCTAGGAATCTAGAACCTCTGGAGTCTTTTTGCATGGTCCTAGGCCCCACGCCGGCATGGCTCCCAACACTCCAGAGTTTGCACTATTTCCAAGCCAATTGGCACCCGTGGAATCACTTTCTCATTAGCCAAAGCCTGTGTAGGAGACAAGCCAAGTGAATGATGTTGGGTGCTTTGAGAGTTCTGTCACTGCCCAGAAAGGTGATGAGGTTCACTCAAGGGCATACAGCTAGTAATTAATAGAGCCAAGACTTAAGCCAAATGTATTTACTACCTGCTACAGACTTAGTGCCCTGAGCCACGCTCACAAAGTGAGCAAAAGATTACTACCGTAGGATTCTATTTCTATCGAATTCAAAAACAGACAAAACTAACCTACGGTTTAGAAATCAGGATAGGGTTACTTCTGGGGAGAATGGAAGTAGTTACTAGAAAGGGCCTCATGGGGTACAGGTGATGTTTATTATTTAGTTACATAGTGTATTCACCATATGAACATTCATTGAGCTAAACTTCTCTTATTTCTGCACCATTCTGTATGTACTTTCATTTTTTTACTTTAAATTTTTTAAAAGATTTTGTTTGTTTATTTATTTATTTATTTGTGTAAGAGGTTTTTTTTGTAATTTATTTATTTTTTTACAAAATAAATACCTGCTTCTCCCTCTCTGCCAGTCTAGCACAAGCAGGGGGACCGGCAGAGGGAGAGGGAGAAGCTGGCTCCCCGCTGAGCAGAGAGCCCATGCAGCGGGGCTCTGTCCCAGGACTCCAGAGATCATGACCTGAGCCGAAGGCAAACATTTAATCAACTGAGCTACCCAGGTGCCCTTTAATTTTTTTAAGAAAAAACTTTTTTGTTTATATTTTTAAAGAATGCTGGCTCTCAAGTAGCCTGCCTGGACTGGATTCTTGGCAGTATGTTTAGGATAAGTTAGCACACCTCTCAATGCCTCAGCGTCCTCAGCTTTCATGTTAAGTGACTATTCCATAGAGTGGCTATAATGATTAAATGAATGAATCTGTATAAAACACTTACAGTGGTGCCTGCTACATAGTAAGTGCCCGGGGAGTGTTGGTCATTAGCCATGACCAGCCAAGTGAGTGAGATTAAGAGCCTGGAGCCAAAATGCCTGCACTAAATCCTGGACTTGCCATTTACTAGCTCTGTGACTTCGGCCAAGTGACATCCTCCCTCTTATCCTTAAATATCCTTGGTTGTAAAGGAGGGCTAATGGTAGCCCAGCCTGATCGGGCTATATGAGAACTTACAGAAACAATGCAGAGAGGCCCTTAGCACAGGGCCTGCCACAGAGTAAGACTAAACCATGCCAGCCATTATTATTATTATCACCATGGTAACCCTATAAACCCATTGTATAGATGGTGCTCCAGGTAGTAAAAAGATCCTGTTTAAGGTCACATGCAACTAAATGTGATTTAAACCCATTTGTGTGATGATGGAGCCCAGGCTCCAACTGGCTCCCCCACACCACCTCCAGAGGCACCATAGCCTTGAAGAGTTTTGCCCAAACCCAAGTAGCCCCTCTTGCTCCTGCAGGGCTGCCCTGCTGCAGCTGAAGCTCTTGTCTTCCTAGCCCCAGTTGTCAGGGTTCTGTATGTCCAGAGGCTGTTGTGCCTTCCCTGCCTGCCCAGCTCTAGCACCAATCTGATAATTCTGGTACCCTCCAGTTGGGGTGCTGGGGATGCAGCCCAGAACCCAGATCTAGCCCCAGCTGGGGGAAGAGAGGGTCTCAGAGAGAAGTCACATTGCCCACAAGGCCTTCCATGCCAGGGGCCTCTTTTACTGCAGTCTTTGATTTTCCTTGTTCCGAGAGAGGTAGAGATAGTCCTAAAGATGGCTGGTGAGGGCTGGAGAAAACTTGAGGTCAAAGGGACAAGGCTGAGTAAGCCCAGAAAGAAGGGCCATCCTGCCTGGAGCCCCTAATTCACATAGCCTCCACCTTCTCCTCTACTGAAACCTGGATTCCTCCCACCCCCACCCCCTCAGTCCTCACTGTTTCCAGAGGCTTGATGTTTGGAGCCAGTAATCCTCAAGATCTGTGCAGTCTGTTCCTCACCCCCACCCAGTCTTGTTGATCTAAAAAGCAGGAGAAGTTGGGCACCAAGCCAGGGGAAAGGCAGACAGCCTGTGATGGAGAATTTTGCCCTCAGGTTAGAGGACACAAGTTGTGAGGCAGACAGCGCTAGTCTTGCAGTCAAAGCTAGAGGTTCAAATCCCAGCTCTGTCCTGATTAGCCATGTACCGTGAGCTTGTCTCTTCACCATGATGATCCTCAATTTTTTCATCTGTAAAATAGGAATGTCAGTCCCTACTTCACTCCAAAACGCTGTTAAGGAGGATCAGGTGAGGCTACCTATATAAGTGTAAGGACATATATAACTGAAAGCAGGTTACCAATGAGTGGTGTCATTATTGTGATCTTTTTTGATTCTAAGATTCTATGATGCTTTGAGGTGGAAGGATAGAAAGAAGGGGAGAGGGCACTAACAAGGGGAAGGCCAAGAGAGGGAGGGATTGAATAAAGAGTAGGACACAGCGATGGAAGGCAGAGGAAGATGAATAGATGTGATGAAATGAAGAACTTGGAGAGATGGGAGAGATTTATAGATAGATATGAAACCAAACATCCCAGTCCAGACTCCCTCTCTCCATTCATTCATTCATTCATTCACTCATTCATTCTTCAGATGAAGGAATGAAGCAGTAGCTGCCAAGCTGGACAGGGTGTCAGAGCCTACATCTAGCCAGAGGCTTTCTCCCAGCAGCACCCAAGAGCTCTCAGAGGGCACTAGGCTGGAAGGCAGGGGGCGTCTCTGCAGCTCCAAGTAACCTTTTCCTCAGATCAGACCCCTGGGTTCACAAGCCAAAGTCAGAGGTAGAGAGGCAGCTAGCTCCTAGGAATGCCTGTCCTCTCCCCCTTCTCCCACCCTGACTCTCATTAAGGAATGGGACAGGCACCCCAAAGGACAGGGTTCAGAGAACTAGTTGTTTGATGGTTTTGGAAAACCCACACATCAGAATTGGTATCAGAATCATAGAAGACATTAGGGTGGGGCCCAGAAAGAAAGGAGGAACACCATCCTTTATGGAGCCTTCATTACAGAGGCATGATTAATTAAATCATTGGCCATTGGTGATTGAACTCAATCTCCAGCACCTCTCCCCTCCTGGGAGGCAGGGGGTTGGAACAGTTCCCACTCTCTGATCACAGGGGTGGCTCCCTGGCAACCAGCCCCCATCCTCAGGTTACCTAGGGGCTTTCTGAAAGTTACCTCATTAACATAACAAAAGACACCTTTATGGCTCTGATCACTTAGGAAATTCCAAGGGTTTAACTCTGCGCCAGGATCAAAGAAAGACCAAACATATTTTTCTTATCACAACATCACACCTCCCAAGGACATTTTCTGGGATTTCTGCCAATTTCAGAACTGGGTAGAAGATGACAGGTCCAGGGGTGCCTGGGTGGCTCAGTCAGTTAAGCATCTGCCTTTGGCTCAGGTCATGATCCTGGGGGTCCTGGGATACAGCTCCACTTTGGGCTCCCTGCTCAGCAGAGAGTCTGCTTCTCCCTCTCCCTCTCACCCTCCCCTCCTGCTCATGCTCATTCTCTTTCTCTCTCTCAGATGAATAAATAAAAAATCTTAAAAAAAAAAAAAAGAAAGAAAGTGACAGATCCAGGTGACCCCATTCCCCACATTATGAGACATACTGGCTTTCTCACCCCATCCTCCAGGCCGGCTTGCTGCCCCATTGCAGTCACCTACAGTTATATCTCTCTCTGGACCTCAGTTTCCCCATCTGTACAATGAGGACATTGGATTTGGTAATCAAAGAGCCAGGTTTTTTTTTGTTTGTTTTGTTTTGTTTTGTTTTGTTTTTTTAAAGATTTTATTTATTTATTTGAGAGAGAGAATGAGATAGAGAGAGAGAGCATGAGAGGGGGGAGGGTCAGAGAGAGAGGCAGACTCCCTGATGAGCAGGGAGCCCGACATGGGACTCGATCCTGGGACTCTAGCATCATGACCTGAGCCGAAGGCAGTCGCTTAACCAACTGAGCCACCCAGGCGCCCTGTTTTTTTTTTTTTTTTTAAAGATTTTATTTATTTATTTCACAGAGAGAGACACAGCGAGAGAGGGAACACAAGCAGGGGGAGTGGGAGAGGGAGAAGCAGGCTCCCCGCAGAGCAGGGAGCCCGATGCGGGACTCCATCCCAGGACCCTGGGATCATGACCTGAGCCGAAGGCAGTCGCCCAACCAACTGAGCCACCCAGGCGCCCAAAGAGCCAGTTTTAATCTCTCTTCCAAGGAGATCCAACCCTGCTCCTGTCACATCTTCTAGGTGTGTCTGTTCTGTTGGGCCCCCTGAATGTCAGGTAAGTGCCTGTCTGGGTGGAAATGTCAGGAACTCTGGGACCTTATGGGATGGTAGTGGAGGTGGGATAGGGGAACAGAAGGAAGATTGAGGAGCTGGAGTGAGAGAGAAAACTCACTCTCCCATCCCCACTTCTACCTCCACTACCAGCCCTTCTGCCCCAACAGGGAGAGCAAGGGGAAGGAGTACCCCATGACTGGACTCCTGGCTTTCCTGGTGAGAAGGGGCCTATGGGGAGCCCAGGGCCCCCAGCAATCCCTGGCCTCTCAGCACATCCTGTAGCCCCAGATCAGCCTCACCTTTGAAGGGAGAAGTCAGACCAGAGGTAAGGGGTGGATGGCATATGGGTTGTGGGAGGAAAAATGGGTAGATGGTGAGTTCATGGGAGGGTAAGTGGTGGATGGGGCTGGGTGGATGGTAAATGGGTGGAGTGGGTAATGGGTAAGTGGTGGATGGATAAGAAATGATAGTGTTCTTTGGGTAGAAGGCTGGTTGAGGGTCCTTTGAATCAGGGGCTGTGGTAAAGTTAGCAACAGCACTCTAAAACAGACCCAGATTCCTCCTGAGACAATCTCTATATGTGTGCCCAGTACTATAATAGGGCCTTGAATCCAGAATTAATGATTCTGTAGGTGACTCAATTAATGTCCCACCCCCAGGGTATCTCAAAATTCCCTAAATAATCTCAGAGCCAAGGGCACTTTCCCATGTACACATTCTACTCCTATCATACCTTCTGGCTTGGCCCCATTGCCTTTCCCTATAAGAGTCCCCCACCCCGGGCGCCTGGGTGGCTCAGTTGGTTAAGCGACTGCCTTCGGCTCAGGTCATGATCCTGGAGTCCCTGGATCGAGTCCCGCATCGGGCTCCCTGCTCGGCAGGGAGTCTGCTTCTCCCTCTCCCACTCCCCGTTTGTGTTCCCTCTCTCGCTGTGTCTTTCTCTGTCAAGTAAATAAATAAAATCTTAAAAAAAAAAAAAAAAAAGAGTCCCCCACCCCCAAAATATACACTGCCAGCTCTGTGGTTCACCTCCACCTCTCCTGCCTCTCCTTCCAGGTGCAGGTTGGAATTGGACCTCCTGGTCCCCCTGGTTGCCAAGGGTTTCCAGAACTCCCAGGACCTCAGGGCTATCCTAGCCATGAAGACTCCCAGGACCACCCTGGATACCTAGGGACTGGGACTGATGGGTTCCCAGGAACCCTGGGAACACCAGGCCTTCCTGGACCCAGGGCTACCCTGGCTCTTCAAGGCTGCCGGGCCCAGATGGACTCCCATGGAGCTCAGGGACCAGTGGGGTTCCCTGGGCAGGAGTCTCTTCCAGGGAGCACCAGGGTAGTTCAATCAGTTAGGCATCTGACTCTTGATTTCAGCTCAGGTCATGATCTCAGTGTCGTGAGATTGAGCCCCGACTCAGGCTCCTCACTAGAAGTGGAGCCTGCTTGGGATTCCCTTTCTCCTTCTCCCTCTGCCCCTCCCCACCCATCTCACACTCACAATGCATGCACACTCTCATTTTCTCTCTCTCTCAAAAAAAAAAAAAAAAGTCTCCTCTAGCCCAGCCAAGCCAGCGTGGTCCACAGGTGAGAAGAAGGTCCACCCTAGGGGCACCTGGCTGGCTCAGTCAGTAGAGCATGTGACTCTTGATCTCAGGGTTGTGAGTTCAAGCCTCACATTGGGTGTGGAGCCTATTAAAAAAAAAAAAAATTAAAATTCATCCACCTTAGAATCCCCTCTCCTTTGGGGCGCCTGGGTGGCTCAGTCGTTAAGCGTCTGCCTTCGGCTCAGGTCATGATCCCAGGGTCCTGGGATCGAGCCCCACATCGGGTTCCCTGCTCCGCGGGAAGCCTGCTTCTCTCTCTCTCCTGCTGCCCTGCTTGTCTTCCTGCTCTCGCTATCTCTCTCTCTGTCAAATGAATAAATAAAATCTTTAAAAAAAAAAGAATCCCCTCTCCTTTATAAAAAATAAAAAGAAGAAGAAGAAGGAAAAGGGGAAGGAGAAGAGGAAGATACCCACCCTAGCCCAATTCCTCTATTCTAGGCCTTCCTGCAACCTCCATCAATGCTCTTTTTTTTTTTTTTTTTTTTCATCAATGCTCTTTTTAACTTCTTTCCGGGGACTGCTCACTTCTCACTGAGCTTTTTAGCCAGTTGTCCTATTGCTATAACTAGAATGTGAGTTACTAGACATCAACAATTGTGTTTTTCTTTCCTCTTCTTCCCTTTATTTCTTCACTCCCCCCCTCCTTTTCTTTAGCAACCCATTCCCCATCCTTCTCTACACCCTTTCCTACAATAAATGTGCTCAAGACACAGTCTCCACACATCCTTTGTGGTCTGGGGCTGGCACATAATATATATTCAGTAACACTTGTTAATTCACTGACCCTCTACCCTGCCTCTGCTTGCATCTCTCTGCCCTTGGGGGTCTTCCCCTGGGGCTGAATCATTTGTCTCATCCTGTGTCCTTCCCCCCTTCCCAGTACAGAGCCAAAAGGGAGAGAGAGAGGCTCAATAAGTGGCCCAGTTTTGCCTGGAGAAAAAGGCTTGCAGGGGCCTCCTGGAGCCCCAGGTCCAAATGGAAAGATGATCTATGCTTAGATGGCTCTCCCTGAGAGAATAGGTCAGAGCACCCCTCCTTCATGGCTGTTCTCCCTCTTTCTCTTCTACCTCCTCTTCCTTCCTAAAGGAATATCCTCATATGCCTATTAAATCTCACCTTCCATCATTAATTCCTTTAGCTTTGAGGAGGTAGTGTGTATAGTCAAAACACTGAGAATTGTATGTGATCTTGGACATGTCACTTCTTACATGTCAGTGAAGTCTGTGAAAATATTTTTATTTTCTCTGGATAAATGATTCCAGATGCCTCCCTTACCTGTTCTTCTCTCATCTGTTTGCTCAGAATTTAAGCTATCTGCAATACTTGCCTTTCCCTCATTCCTTCACCTGTTCCACCTCTCTCAAAGTGCTCTGGCATGAATGGATGCTCTCCCCCCCCTCTTCCCTGCTGTCCCCAGTACAACCATCACCCCCCAAGACATACCTTCTGCCTCCTGGTAGCCCCAAGTAAGAGAAGTAGGAGAGTATCTACAGAGACCCTCTGTGACTGCCCTGTCTGTACTTCAGACAGAGACTTGATCTACAACCTCTCTGCTGAGCTCAGGTGTAGGAGCACCTCACCTGTCCACACCCCCAGCTTACCCTATCCTTAGAAGTGATATGGGAAGAGCAGAACATCTAAGAGAAGGGTTGGAGGTAAGGGGCTTGTGACTGAGGTTGCTTGGGCTTTCTCTTTACCCACTCCAGTTAAGAGCAGGGTTCATTCACCCTAGAGCAGAATTCTCCTCCTCCCCTTTCACCTCATGGGGATACAGCCTTATTTCGGAGAAGTCCCCTCAAGTAGAACTCTTGCAGCTGACCCCTTCTGCCCCTTCTGGGTTTTCATTCCATCAGCTCCCTCACTGAGTCTTTGAGTTCAAGGTGCAAAAGCCCTGGGACAGTCCCAGTGTCCCAAAGGGCAGCCCAGCCAATGTCAGCAATGGGTACTCAGTCGAGTGAATCCCAAGGGGAGGGAGCAAACTCTTGGTACAGTGAGTCCCAGCTTCCAGGGGGTAGTAAACAGAGGCATGTGTGGACCTTTCCTTTCACTTTGGGGTTTGACTTTATTGGGCTGTCCCTCCAGAGTTGTGCCCTCCTGCATAAGGGGGCCTGCTGATGCTTATGCTGCCCCCAGGTGGACAACGATAGTACTGATAGCATTCACAGAGAGTCTCCTGGGGAGTGGGCATTGTACTGGTGCTGAGGGTTCCAAAGGAGCAGGCAAATCCCTGCCTTCAGAAGAGCTTGTGGTCTGAAGAGGGAGACCACAGGTAAACACAACATGATCAGTGTTATGTAACAGAGAGAAAAGTACTGGATGCCAAGAAAGCAGAGAGGAGCCCAGAGTGTGTGGTTAGGGAGAACTTCAAAGGGAAGTGATGTTGGATCTGTGTCTTGAAAGATAAGTAGAATTTAACAATCTTGAGGAAATTACCTAACTCCTCTAATCCTCAGTTTCCTCAGTATAAAGGGTTGGTATAAAGATTAGGGGAAAAATTATGCAGAATGCCTATTACTGTGTCTAGTATATAATTGGCACTCAGAAAATTTATATGTAATAGGATTTATTTTTAGGAATTGGCTCCGATAGTGGGGTCTGGCAGGTCTGCAATATGTAGGCAGACTGGCAGCTGGAGACTCTTGTGGGATTTCTGTTCAGTCCTGAGGCAGAATTCTTTCTTTTCTGAGAACCCTCATTTTTTCCTCCTAAGGCCTTCAACTGATTGGATGAGGCCCACGTGCATTACAAGCCTTTTTCTTTTTTTTTTTTTAAGATTTTATTTATTTTTTTGACAGACAGAGACATAGCGAGAGAGGGAACACAAGCAGGGGGAGTGAGAGAGGGAGAAGCAGGCTTCCCACCGAGCAGGGAGCCCGATGCAGGCTCGATCCTAGGACCCTGGGATCATGACCTGAGCCGAAGGCAGACGCTTAACCAACTGAGCCACCCAGGCGCCCCTACAAGCCTTTTTCTTACAGTCAGCTGATTTTAAGTGCTAATTACATCTAAAAAATACCTTCACTGCAACATCTAGATTACTGTTTGGCCAAACTACTGGATGCCATAACCTAACCAAGTCGACATAGAAAATTAACCATTAACAGAGGTCATTCCAAGCAGAGGCTACTCCAGACAGGGACTATGTTACATTTTTCTGCTTGGTTATGCTTTCTGAAAAATCACTCTTTGTTAAACTAGTAAAATACTAGTGTTAAATAAGACTATGTTTGAATATGATAAACAATTTAGAGCACAATTTATGGAAACATAAACTCCTAGGTAAAATCACCATAACATCTTAAAGTCAGAAGGGATCTTATAGCTCATTGAGTCCAACCCTCACTCTGGAGAGATCGCTGTTACAACATACCTAGAAAATGATCATCTAGACTCTTCAACATTCCAGTGGTAGAAGTCCCTATGTCCTAAGAATGTCCATTCTTGAACAGCTGTAATTGGAAACTTTTTCTTTACATGGTACTTTCTTACATCAGCACCTCTCCTATAAATTGTTCCTTTTTACTTATCAAAGACAAATCTTACCCTGGATTTTTCCCATCCTTGAATAGAATACTTCCTTAGTTGTCTAATGTGTATTTATCAGGTCAAAATTCTTGTTTTTAAATGTTTTAATTTTTTTAATTCCAGTATAATTAATGTACAGTGTTATATTAGTTTCAAGTGTACAATATAGTGATTCAATAATTCTATACATTACTCAGTGCTCATCACAATAAGTGTACTCTTAATCCCCTTCACCTATTTCACCCATGCCCCCACCACCTTCCCCCCAACCCCCCCCACCCCCCAGTAACCACCAGTTTGTTCTCTATAGTTGAGAGTCTGGTTTTTTGTATCTCTTTTTTTTCTTTGATCGTTTGTTTTGTTTCTTAAATGCCACATATTAATGAAATCATAAGGTATTTCTTTCTCTGACTGACTAATTTCACTTAGCATTATACCCTCTAGGTCCATCCATGTTGTTGTAAATTATGTAAGATTTCATTCTTTTTTGTGGCTAAGTAATATTCCGGTGTGTGTATGTGTGTGTGTGTGTGTGTGTGTGTGTGTACCACATCTTCTTTATCCATTCTTCAATAGATAGAACGCTTGGGTTGCTTCCATATTTTGGCTATTGTAAATAATGCTGCCATAAACATAGGGTACATATATCTTTTCAAATTAGTGTTTTTGTATTCTTTGGGTCAATACCCAGTAATGGAATTACTGAATCATATGGTAACTTTATTTTCAATTTTTTGAGGAACCTCCATACTGTTTTCCACAGTGGCTGCACCAGTTTGCATTCCTACCAACAGTGCATGAGGGTTCCTTTTTCTTCACATCCTCGCCAACACTTGTTGTTTCTTGTGTTTTTGATTTTAGCCATTCTGACCAGTGTAAGATATCTCATTGTGGTTTTGATTTGCATTTCCCTGATGATTAATGATGTTGAGCATCTTTCCATGTGTCTGTTGGCCATCTGTATGTCTTTTTTGGAGAAATATCTGTTCATGTCTTTTGCCCATTTTTTTAACTGGATTATTCCGGGGTTTTGATGTTTAGTTATATAAGTTCTTTATATATTTTGGATACTAACCCCATATCAGATATATCATTTGCAAATATCTTCTCCCATTCAGTAGGTTGTCTTTTTGTGTGGTTTTTTTTTAATTGTTTCTTTTGCTGTGCAGAAATTTTTTTTTTATGTAGTCCCAATAGTTTATTTTTGCTTCTGTTTCCCTTTCCTTAGGAGACTTATCTAGAAAAATATTGCTATGGCCAATGTCAGAGAAATTACTGCCTGTGCTCTCTTCTAGGATTTTTATATTTCAGGTCTCATATTTAGGTCTTTAATCCATTTTGAGTTTACTTTTGTATATGGTGTAAAAAAAGTGGTCCGGTTTCATTCTTTTGCATGTTGCTGTTCCAGTTTTCCCAACACCATTGCATATTCTTATCTCCTTTGTCATAGATTATTTGACCATATAATTGTGGGTTTATTCCTGGGCTTTCTATTCTGTTCCATTGATCTATGTGTCTATTTTTTTTAAGATTTATTTATTTATTTTTGAGAGAGAGCATGAGTGCAAGTTGGGGAGGGGCAGAAAAGAATCTTCACACAGACTCCCCATTGAACCCATGTGGAGCCTGATGCAGGGCTTGATTTCATGACACATGAGATCATGACCTGAGCCCAAACCAAGAGGCAGATGCCCTTTACTAATTTTCACAATATCATTCCATTCCATGCTGCCAGTTCTTTTCCAACAAAAACAATATTGCAATAATTTTATGTACACACACAATTATAGGAGTATGTCAGGTATTCCTAGAAGTTAGATTACTGAATCAAAAGGTATGTACACTTTTAAATTTTGATAGATACTGGACTGCCAGACTGCTGAGGGAAATCCCTGAGTGGACTTATTGGGGACTAATCTCTGGTCTTGAGTTCCTCCCTACTTTAGCCTCCCTTGCTCTCCTCCCAGCTCTGTTTGGTGGCCCTCACTGTCCCTTTGCCTGGGGCCATTAATGTTCCAAGAAACAGACCTGCAGTGCCACCAGCAGGGAGAGGCTGAGCTCTATGGGACATTTTGGGCTTTCCTGGCCTCCTCCAACCCAAAGCTGGTATCCCTGGTAAAAAGGACTGATTGGACCCTACAGTCATTAACCTCAAGGTAAACAGGGTCTGTTGGCCCAGCCCTAACCACCCCCGACCCTGGGCCAGCCCAGCCTCATTCAGGAATTCCCAGTTAGCTCTAGCCTAACCAGCTCCATCCCCCAAATCCAGAGCCACATTTTCAGCCCAGCCCCATTCACTCAGCCAGCTAGAGGGAAGAAATAATTCACTTTCAAGAGGAACTTCCAGGTGGAGGATGGAGACACAGCTCCTTTAGGACCCCTCCCCCTGCTGCTGAGTGGAGAGACAGAAAACACAAATACCCATAAGAAAACCAAAAAATATTTATCAAAGGAACTCATTCGCATTTGCAAATGTATTCCAAACAACTGAAGGAAGCCTGAAAAAAGATCCAAGAAGACTCCCTGAACAAGGGGAATTTTGAATTGGTTTTGGAGGAGAGGGCTTGGGAGAATCGAAAAGGGAAGGGGGGGATGGTCTTGAAAAGGAGTAGAGGTAATAACTGCTAACATATTTTGAGAATTTATTATTTGCCAAGCAATGCACTAAGAACTTTACCCATGTGTTATCTCCCCTATGTGGAGGTACTCTCATTATCCCCATTTTAGGTAAAGTAATGGAGACACAGTAAGACTGAGTGACTTGCCAAGGTAATACGCCCAGCCAAGTACTGTGGCCAGAAATCTGACTCTAGTGCTTAATATTGCCCCCAGGTAGGGGTAGGGATGGGGAAAAGGTACAAGTAGCTAGCAAAGTTGTGGGTAGGTAATGAGGATATGGGAGCTGCCCCCTCAGTCCATCAAAGCCCTTGGAACTGACTCCCAACCCCTTCTTGCCTCCCAGGAGTAGTGGCTAGCAGACACCTGGAATTCCCTCTTTGTGGACAATGCCTCCCAGGCCCACCCATCTCAGACTTCCCTCCGTGGCTGCCAACAAGTCCTGTAGAACACTCTGTGATAGGCTCTGGAAAGGAGAGGGGTTGATAAACAGCTTGTGTCCAAAAGAGAAGCCCCCAACCCCCCCCCCCACAAGACCATCCTGCTAGAGGGCTGGAAGATTGTCCTAAGTGCTTCCATGTCTCATTTAGCCCTCTGTACTTTTAATAAAGGATGATGACATGGGGAAACTGAGGCTCAGGGAGGTTTGTTGTTGTTGTTTTGTTTTGTTTTGCTTTGCTTTACTCAAGCATGTGTGACTCCAGAGTCCTTTTGACTCCACAGTTCTATTTCTGGGTTTTGGAACAGAGCCTCACATAATCAGGGTCCAGCTCAACAGCAGGGTCCCAGAAAATAGGACTGGAGCTGCTTATTAAATTCCTGTTGCCTCATCCCCAGATGGTTCTTACAAGGTACTTCAGGCTAGGATGAGCTACAGGGTAGAGACCAAGAAAGGCAGAGGCTGGGCTGCCATCCTTGAGGAAGCATGCCCACCTACCACTACCATGTGGGGTCTCTGTGTTCGAGGAGGCAGAAAGTAGAATGGCTGGTGTCTGTCAGAGTCATCTTCTGTTCTGGGGAGAGTGCAGAGAATGAGAGGCTGCCCTAGAGCTCAGGCCTGGTCAGCCTTTTGGATGGGCAGAAGCTCCTGGTTTGGGTGGGCTTCCCTACAACTGCTCTGAGACCCTGGGTGATCCTGTGCATTGGAGGTTGCCTATCTGTATCAACACATGCAGTGAGGAGAGTGGAATGAAATACCTGGAATTACTGGAGGCCAGGTGAAAAAAAAAAATCACCCTAGCCCATAGGCTACCTCCCATGCTCGACTTCCTGTCACACCACCACCACCACCCCACCCCTCATCCCCCCACCCCCAACCTCCACATTGGCCCTCTTTGGAGCTTTGCTAGCAGAGTAGGCATTGGATATGCTGGGGTGATTTAACAATTGGTTGACCTCTGGTTTCTTTTAGAAGGGGAAAAAAAAAGAATTAAAGCCACAAATTGTCATGCAAGCCTAAGGAAGATTCCTGCTTCCTGATTCTGATACTGTTAGCCTACTATTCTAAACACCTTACATTTATCTCGGGTAATCCTCACCCAAGTCTTGGGTACTGCTGTTTTTTTGTGGGGTTTTTTTGTTTGTTTGTTTAAGATTGTATTTATTTATTTGAGAGAGAGTATGAGAGAGACAGCAAGCACAAGGGGGGCGGGGGGAAGGGCAGAGGGAGAAGCAGACTGCTTGCTGAGCAGGAAGCCCGAGGAGGCGGGACCCCGGGATCAAGACCTGAGCCAAAGCAGACGCTTAACCCACTGAACCACCCAGGCACCCCTGAGGTACTACTGTTATTTTTATTCTTTTTTCAGCAGAGAAAACAAAAGCACCAAAAAGCCTGCCTCCATCAAGACCGCACGACTGGCAAACTGCCCAGCAGGGTTAGAAACTCAGGCAATAATGATTGGAAGGAGATGGTTCAGATGACAGAATTAGCAGTCATTCAAATCGTGCAGTTCTTTTTTCAAGCATCTTGTAAGGGGGTGGGGGGAAACGCATTCTTTTGTCATTTTAACATTGTGGATTGACAAGGACAGAATAAACCCATTCAAACATTTACACGGCAGAATAAAAAATTAAAAAAAAAAACAACTTCGGTCTTTGGCATGTTCTCGTCAAATGTGAACAACTTTTCTGGACAGCAGAATTCAGGGAATTTAACAGAGGAAAGAAAAGTAACAAGCAGCAGGGCATCCTACTGGCTTTCTGAGGAAAAATGGTCTGTCCTAGAATGGCCCCTAAACCCCATTCCCCGTTCCTGAGGCGGTAACTACAAACTATTCCTTTCGATTGACCTGCTTGCGCGCAACGTCGCTATACTGGGGGACTTGAATACTGCTGTTTTGTGTGGCCTCACCACGCCCTACTATTATATCCCCAAACCACAGCTGTAGCACTTCCGTTTCTTCGAAAATAAATTCTTGGGAGGGGAGGTTGAGGCAGATGCCAGAATCTGTTCGCTACACCAAATCACCAGGCTGCCAGTCCAGAAAGCCGGCGCTCAAAATTTCCTCAGGAAAATGAAGCTAGGACTCCCGTTCCTCTCGCTAAAAGGCCTCAGGACGGAAAACAGTTTCTAGATTTCAAGAATCTGAACTAAGTTAGCAGCTACTGAGTAATTCTTCTCCTTCCTCCTTTTGCCCCAGCCTGCACCTCAGAAAACCCTTTCCCGCTGGCATCGCGAGTCTCTTCAGAGTTGTCGGCCCCGAGAGAACAAATAAGCCCCTCCTCATTGGCCAGGTTTCCTGTCAGTCTGTCCGCGACGACTCCGAGTGGTGCCTTTTGAAAGCCCTCTAGTCCCGCCTTCTTTTGCGTAATTGGTTTGTTCAAACAGGCCCCCGGACAACTCAGACGTTCATTGGTGAATATAAAAAGCCAGCTACGATTGGCTCCTCGGGACGGAACCTGTGAGAGCGAGTCAGAGATTGGCTTATCTGGTTTGGGCGGGCTACAGGGAGGTTCAATTGCGACTGGAAGAGCTCTTCTAACCGACGAGCGTCTGTGGAGAAGCGGCTTGCTACGCGGTGGTCTCGAGGGTCCCGCCGGTTTAGTCGCTTGCAGGGTTCTCGAGCCCCTTCACGACCGTCACTATGGAGGTGTCACCATTGCAGGTACAGCTCGCGGAAGGGGCGGGTCGTGGAGGCTCAGCGCTGCCCCGCATCCCTCTGGCTGCCGGTGAAGGGTTAGGCTCCTGGGCTGTGGTCCGTTCGCCGCCGGCTGGGAGCGGGTATTCCGCGTCGCCCCCGGTCTCGTGGGCTCGGAGTGATCGTGAAGTGGATAGCCCCTCTTTGTGGTGCTAGTAGTGAAATATTGGTTAGCTACGCTGGCTGGCTTCTGGGGTGTTGGGTTCTGTTTTACTGTCTCTAGGGCCAGTATTCAACTGGCCCGTTTTATTATGGCCCGCGTGTGACTTCAAGCAGCACAGTCAGATACTTTCCTACCCTCCGGTGGAAAATGGGATTGAATGGCCCTGACCTTGGAAGGTGCAGAGCATGGCACGATGTTCCCAGTGAGGAGCCGGCAGGCCCGACTTGCTCAAAATATGTCCTTCCTGTGTTCAAAACGATTCAAAGGATTGAATCGATGGGCTCCCAAACTGCTGCTGACGAGAATCTGTTATGTACCTGGGGCATAGCAGGCACTCAGTAAATATTTGTGGAATGTCTGGAAGAAGTGGGTGTATTTTATTGATGACATCTAAAGCATTCAAGGAAAATAGTTCCATGTCACATGCACTTGGATGAGATAATATATGTTTATTCAAACTGACACCTGGGAACTTGGCTGCAGTTAACTTAAATTGCCGTGTTGGTACAAAATGATGTAAACTGCACCAATACCTGGTAAAAGATTGTGATTACACATCACTATGTGTGATGACACATAGTGCGTAAATCATTACGGTGGGTGTTTTGTTTATAGTTTTTAATAAACCTCCGATTAAATATCCCTTTTCTACAATTTTCTAAAATTGCTAGCCTGTAAATGAAAATATGCAAATCAGCAAAACAAAGAAAAATGAAGATGCTAAGAAAAGACTGTCTATTGAAAGAATCTATCAAAAGAAAACCCAACTGGAACATATTTTGCTCCGCCCAGACACCTACATTGGCTCTGTGGAATTAGTGACCCAGGTAAAACCAAGTAATTAAATGCAGTTACAAAGTAGTTAAAATGTATACTTTTCCAGGGAATTTTCTATATATTCCATGTACTCTGAATGTCACCGGAACTGGCCTAACCTATCGTATGTATATTGTATTTAGTCCAGAAGACTTTATAGTAATGATGATAAAACAATAAATATAAGGTGAAAGTAACTATATTTCTTTGCCTTATTTCTAGCAAATGTGGGTTTACGATGAAGATATTGGCATTAACTATAGGGAAGTCACCTTTGTCCCTGGGTTGTACAAAATCTTTGATGAGATCCTAGGTGAGTAAATTCTTTCACATAAAGATCTACTGGTCAAATCCTTCATAAGAAGTATCATTTCTAGGGCGCCTGGGTGGCTCAGTTGGTTAAGCGACTGCCTTCAGCTCAGGTCATGATCCTGGAGTCCCGGGATCGAGTCCCGCATCGGGCTCCCTGCTCAGCGGGGGGTCTGCTTCTCCCTCTGACCCTCCCCCTTCTCATGCTCTCTCTCTCTCTCATTCTCTCAAATAAATAAATAAAATCTTTAAAAAAAAAAAAAGAAGTATCATTTCTAGCAAACCCTCTATAACCAGAGCTCATATCTTTTCAAACAATAGCTGGCAAGGTGAGGCAGTTTACTGGAGTCTAACAAGTTGAATTCTTTCCTAGAAATAGTACTGTGAATAAATGTTAAATTCACGCCTCGTTAAAACAACTTTTTTCTTTCTATATCTTAGTTTTTTTTTAATTTAATTTCTTACCAGTGTGTATTTTCTTTCAGTCAATGCTGCAGACAACAAACAAAGGGACCCAAAAATGTCTTGTATTAGAGTCACAATTGACCCGTAAGTCTCTCGCATGGTCTTTTGTTTGTTATAGTTCATTGTTACTGTTAGTCACATTTACTTTGATTTATACTAATGTTGGCCTTTTTAGTAAATGAAATTCTGCAAAAGCACAGAAAAGCAGAATGCTAAAATGAACAATCTATGATACCTACCACCTAGATCCAAGTTATCAATGCTTTGCCATATTTGCTCCATCTATATTTTTTGAGTCCTTTCAAAATAAATTACAGACATATGACACTTCATCCCTAAATTTTTCAGTAAGCATCTCCAATAATTGCTCAGTCTAAGCATTCTGGAGTCTAGAGCTTTTACTTTTTCTCATGATGCTATTCAAATAGTAAACCAGCAGGTGGTGATAGAGAATAATTGGATCCATCATTTCTGGTTATAAATGCTGGGTGTCCCTTTGTGGGTACTCAGGGTGCTTGTTTCACCTTTTTATTAGCCTGATCAGTTATGACATAAACTATGCTTTAGCTTCTTTGGGGGAAGTGTGTTAATGATGTACTGAATGCTCCTAAGGGCTTGATACCATAGTCTAAAAAAAATGTTGAGCTAGTTTTAGTCTTTTTTGTAGATAATACTGAGCACTACTTGGAATAAGATCCATAGTGTTTGTCTGGTTATAACTAAACTGTACTATCTTATAAGAATTAACTTAAGGGCGCCTGGGTGGCTCAGTTGGTTAAGCGACTGCCTTCAGCTCAGGTCATGATCCTGGAGTCCCAGGATCGAGTCCCACATCAGGCTCCCTGCTCAGCAGGGAGTCTGCTTCTCCCTCTGACCCTCCTCCCTCTCATGCTCTCTGTCTCTCATTCTCTCTCTCGCAAATAAATAAAAAATTAAAAAAAAAAAAAAGAATTAACTTAAAATAACTAAGAAATAAGTCCAAATAAATTTTTAGCATTTTTTTGGCGAGCAGGGAAGTTTACAATTGGTAATGTTTTTCCCTTTCATATTTATTTTGCAATGTGCTTTGTTGGGTGAGAAAGCTAAGGGAGCTAGGACAGTACAGATAGATGATCCTCTGAAAAGTGGTATAATAGGGGCACCTGGGGGGCTCAGTCGGTTAAGTGTCAGACTCTTGATTTCAGCTCAGGTCATGATCTCAGGGTCCTGGGATCGAGCCCCAAGTAGGGCTCCTCCCTCCAAGGAGTCTGCTTGAGGATTCTCTCTCCTTCTCCCTCTGCGCCCCCTCATCCCACTCATGTGCATGCGTTCGCTCACTCGTGCTCAAATAAATAAATCTTAAAAAACAAAACAAAAAAGAAAGCAGTATAAATAATAGTTTCCAAATTTTTCCTTTCCATTGGGCATAAATCATTTCCCTTTGTTTATCCTAACATTTTAAAATTTCATATTTTTTCAACATTATCAGTGTCTGCCCAGGTGTTGGAAAAGGATTAATTTTTTTTTCCCCTCTTGGCTCCTATTTCAGGAGTGTAGGGAACTAAGCATGGTGGGAAAGGTAGTTGATGCTGAATTTCAGAAGATATGTATGAAAAAGAGTCAAAGAAATTGAGACTTGTGAATTTCTGTATTTTAAGAATAATATTTAAGTATAAAAAATATCAAGCACTAGTTTACCATTTGTTTAACAATAAAAGTTTCATTCTTCTTTTCTTAGGGAAAACAATTTAATTAGTATATGGAATAATGGGAAAGGTATTCCTGTTGTTGAACACAAAGTTGAGAAGATGTATGTCCCAGCTCTCATCTTTGGACAGCTCCTAACTTCTAGTAACTATGATGATGATGAAAAGAAAGTAACAGGTAGAGTATGGAGGAAAATAACATATTTGTTGCTGAAAACACATCTTTTAAATGACTGTGACATAAAAGTTAAAAATATTGGAATGAATCTCTATAATTGATTAGCATTTCCAGTGATAACAAAGTATTTTAAATTTATTTGCTTAGGTGGTCGAAATGGCTATGGGGCCAAATTGTGTAACATATTCAGTACCAAATTTACTGTGGAAACAGCCAGTAGAGAATACAAGAAAATGTTCAAACAGGCAAGTATAAATAAATATCTTGTGCCTCAATTATAATTGTACTTTAGCAATTTATAACAGCATTAGTGGTTGGTTTAATTTAACGTAATTTATAGGCTATTAAATCATGGAAAACTATTCATGAACATAATTAGGTTATTTTTTAGGACTTATAAATTTGTGTTTAGTTCTAGTTTGTTGTGAAAAGACTTGAATTTTTTATCTTCCTATTTTTTACTTCCACAGACATGGATGGATAACATGGGGAGAGCTGGTGAGATGGAACTCAAACCCTTTAATGGGGAAGATTATACATGTATTACCTTCCAGCCTGACTTGTCCAAGTTTAAAATGCAAAGCCTAGATAAAGATATTGTTGCACTAATGGTTAGAAGAGCATATGATATTGCTGGATCCACGAAAGATGTCAAAGTCTTTCTCAATGGAAATAAGCTGCCAGTAAGCATTTTCCAGGGTGTTAAGGGCAATGAGGGACTTGATATGATCATTGTCAGAGGCAAAATTGATTTTTTTTTTTCCTCCCATATTTTTTTTTTTACACCACTTCTCAGATACGTTCCTGAAAAGAAAACAGTATGCCACATTTTTTACTTAGCTCTTTTAAACTCACTAAAGAAATGTCTTTCTCGGGGCGCCTGGGTGGCTCAGTTGGTTAAGCAACTGCCTTCGGCTCAGGTCATGATCCTGGAGCCCCGGGATCGAGTCCCGCATCGGGCTCCCTGCTCGGCAGGGAGTCTGCTTCTCCCTCTGATCCTCCCCCTCTCATGCTCTCTGTCTCCCATTCTCTCTCTCAGATAAATAAATAAAAAATCTTTAAAAAAAAAAAAGAAATGTCTTTCTCAAACAATCTCCTAAATGAATCCTTTTGTGCCCTTTAATGACCATTCTCTTATGCCCATCAGTGAACATCATTTCATTAGTTTTGAAAAATCCTCATGGTCTATCATTGAATACTTTTTATAACTTTTTTCTAATACCATAACTTTTAATTCCTGTACAGGTAAAAGGATTCCGTAGCTATGTAGATATGTATTTGAAGGATAAGGTAGATGAAACTGGCAATCCACTGAAAATTATCCACGAACAAGTAAACCCCAGGTGGGAAGTATGCTTAACAATGAGTGAAAAAGGCTTTCAGCAAATTAGCTTTGTCAACAGCATTGCTACTTCCAAGGTAATTTTATTTTTGTATTAATCATGATTTATCTTTACATAGAAGTGTTAACTGTTTTTCATAAATACAATGAGCTTGAATATTTGGCTGCCCTGGCATAAAGAAAGCTAAATTACATTTTTTAGTATTTGATCATTATTATAATTTTGAGGATCCTGAGCTTTACAATTTGTTATTTTTCCCCATTAGGGTGGCAGACATGTTGATTATGTAGCTGATCAGATTGTGACTAAACTTGTTGATGTTGTGAAGAAGAAGAACAAGGGTGGTGTTGCAGTAAAAGCACATCAGGTATGGTATTTTAGCACAGTTTTCTTTTTCTAAAGTCAAGGAAGAAGAGAAAGGCTATAAATAAAGCATAAGTTTTTAGCTATGTAATATCAACCTTTTCTGCAGGTGAAAAATCACATGTGGATTTTTGTGAATGCCTTAATTGAAAACCCAACCTTTGACTCTCAGACAAAAGAAAACATGACTTTACAAGTCAAGAGCTTTGGATCAACATGCCAATTAAGTGAAAAATTCATCAAAGCTGTGAGTACTGGGGCACCTGGATAGTTCAGTCGGTTGGGCATCTGCCTCCGGCTCAGGTCAGGATCCCAGAGTCCCTGGATTGAGCCCCTCAGCGGGGGGTCTGCTTCTCCCTCTCCCTCTACTCCTCCCCTGCTCATGCTCACTCACTCTCTCTCGCTTGCTCACTCTCTCAAATAAATAAAATCTTTTTAAAAAAAGTTGTAAATACTTACAGGGAAATAAGAAATAGAAGCACCTTGCTTTATTGTCCATTGCCCTTCTCCGCAAAAACCAAGATTCATCCTACATGTCTTCTGCCTCTGAAAAGGAAATAAATAGCTTTCATGAGGGGCACTTGGGTGGCTCAGGCGGTTAAGCATCTGCCTTCAGCTCAGGTCGTGATCCCAGGGTCCTGGGATCGAGTTCCACAGGGAACACAAGCAGGGGGAGTGGGAGAGGGAGAGAAGCAGGCTTCCTGCCAAGCAGTAAGCCGGACGCGGGGCTCGATCCCAGGACTCCGGGATCACGACCTGAGCCGAAGGCAGACGCTTAACGACTGAGCCACCCAGGCGCCCCAAGTCCAAATTCTTTAATGTGGCCTACAAGACCCTGCCATCTTCAATCTCATCTCAGTACCACTTTTTCCTGTGTTGTCTAAGCTTCAGTCCTACTGCCTTCAAATTACTCAGAAGCATTAGTACTCTTCCCCCTCCTTAGAGCTTTTCCACTTGGTAATCCTTCTGCCTGAAATGCTTCTCACTTAGCTAGCTACTTTAGATCTTCAATGTCAATTCCTCAGGAAAGCCTTTACTTTCTACCCTTCTCCCTGGACATATGTTATTAGATGTAGCATACTTTTATCCATAACACTCATCACACTCGGAATTTCTCATTTTATTTCCATCTTCCTTATTGTTATCTTAAAGTCCATGAGGACAACGACCATGACCAATTTGTTTTAACCACTAAATCTCCAACATGGATCTCAGTGCCTAGCACAACGTAAATATGTAGTTAGTGAATATTTACTGAATGAATGAACTCAAGGGAACCAGTTCCCTCAGTTATGATAACCTAAGACAGGAAGACATGTCATCCTCATACTCAGTCTGAAAATTATTATTTTTTTTTACCTCCTTTAAAACTTTGAATTATTTTTATAGGAGCTCATTTGTATTCTAGATGCTTCTTCCCTAACATGAATCTTCTCATTTTCAGGCAACTGGCTGTGGTATTGTGGAAAGCATACTAAACTGGGTGAAGTTTAAGGCCCAAGTCCAATTAAACAAGAAGTGTTCAGCTGTAAAACATAATAGAATCAAGGGAATTCCCAAACTCGATGATGCCAATGATGCAGGTACACATTTAATAATGCTTCTAAACTTTAAATCTTGTGGTTCAGGTATTTGTTTTATTCATTAACAGCATACCGTGGATACTTCCCACTCAACATGTAATATTCAACAGAATGTTTTTATATGGTTAAGAATCAACCAATTCCCTGTTATTGAACATTTAGATCATTTCTAATTTTGGCTGTTACAGTAATGTTGAGATGACTATTAAGAGTATAAAATAAGAATTTGTAGTGATCTAGGGTGCCTGGGTGACTCAGTCGGTTAAATGTCTGACTCATGATCTCACCTCAGGTCTTGATCTTGAGTCGTGAGTTCAAGCCTTGCATTGGGCTCCATGCTGGGTGTGGAGCCTACTTTAAAAAAAAGAAAAAAAGGGGCGCCTGGGTGGCTCAGATGGTTAAGCGTCTGCCTTCGGCTCAGGTCGTGATCCCAGGGTCCTGGGATCGAGCCCCGCATCGGGCTCCCTGCTCGGCGGGAAGCCTGCTTCTCCCTTTGCCTCTCTCTCTCTGTCTCTCATGAATAAATAAATAAAAATCTTTAAAAAAAAAAAAAAATATGTAGTGATCTATTACTTAATGTAGGGGAGGAAAAAATTTTCCTTAACCCTCTTAGTTCCTGTCTGGGTCTGAAAATGAAACTGACAAAGACAGGTTAAATGATGAAAAACATACAAATTTATTTAATATAAACTTTACTTGACACAGGAGTTTTCATAGGGAAATGAAGACCCAAAGAAGTGGTTAAACCTGAGCGTTTTTGTCAGGTGTGAGGAAGAGTGGAAAGATATAAGGGCAGAGTATGAACTAAGTATAGTAAACTGGGGAAAGCTCAGTGAGGCCTGTTGATTCACATTCTTTTCAGTGTCACCCTGAGAGATAAGAATGTTCCCTTCCTCTGTGGTATATGGAGGACACTTCTCACATGAGGGCCTCGTGACCTGCTTCAGGGTAGAAAGTTGGGGAATGAGGTCAGAGAGAACTTGCTTCTAGCATTTTCTCAAACTCCTTCAGCTTAAAATATTCAATTTGCCAAGTGCCCTGTTTTGGGGTAGTGTGTTCTAAACCCCATCACTAACAAAATTTTTTTTTAAGATTTTATTTATTTATTTGAGAGAGAGAGCTATCACGAGCAGGGGCGAAGGGTAGAGGGAGAAGCAGACTCTCGCTGAGCAGGGAGCCCGATGCGGGACTCGATCCCAGGACCCTGGGATCATGACCTGAGCTGAAGGCACATACTTAACCAACTGAGCCACCCAGGCACCCACTAACAAATATTTTTAACATAATATGATCAAATGAGTGTTCAGCAACAGTATAAATGTCACAAGAAATTAGCATAAGAGAGGTGCCTGGCTGGCTTAGTCATTGGAATATGTAACTCTTGGTCTCAGGGTTGTGAGTTCAGGCCCCATGTTGGGTGTGGAGATAAAGTCTTTTAAAAAAAATAGTCTAGGGCGCCTGGGTGGCTCAGTCGTTAAGCGTCTGCCTTCAGCTTGGGTCATGATCCCAGGGTCCTGGGATCGAGCCCCGCATCGGGCTCCCTGTTCGGTGGGAAGCCTGCTTCTCCCTCTCCCACTCCCCCTGCTTGTGTTCCTGCTCTCGCTATCTCTCTCTCTGTCAAATAAATAAAAAATCTAAAAAAAAAAAATAGTCTAAGAAACTAGGATTTTTTTTTTCTTACTATGAACATTAGTTCTAATATCTATTAGTGTTTTTATCACAAAACTATTGATAGCACGTCTGAGTTGAGGTTGAACTAAATGTGCCAATATTAATTTGTGTATTTTTATTTTAGGGGGTCGAAACTCCAATGAGTGTACACTTATCCTGACTGAGGGAGACTCAGCTAAAACTTTGGCTGTTTCAGGCCTTGGTGTAGTTGGGAGAGACAAATATGGGGTTTTCCCACTTAGAGGAAAAATACTCAATGTTCGAGAAGCTTCTCATAAACAGGTAAAACCATCTTTAAAATCTAAATCCAGTTTTATAATGCAGGATTTCATGCTTGTATTTCATTCCCTTCACTGGGCATTATGAAATAAGTTTTAGTTTATTGTTCTTATTTTAAGAAATTGGGTACATTGTAGCATATCTTAACAGATCTTTCTGACTAAAATATAGGCTAATAATAACTGAAAATACTGGAGCTCAAGAAAGCCCAAACAACGTATACTCTGCTATTTCTTTTCAAATTTATAAACAAAACATTACCTTTTTTGGTATATGTCTATTTCAGATCATGGAAAATGCCGAAATTAACAATATCATCAAGATTGTGGGTCTTCAGTACAAGAAAAACTATGAAGATGAAGATTCATTGAAGACTCTTCGTTATGGAAAGATAATGATTATGACAGATCAGGTCAGATTTGCTTTCAAATATTTTAGATTGTTACACTAAATTAAATATGTTTTAATTGTTGCATTTCCTGCTGTGGAAGGAAATTACTTAACTTGGAGCTTTATTCATCACATGTGTGTTACATATACAGGTTAAGTGAGTGGATTTAAATAGCCTTTTTCTTTTTTTTAATCCCCATAGAAAAATTTTAGAGAAATTACCAGTAGGTCAATCATAATTTTTTTTTTTTAGTTTCAAAATAATTCTTTTGTGTTTTGGCTTTCCACATATTTCTAGGACCAAGATGGTTCCCATATCAAAGGCCTGCTGATTAATTTTATCCATCACAACTGGCCCTCTCTTCTACGGCATCGTTTTCTGGAAGAATTTATCACTCCCATTGTAAAGGTATATTAACTTCTAAATTACCATAATGGATATTTTAAGGCCCTTACTCAACGTTTTATACACATACAACCCCAGTGTTATATGGTATACAGGGGACTCAGCAGTGTGCAAAACCACAGCAACATATTCTTTACCACAGGTGTCTAAAAACAAACAAGAAATGGCATTCTATAGCCTTCCTGAATTTGAAGAATGGAAGAGTTCTACTCCAAATCATAAAAAATGGAAAGTCAAGTACTACAAAGGTTTGTAAGGAAACCCATAGAGAACTTCTCATTTTGTTATATACCATTGTACAAGATTATATGGAGTAACTTGATATTCTTGGTTGTGTAGGTTTGGGCACCAGCACATCAAAAGAAGCTAAAGAATACTTTGCAGATATGAAAAGACATCGTATTCAATTCAAATATTCTGGTCCTGAAGATGATGCTGCCATCAGCCTGGTCAGTTTGAGTTCTGTTTCATACATACATTCTAGTTTTGTAAGTCACTACTTTAGCTAGTCAATTGAAACATAAATTTTTATATAATAGAATGTTTTATAGAATATAGAATGTTTTTAGTAAGCATGTCCTAGAGAAAGGGACATGTTTTAGGAAACTGAGTTTATTTTTGTTTAGTTTTTATACAAGAGATTTTGGGAGATTGTTCATACCAGTGACATCTTTTTTATCTCTAACGTGTAGGCCTTTAGCAAGAAACAGATCGATGATCGAAAGGAATGGTTAACTCATTTCATGGAGGATAGAAGGCAACGGAAGTTACTTGGCCTTCCTGAGGTAAAAATCTTATATATCTGGGCACCTGGGTGGCTCAGTCGGGCATGTCCAACTCTTGATTTTGGCTCAGGTTGTGATCTCAGGGTCATGAAATCAAGCCCCACATGGGGCTCTGTGCTAGGAGCCTGCTTGGGATTCTCCCCACCCCCGCTCACGTGCTTGCTCGCTCACTCTCTCAATCTAAAAAAAAAAAATCTTACATATCTTACAACACAATGACTAATTGCTTCAGTAAAAAATTTAATAATAGATAATTATATATGAATGTGCTTATCTAGACTGCTGCATAAATGTATGGGGACTGAAAAATTAAAAAGGCAATGCAGTTTTTCCTAATTGTGCAGCAATTAAATTTGCTTTATCTTTAAAACCTGTAAAATACTTCTACATAATTCTTTATCTTTGAGGGACTTAAGAATTATCATAGAATTGATATGCTGAAAGATTTCTTTATTTTTGATGTTAAGCATTGTTAAGATCAATGATCTTTTTTAAACTAGATCATGTAATAACTCTCTTTGGTCCCTCAGGATTACTTGTATGGACAAACTACCACATATCTGACATACAATGACTTCATAAATAAGGAACTTATCCTGTTCTCAAATTCTGATAACGAGAGATCTATCCCATCTATGGTGGATGGTAAGTTCCAATATGTTAGCCTGTTTTTATCGTACACAGAAATCAATGTCCATAAATGGTTAGGTTGAGTATACTAATATTTGTACTTCTTTCATTTTGAAGGCTTGAAACCAGGTCAAAGAAAAGTTTTGTTTACCTGTTTCAAACGGAATGACAAGCGAGAGGTGAAAGTTGCCCAGTTAGCTGGGTCAGTGGCTGAGATGTCCTCTTATCATCATGGTGAGGTAAACACACAATCCATAATGTTTCCAGAAAGCATTATAGCAATGATACCTGCAAAATTATTTTCCAAACACTTAGAGTACTTGGTGAGATGAACACTTGTTCATCCATAGTAGAGGCAATTTGGTGAAGTCTGGTAAAATCTGTCAAACTATAAATGTGCTTATCCTTTAACCTAACAAATCTATTTCTAAAAATAATATTCTGGTAAGGAGACTCATAAGTCTGTAAGGATCTATGTTCAAAGATATTTAGGGGCGCCTGGGTGGCTCAGTTGGTTGAGCGACTGCCTTCGGCTCAGGTCATGATCCTGGAGTCCCGGGATCGAGTCCCGCATCGGGCTCCCTGCTCGGCAGGGAGTCTGCTTCTCCCTCTGACCCCCCTCCCTCTCATGCTCTCTGTCTCAAATAAATAAATAAAATCTTTAAAAAAAAAAAAAAAGATATTTAGTGATGTTTAATATACCTTTGTGATGCTAAAATTTAGACATTAAAAATGTCCATCAACTGGAAAATTGTTGTTGATTGTGACACATCTATGCCTGGAATCAATTATATAACTGAAGTAAATCTGTGTGTACTAACATTGAGAATACCCATAGTCCATTGTCAGTGGGGAGAAAAAGAGCCAGACCAGTACTTAAAGCAAAATGCCTAGAAGGGTGTGCTCCAGGTTGTTAACTTTGGTTAAATCTGTCAATTAAAAAGGACAACTTGCCAATTTTTTGTATTTCTGAGTTGTTTGATTTTATACAAACATATATTCCTTTTTTATTTTTTGATTAAATTGCTTTTTTGCATTCATTTTATTTTAAAGAACTAGGTTGCCTATAGGTTTCTAGAGCTTTAAATGTAATGATCGCCTTGCTTGTTGCTTTCAATCAAAACATAGTAGGCGTTTAGTAAATGTTCACACAACAAACATTTGTCGGATGCTTACCATGTACCAGGTATATAAAAACAAGTGTGTTCCTTACTCAAGGTATGATCACAATTTAATCAGCCAACACACACACACACTATAGAATAAAGTGATGCATGCTAGAATAGAAATGAGCGAAGTGTCGGGATGCCTGGGTTGCTTAGTCGGTTAAGCGTCTGCCTTCAGCTCTGGTCATGACCCCAGCGTCCTGGGATTGAGTCCCACATGGGACTCCTTGCTCAGCAGGGAGCCTGCTTCTCCCTCTGCCTGATGCTTCCCCCTGCTTGTGTGCTCTCTAGCGCTCTCTCTCACTCTGACAATTAAATAAATAAATAATCTTTAAAAAAAAAAAGAAATGAGCGAAGTGTTATAACACAAAGAGGAAATATTTCATTCTGCTGAGGTGAAGAGAAGAGCTATGCCTTCAAGGTTGAATAGGACTTGATAGAAATTATTGGAAGGCAAGACCCCTGAACTTGGAGCCAGAAGTCTTGAGTTTAGGTACATCTGCCATGTAATTATCTGGGAAGAGGCAATAAACATCTATATCATAAAACCTTATAGGATTATAGTGAGGCTTAGTCATAATAATGGACATATATTATTAGAAGCCTACAGATCAGATTAACAAATCTTTTTTCACCCCCAGATGTCACTAATGATGACCATTATCAATTTGGCTCAGAATTTTGTGGGTAGCAATAATCTGAACCTCTTGCAGCCCATTGGTCAGTTTGGTACTAGGCTGCATGGTGGCAAGGATTCTGCTAGTCCTCGATACATCTTCACAATGCTCAGGTGGGTATAACTTCAATTTCTAGTGAGTTCATCAAAAACTAATAATGTACTATATGCTGGCTAACTGAACATAATAAAAAAAAATATATTCAACTTTTAAAAAAAATTTCTAGTGAATTGCCATTTCCAATTTTGAACTAGTGTGACATTTATTTGACAAAAAATATAAAAATTCAGTTAATCAGAAAATGTACTTTTGATGTAGATGCTTACAGTATTAACTTTTTAAAAACTAGCTCACTTAAGTTTAATTTTGCTACTCCTTACAAGAAGCAGAAAGTCTAAAGTCTATTTTAGTTTGATAGTCGTGCCTGAATTTCTTAAAAGTATTGTTTCCTTGCCAAACTAAATGTTTTTACTTCCATTAATTATATTTTCTTCACTTCCATCGTACAGAGCAGTGTTTCTCAACCAGGGTAGATTTTGCACGACCACCCCATCTCCCAGGAGACGTAGTAATGTCTGGAAACATTTTCAATTGTTGTGACTACATCTAGTGGGCAGCAACCAGAGCTACTGCTAAATACCCTACAATGCTAAATCCCTCATAACAAAGGATTATCTGACCCAAAATATCAATAATGCCCAGGTTGAGAAACCCTGCTGTAGACTTGGGGTCAGAGTAAAGAAGAGCTTAATTCTTCCTAAATACCACAGTTGAAATTTTACTCTTTATAAGTCTATGGAAAGTACATTATGAATGGTCAATTTTCTACTCTCATTTTATTCAACCTTTCAACAGCATTAGCTAATCACTTCATCTTCCTTGAAACTCTTACTTGTCCTCCAAGATACCAGACTGTTGGCTTTCTTCCTTATTTGTCGTCTATGCTGGGTCCTTCTCATCTTTCCAGCCTCTAACTACTGGCCTGCCCCAAAGCTCCTTCATTAGTTCTCTTTCCACTAGCCACACTCACTTGCCATCCGTAGATGATTACCCATCCATCTAGTTTCAACAGCTCCAACCCTGAATCTCATAGCTGACTACCCTCTCAATATTTACTGAGACACCCCATTTATCTAAAATAATATAGTCTACCATCCTGCTTTCTTATGGCAGCCAACTAATTTTTTTCAAATAGATCACTCTGGTTCAGAACCTTCCAACTTTTTCATTTAGAGTAAAATCTAAAGGACCTACATGATCTATGTGCCCACTCCCCACATCTTTTGACTCCATCTCATACTGTCTCTGTTTCAAAAACACCTGGCCTCTGCCTATATTCAAAGACGCGAAGCACACTCTCTCTTCAGGGCTTTTTACTTACTGGTCCCTCTGCTTACAATACCCTTTCTCCAGATAACCACATGGTGGTTCATTCTCAATTTCTTCACTCTAATGTCATCCTTTCAGAAAGTGTTACCATTCCTTAGCACCTTCCATCATTCAATCACTTTTACCTATTTTTTTCTTTCTTCTTAGCATTTACCCACCACCTGACAAAATGTATGTGCATTGTCTGTCTCCCTGTAGTAGAATGTGAGCTCCTTAGAGACTTTATGTCTGCAGTACCTGGCACATACAAAGTGCTAAATACTGTTAAATAAATACTGTTAGTCAGCAAGTAAAGCCAAAGTAATTTTCATGCATAGATATGAGATAACACATGTCCTTTCACAAGTTAAGTATCAAAGTCAGTATTTTTGTAAAATAACATTCTTTGATTGTTTTCTTTAGCCCTTTGACTCGGTTGTTATTTCCACCAAAAGATGATCATACATTGAAGTTTTTATATGATGACAATCAACGTGTTGAACCTGAATGGTACATTCCTATTATACCCATGGTGCTGATAAATGGTGCTGAAGGAATCGGTACTGGGTGGTCCTGCAAAATCCCCAACTTTGATATTCGTGAAGTTGTAAATAATATCAGGCGTTTGATGGATGGAGAAGAACCTTTGCCAATGGTAACTATTCTGTGTATATAAGGATCCTTCATTTTTCTCCGGTTTCAATTCAGTAGACTATATAGTTAAAGAGGACACATATAAAATTTATTTCATACTTTAATGTTCATTAGATTTATTGTTTAATGCTGTTGGGATTTCTATTTTTTAGTGTCACATTTAGAAAACCTATTCTTCTTTAAAATACCAATTTAGCTTCCAAGTTACAAGAACTTCAGGGGTACTATTGAAGAGCTGGCTCCAAATCAATATGTGATTAGTGGTGAAGTGGCTATTCTTAATTCCACAACCATTGAAATCTCAGAGCTTCCTATCAGAACATGGACCCAGGTAAGTAATTGTGGATTTCTTCTTTGATTTTTGTGATTGGGGAAACACTTTGTACTACTACTACTTGTTGACTACTCCTAAGCCTGTATTTTAGACACTTACAAAAGGATTATATCTTTCTTTAGACATATAAAGAACAGGTTCTAGAACCTATGTTGAATGGAACTGAGAAGACACCACCTCTCATAACAGATTATAGGGAATACCATACAGACACTACTGTGAAGTTTGTTGTGAAAATGACTGAAGAGAAACTGGCAGAGGCAGAGAGAGTGGGACTACACAAAGTATTCAAACTCCAAACTAGTCTCACATGCAACTCTATGGTATGTCTTATTTTATGAGAGGTACTCATGTTTCAATTTATATTAAAGTTTAATATCAATTTTAAAAGGAAATCCTAGAATACTTTTATATTTTTGAAGAATAAAGTATTTTCTCTAAAACCATTAAAGTTTAGCCAATTTATCTGTTCTTGGCTTTATAATCTTGTTTTTCTTTCCTAGGTGCTTTTTGACCATGTAGGATGTTTAAAGAAATACGACACAGTGTTGGATATTCTAAGAGACTTCTTTGAACTCAGGCTTAAATATTATGGATTAAGAAAAGAATGGCTTCTAGGAATGCTTGGTGCTGAATCTGCTAAACTGAACAATCAGGCTCGCTTTATCTTAGAGAAAATAGATGGCAAAATAATCATTGGTATGTTTTTGGATTAATAACTGTCTGTACTAAAACTACAGTTATGCCAAACTTTAAACATTTTGGAAGAGAGTAATGGTGGGGAGGGAGGGCAAAATCATTTAGTTCAGCTGGTCACTTATACAAGCATTTCTTTTAAATACCCAGTCATTTACAGTTCGGAGAAGGTAGCTTTTCTTAGATTGAACATCTTGATAAATCAAGATTTAGTTGACATTTAGACAGAGAATAGAGAGATCGAAAGGTAACCTGTGTAAAGTGATCAAGATTAAGTCTGAGAGGGGAGAAAAAGGCCAGAAGGAAGATTATAAATGGCTTATATTACAACTAAATCGTGTACTGAAGACTGAAAGAGTCATGTCTCGGAATTTTTTTTTTTTTTAAGACATTCTAGAAGCAACTAAGTCAGGGTTTAAGTGACCAGGAAGGAAACCGTTTTGATAAAAACTGGGTTGTAAGGAAGTTAAAAAAAAAAAAAAAAAAATAGCTCAACCCTGGCCAGAGCTAACTAGGAAAGCTAGGCAACTAACTTATGGGTTATAGTAGCAAATTCCAAAACATGGCAACACGAGTTCCTGGTGATCACAGAATAATTTTCTGGTCATACACAAAAATGTTTAACTTAATAGTTACATGTTCAAATTTGTGAATATTTTTTAAAACTAATAACACTAGCGTAACCACCCCTTAATTTCATAGAATTATTGCTTAAGGCAAAGCTAAAATGAGTGATAATGGACATGCTTCAAAGAACAGAAAGTAAAAGTTGTGTCTTGTTGACAGGAATTTAAGGAATAATGGCACTATGCAGTCTTCTTGAGTATAAAAATGTAGAGGGCCTAAACATGTAATCTGTGTCAAGTTAATTGATAAAAGATGGTACTCAGAAATTCATTCTGAAATATCTTGTAGCTAGTAACTCAATATCCCTCAAAGTGTAATAAATTGACTGCAGTAGTCATTGGAAGAGAGGTACTCTAGAAAAAGGGAATGGGTGCAATCTGCATGTTGCAACCCAATCAACGGTTTGGTTGGTGGCACTGAAATCTTGCCCAATCAAATGTTAAAATTTTATTTTTTTTATTTTTTTTTTTTATTTTTTTTTTTTAAAGATTTTATTTATTTATTTGACAGAGAGAGAGATAGCGAGAGCAGGAACACAAGCAGGGGGAGTGGGAGAGGGAGAAGCAGGCTTCCCGCCGAGCAGGGAGCCCGATGTGGGACTCGATCCCAGGACCCTGGGATCATGACCTGAGCCGAAGGCAGACGCTTAACGACTGAGCCACCCAGGCGCC
>NC_138383.1:19097261-19102407 GCF_054177405.1 Leptonychotes weddellii
AAATGTTAAAATTTTAAAAAGGGAGTATAATTGAGGTAGAGACATATCAGAAATAAAGGTTTGATTGTCTTCTGTTCTTTTAAGATTATAATTAGGTCAACAATTTCATAATGTGATTTGACTGTCCCACTTGTGGTAATTTACATTTGTCAGTGGTTTAGGAAAAAAGACTTCTCTCTAAACCAGGATGTACAGATTTATGCAAGACAAAGACAGTTTAATTTTTAGTTTGTTTTTTGTTTTTTTTTAAGATTATTTATTTATTTATTTCACAGAGAGAGAGATAGCGAGAGCAGGAACACAAGCAGGGGGAGTGGGAGAGGAAGAAGCAGGACTCCCGTGGAGCAGGGAGCCCGACTCGGGGGAGCGATCCCAGGACCCTGGGATCATGACCTGAGCTGAAGGCAGATGCCCAACGACTGAGCCACCCAGGCACCCCAATTTTTAGTTTTAATCTTTTGAATTATTATTTTTTTTTTAAAGATTTTATTTATTTATTTGACAGAGAGAGACACAGCGAGAGAGGGAACACAAGCAGGGGGAATGGGAGAGGGAGAAGCAGGCTTCCCGCAGAGCAGGGAGCCCAATGTGGGGCTCAATCCCAGAACCCTGGGATCATGACCTGAGCCGAAGGCAGACGCTTAACGACTGAGCCACCCAGGCGCCCCAATTTTTAGTTTTAATCTTTTGAATTAATATGGTAAAACCTATTCCTTTCCTAAAATATTGCTCAAAACCATTATCTCTGTTTACATTTTTTAATAGAAAATAAGCCTAAGAAAGAATTAATTAAAGTTCTGATTCAGAGGGGATATGATTCAGATCCCGTGAAGGCTTGGAAAGAAGCCCAGCTAAAGGTAATTTCTCGGTTAGCATTTTCTAATTTATTAAAGACTATGTATAATCTAAGGTCTCTGTTTCATAATTCCTGTTAAAGCTACATTTTAATTTCTCTAGGTACCAGATGAAGAAGAGAATGAAGAGAGTGACAATGAAAATGAAGCTGAAAAGAGTGACTCTGTAAGAGACTCTGGACCAACCTTCAACTACCTTCTTGATATGCCTCTTTGGTATCTCACCAAGGAGAAGAAGGATGAACTGTGCAAGCTGAGAAATGAAAAAGTGAGTTGTTGGTGGAGGGTAACATATTGCTCAGTTATTCAAATGGTGAAAGACAAACTGTGCTTCATGAAAGTTGTGTGCTATTTATGCCTGTAAATTAACTCTTAATTTTCTGACTATCTTATGAAGGAGCAAGAGCTAGAAACATTAAAGAGAAAGAGTCCATCAGATTTGTGGAAAGAAGACTTGGCTGCTTTTATTGAAGAGCTGGAGGTGTGTAGTTTATAATTGCCAATGTTAGAGTTTTTATTAATGAAATAGTACATTCTAGCAATATACCTCTTTGTCAAGAAATTTAACAATTGGGGGCGGCTGGGTGGCTCAGTCAGTTAAGCGTCCGCCTTCAGCTCAGGTTGTGATCCCAGAGTCCTGGGATCGACCCCCAAGTCCGGCTCCCTGCCCAGCAGGGAGTCTGCTTGCCCCTCCCCCCACTCGTGCTCATTCTCTCTCTCGCTCTCAGATAAATAAATAAAATCTTTAAAAAAAGAAATTTCATAGTTAGCAATAGAAAGAATACAAGAGGCATAAGGAAACATTCCAAGATAACACATGAAAGAACAGATTGTTAGAATAAAGTAAATGATGGCCAGAAGCATACTGCCTAGAATTTTTTGGACAAAGAGAGGAAAGGGTAGGAGTTGATTTCTGACTTAGTGGGAATAAGTATGGAATAAGAATATTTACTTAAATATGGAAAAAGACCAACACAGTCTCCCAAGTCAATCTCAAAGGACAAAGATGTTTACCTTCAGGGCTAGCTAATCAGTAGTTTCAGAAGATACTTTGTTACCTAAATCTCACTAATACGCTTTGTTTTCCAACACTATTTTAAGATAAGAAAAAGCATTTCATAAATTAAGCTAAAATGCTTAACATGCAGTTTTATATTATTATACTTTGGTATGGATGTGCAAGTGGAATCTCATCCTTTCACTTCTTATTTGAGTTTACAAATATGTGTACATGTATCTAAGTATTTTATCCCTAACACAGTTTCCCCTTTTTATCTTCAGAAAGCTTAAATGGTAGAATCAAGAGTAGAACCCAATCTTTGGTGTCCACACTTGTCAAAGTGGGCCTTAATTATATCTTCACTATTACTGATGGCATACTTAGTTTTGGCACAGCTTATCACAAATTTACTTTAAGATGTGGGGTGCCTGGCTGGCTCAGTCAGAAGAGCATGTAACTCTTGATCTCTCAAGGTCGTGAGTTCAAACCCCACACTGGGTGTAGAGATTACATACATACATAAATCAAAGAAAAAAATTTATCTTAAGATGTAACAAATTGAAATCAGTTTAACTGGCCTTTTATTCTATTCCTATAAAGTAGCCTAGATTTTGTAGTCTTTATTGACTTATAAACTTGCTTTCTTTTACCCCTTTTATAGGCTGTTGAAACAAAGGAAAAACAAGAAGAACAAATAGGACTTCCTGGGAAAGGGGGGAAAGCAAAGGGGAAAAAAACACAAATGGCTGAAGTTTTGCCTTCTCCATCCGGTAAAAGAGTCATCCCCCGAGTGACCGTAGAGATGAAAGCAGAGGCAGAAAAGAAAATTAAAAAGAAAATTAAGGTACTACTCTTGAAAAGTTATACATAAATACTTAAAACTTATTTTGGCTTAAAATTGAACAAATGATATAAAATTTCTAATCCCATAGTTTGCAGTTAGGGTTAGAGAATCCTATATCTAATCATAACTTTGCTTTCCTGTGAGCCTGATATTTTTTTTTAATGTTTAAGTATATTGAAAAAGTCATACCTATACCTTTATTCAGAGCTCTTAAGCAAAATTTAAAGAAATAAAATCACTCTTTGACCAGATATATATTTATATATTTGACCTTACCTTATTCCAAATAATAAGTTAACAGAACTTGACCATCTTTGTTTTGCTCTCTTTTAGAATGAAAACACTGAAGGGAGCCCTCCAGAAGACAGTATCGAACTAGAAGGTCTGAAACAAAGGTTGGAGAAAAAACAGAAAAGAGAACCAGGTATTAAAATATTTTAAAGTTTTTTTTTTTTTTAAGATTTTATTTATTTATTTGACAGAGAGAGAGACAGCGAGAGAGGGAACACAAGCAGGGGGAGTGGGAGAGGGAGAAGCAGGCCTCCCGCTGAGCAGGGAGCCCAACACAGGGCTCGATCCCAGGACCCTGGGACCATGACCTGAGCCGAAGGCAGACGCTTAACAACTGAGCCACCCAGGCGCCCCGGTATTAAAATATTTTAAGTAAAATGGTATAGAGTTGAGATTAAATTGTGCCTGTCACCTAGGGGGTGCCTGGGTGGCTCAGTTGGTTAAGCGACTGCCTTCGGCTCAGGTCATGATCCCAGAGTCCTGGGATCGAGTCCCACATCGGGCTCCCGGCTCAGCGGGGAGCCTGCTTCTCCCTCTGGATCTCTCCCCTCTCATGCTGTTTCTCTCTCTCAAATAAATAAATAAGTAAAAATCTAAAAAAAAAAAAAAATTGTGTCTGTTACCCAGTACATTCCGCATAGATGTTTAATAAGTCCTTAGTGAGTAACATGATGGGATACTATGTCTAAAGTTTACTTGAACCTCCCTGATATTGTCCTTGGATATGATTTATTTTAGAAGAGATCATTTTGAAATAGTTTGTTAATTTGGCAATTTGAATTCCTTAGTGGGATCTAAAGAAAACACACTCAGTTTATTAAATTCCACTTTCTAGCCAATTATAAGACTAAAGCTTTTTGAGAATAGTGAGCACATCTTAGTCATGTTTGTATTATCCCTAAAGTTGAACACCATGCCTGGGATATAAGTAGCACTCAATAAATTAAATAGAATTAAGAATTCTACTAACTGGGCGCCTGGGTGGCTCAGTCGTTAAGCATCTGCCTTCCGCTCAGGTCATGATCCCAGCATCCTGGGATCGAGTCCCACATCGGGCTCCCTGCTCGACAGGAAGCTTGCTTCTCCCTCTCTCACTCCCCCTGCTTGTGTTCCTGCTCTCACTATATCTCTCTCTGTTACATAAATAAATAAAATCTTCAAAAAAAAAAAAAAAATTCTACTAACCATTTGATTATACCCTTACTATCTACTTTTTTTAATAAGATATTCACATACCAAGTTCATTAATTTAAAGTATACCATTGGCACCTGGGTGGCTCAGTCGATTAAGCGTCTGCCTTTGGCTCAGGTCATGATCCCAGGCTCCTGGGATCAAGCCCCATGTCGGGTTCCCTGCTCAGCGGGGAGCCTGCTTCTCCCTCTCTGCAGCTCCCCCTGCTTGTTCTCTCTCTCTTTCTCTCTCAAATAAGTAAATAAAATCTTTTTAAAATAAATAAATAAATTGTACCATTCAATCATTTTAGTATACTCAACAGTTTTAAAACCATTTTTTGCCCCCAAAACAAACACTACCCCTTGATGGTCACTCCCCATTTCCTACCAATTTCTCCTCCTCCTAGGCAACCATTAATCTACTTTCTGTCTCTAGATTTACTTATTCTGGACATTTCATATGAATGAAATCATATATCTGGTCTTTTGTCCCTGGTATTTTTCACTTAGCATAATGTTTTCAAGGGTCATCTATATAATGACATGTATCAATACTTCATTCTTTTTTATTGCCGAATAGTTTTTCATAGTATGGATATACCACACTTTATTTATTTGTTCATCAGTTGATAGGTATTTGGCTTGTTTCCACTTTTTGGCTTTTGTAAACACTGCTATGAATATTTGTATACAAGTTTTTATATGGACTTAATGTTTTTATTTCTTTTGGGTAGATACCTAGGAGTGGAATTGTGCTGGGTCATATGATTTTTTCTATGTTTAGCCTTTTTTTTTTTTTTTTAAAGATTTTATTTATTTATTTGAGAGAGAGAGAATGAGAGAGAGCACATGAGAGGGGGGAGGGTCAGAGGGAGAAGCAGACTCCCTGCCGAGCAGGGAGCCCGATGCGGGACTCGATCCAGGGACTCCAGGATCATGACCTGAGCCGAAGGCAGTCGCTTAACCAACTGAGCCACCCAGGCG
>NC_138383.1:19102507-19114922 GCF_054177405.1 Leptonychotes weddellii
ATGTTTAGCCTTTTGAGGAACTGCCACACTGTTTTTCAGAGCAGCTGCCCCATTTTACACTCAATGTGTGAGGGTTCCAATTCTCCATATCCTCACCAGCACAGTTAACTCCTTGTCACTTTTTTCTTTCTAGCCATCCTAGTGGATATGAAGTGGTATCTCGTGGTTTGGGTTTGCATTTCTCTGTTGGCTAATGGTGTTGAGTATCTTCTCATGTGCTTATTGGCCATTTATATTTCTTTGGAAAAATGTCTATTCAGACCCTTTGCCCATTTTTTTAATTAGGTTATTTATCTTTTGTTGTTGAGTTAGTTGTAAGATTTCTTTATGTATTCTAATTTTTTTTAAGATTTTTATTTTATTTAGAGAGAGAGAGCACAGGTACGTAAGTGGGAGAGGAACAGAGGGAAAAGGAAAGAGAGAATCTGAAGTAGACTCCACCTTGAGCGCAGAGCCCCACACAGGGCTCAGTCTCATGACCCTGAGATCATGACCTGAGCCAAAACCGAGTTGAAGGCTTAACCACCTGAGCCACCCAGGCGCCCCAGATTTCTTTATGTATTCGAGATGCCAGTCCTTATCAGATATATGATTCTCAAATATTTTCTCCTATAGATTACCTCTTTATTTTCTTGATAGTGTCCTTTCAACCACAAGTTTTTTTGTTTTGTTTTGGGTTTTTTTTAATTTAATTTTATTTTTTTTAAGATTTTATTTACTTGACAGAGAGAGAGACAGCGAGAGCAGGAACACAAGTTGGGGCAGAGGGAGAGGGAGAAGCAGGCTTCCCACGGAGTGGGGAACCTGATGCGGGGCTGGATCCCAGGACCCTGGGATCATGACCTGAGCCGAAGGCAGACGCTTAACGACTGAGCCACCCAGGCACCCCTTGTTTTTTTTTTTAAAGATTTTATTTATTTATTTGACAGAGACACAGCGAGAGAGGGAACACAAGCAGTGGGAGTGGGAGAGGGAGAAGCAGGCTTCCTGCCGAGCAGGGAGCCCGATGCAGGGCATCGGGGCTCAATCCCTGGACCCTGAGATCATGACCTGAGCCGAAGGCAGACGCTTAATAACTGAGCCACCTAGGCGCCCCTGAACCACAAGTTTTTAATTGTGATGAAGTCTAATTTATCTTTTTTTTTTCCTTTTGTTGCTTGTGCTTTTGGTATCATGTCTAATCTTTTTCCAAATCCAAGGTCATGAAGATTTACCCTATGTTTTCTTCTTCTTTTTTTTTTTTTAAAGATTTTATTTATTTATCTGAGAGAGAGAATGGGAGACAGAGAGCATGAGAGGGGGAGGATCAGAGGGAGAAGCAGACTCCCCGCTGAGTAGGGAGCCCGATGTGGGACTCGATCCCGGGACTCCAGGATCATGACCTGAGCCGAAGGCAGTTGCTTAACCAACTGAGCCACCCAGGCGCCCCCCTATGTTTTCTTCTAAGAGTTTTAGTTTTAGCTTTTATAGATCTGTGATCCATTTTGAATTAATTTTTGTATATGGCATAAGGAAGGAGTCCAACTTCATTCTTTTCCATGTGGATATCCAGTTGTCCAGCACCATATTGAAAACCTTTCCCTATTACATTGTCTTCACCCTTGTCAAAAATCAATTGGCCATAAGTATTAGAGTTTATTTATGGATTCTCCACTCTCTTCCATTGATTGATCTATAAGTCTAATCTTGAGTATCTACTTTTAATAGATAATGTGTGCTCAGTTCTGTGGGGGATACAAAGATGAATAAAATAAATAGAAACATCTTAGTATTAAACTAAAGAAATAATAAAAGTATGCTATACTGTGCAAAATTATAGATTGACCTTCTAATGCAGCACACCTTTAACTTTAGACCCAGCTAGTGATCTTTTAGCATATAAAACCAATGAATCAGTTGAGTATTTTGAGCCTTCATGTTCCCATGAGTTTGATTACTCTCAAATAATGTGTGGGCACAAGAAGTGGGAGAGCATGGCATTTTACCTTCAAGAGGTTTATGAAGAACAGAAATTAAGGGCGCCTGGGTGGCTCAGATGGTTAAGCGTCTGCCTTCGGCTCAGGTCATGATCCCAGGGTCCTGGGATCGGGTGCCACATCGGGCTCCCTGCTCAGTGGGGAGCATGCTTCTCCCTCTCCCGCTCCCCCTGCTTGTGCTTTCTCTCTGTCAAAGAAAGAAAGAGAGAGAGAGAGGAAGGAAGGAAGGAAGGAAAGAAAGAAAGAAAGAACAGAAATTAAAGCAGTATATACTAGCCATTGTAGGGACTGAGAGAAAGGTGAGATCAGTGTGGGTGCATGTACATTGTAGAGGTGACAACAACTTATTTATGGGATTAGATGACCAAGCTATAAACTCCACAGGAAGAGGGACTATGTTTGTTTCTGTTCACCACTGTATTCTCAATACTAGCACAGAGCTCAATAAATATTTGAAAGACAGATGGATGATAGATGGAGAAAAGTGAGTCAAAGAACATGTAAAGTTGGTTCATTCCTATCTCGCTTCTAGGTACCAAGACAAAGAAGCAAACTACATTGCCATTTAAACCAATCAAAAAAGGAAAGAAGAGAAACCCCTGGTCTGATTCAGAATCAGATATGAGCAGTGACGAAAGTAACTTTGATGTCCCTCCACGAGAGATAGAGCCACGGAGAGCAGCAAGTAAGGAAAAGTGCTGAATGTGTTGAAAGATCTGAGTGGCCAGTGTATTTCAAGGCATTAATCCCAGAAATTGTTATATCTTAGAGCAGTTATTATTAAGTTTTTGAAAAACGAAAGCATCTTTTAGGAGATTAAAGCTTAAATCTTCATGAAATGTTGTATCAATCTGTGGATTAAATATTTCTGTTACCCTCTTTTATTCTTTGTCTATGTATGTTTTTTATAGCAAAAACCAAATTCACAGTGGATTTGGATTCAGATGACGATTTCTCAGATTTTGATGAAAAAACTCAAGATGAGGATTTTGTCCCATCATCAGATGTTAGTCCACTTAAGACCAAAGCTTCCCCAAAGTAAGTATCTTCTCTAATGTGGATTTTATCATGATTGTTGCCAGTAGTCAATGATATAGTCTTTGTTACTTGACACATTTAGAATTGGTTGTCAGGATGTTTTTTGGGTTTTTTATTCTAGACATACTACCAAAGAACTGAAGCCGCAGAAAAGTGCCACGTCAGGTATGTATTTAAGTAAAAGTAGTGAGATGTCTGCTTCACTGGGACAAACAGGTCCAGCTGGGTTCTAATCTGACTACCTTATCTAAGTCCTGCTTTGGAAGATAAATGTGGGTCCTTATTAGCATTATATTGCTGTTGTTCATTAGGGTTAGTTTTGCACATAAAGGGGTTCTACACTTAATATACTGAAAGTCATCACGTGCTTGCTGTTTACTATGCTGGGTGCTAGAGGTACAAAAAATAACTGCTGATGAAAAATACAGAAATTAGATCAAAGTTATAAGAGTATGTTTTAAATATTCTAGAAGAGTCACGGACTTGGTGTTTAAATGGGGATTTAGAGCAGGAAACAGATTTTTATGTGTTGCTTATATGTACTATTTTCCTTCCCATTTGAAGTAATGGACCTTGATGCTGATGATGCCAAGGACGGTGTACCATTTCCTGCAGGTTCTCCTGCTGCTGATTTCTCAGCTGACACTGAAATCCTAAACCCTGTTTCTAAAAAGAAGGTGGCAGTGAAGAAGACGGCAGCAAAAAGTGAGCTTCAATCTTTGAGATTGGTTAATATTAGGATTAAGTAGCTGGCTGCCACAAGTCAATTTCAATTTTTTTACTCTCAAAAGTTACTCTTAATAGTGGAATTAAGCCTTTTCCAAATGGAAGCAAATATTTAGATCTTTATAATCAAAATTGGTGGTCAAAAGGTTTAAAATCAGCGTATTTCTCAAAATGCAAGGCCTTATCTAGCTCATTTCTATGACAGGGACAGGCTTTATAAACAGTGCGGAAGTTTAATGTAAAACATAAACCTATAAAAAAGTTAGATGCTTAAGAATACTTTGATTCTCTAATGTATTTTCAGCTGTATTAGATTTTTTCCTGTATTAAATAGGAGCAATCAACAGCTTGCTAAAAGAAGTTCACAGTGAGAAAAATTCATCTGAGTGGACACATGATGAATGCCTGTGTTGACTTGCAGGTCAGTCTTCCACCTCCAGTACAGGTGCCAAAAAAAGGGCTGCACCAAAAGGACCCAAAACGGATCCAGGCTGGAATTCTGATGTACCCCAGAAGCCTGATCCCCCCAAAACCAAAATTCGCCGCAAAAGGAAGCCATCCACATCTGATGATTCCGACTCTAATTTTGAGAAAATGATTTCTAAAGCCGTCACAAACAAGGTATTTATCCTAGCCAGTCCTTTTGCTGTAGGTGTTTTAAAATACATAACCAAGATTTGCACTTAATAATCTGACACTTTTTTTTTTTTAAAGATTTTATTTATTTATTTGAGAGAGAGAGAATGTGAGAGAGCACATGAGAGGGGGGAGGGTCAGAGGGAGAAGCAGACTCCCTGCCGAGCAGGGAGCCCGATGCGGGACTCAATTCCGGGACTCCAGGATCATGACCTGAGCCGAAGGCAGCCGCTCAACCAACTGAGCCACCCAGGCGCCCCAATCTGACACATTTTTAAGAAAATAAATGTAGGGACATCTGGGTGGCTCAGATTGTTAAATGTCTGCCTTCAGGTCAGGTCCTGATCTCAGGGTCCTGGGATCGAGCCCCACGGCAGGCTCCCTGCTCACTGGGGAGTCTGCTTCTCCCTCTGCCCCTCCCTCCCCACCCTGGCTCGTGCTTTCTCTCTCTCTCTCAAATAAAATCTTTAAAAAAAAAAAAAGGAAAGAAATGTGAATCTCATAATCCATTTAGCTTTTACTAGTTGTAACAAAGTTATATGTAAAGACATACCACTTGGGATGCCTGGGTGGCTCAGTCGTCAGTTAAGCATCTGCCTTCGGCTCAGGTCATGATCCCAGGGTCCTGGGATCGAGCCCCCCACATCGGGCTCCCTGCTCAGCGGGAAGCCTGCTTCTCCCTCTCGCACTCCCCCCTGCTTGTGTTCCCTCTCTCGCTCTCTCTCTGTCAAATAAATAAATAAAATCTTTTAAAAGTAAGCAAGTAAATAAATAAAATTAAAAATAAATAAAAACATGTCACTTATGAGACACCTGGGTGGCTCAGTCAGTTAAGTGTCTGCCTTCAGCTCAGGTCATGATCCCAGGGTCCTGGAATAGAGTCCCACATCGGCCTCCTTATTTAGCAGAGAGCCTGCTTCTCCCTCTCCCTGCCACTTCCCCTGATTGTGCTCTCTTTCTTTGTCTATCTGACAAATAAATAAAATCTTCAAAAAAAAAAATAATATATATATATGCCACTTAGTCAATGAGAGTTGCCTTAGATCTATTTCTTACTACTTATTAGAAGGAGGGAAACCCATTAAATTGTAGTGTGTTGATATATTTTTTACAGTGAAATGTTGCTGTCAGACTAACATTGTGCAAATTACTTGGACTTCCTCTTGTAGAAATCCAAGGGGGAGAGTGAAGACTTCCATCTGGACTTAGACTCAGCTGTGGCTCCTCGGGCCAAATCTGGACGGGCAAAGAAACCTATAAAGTACCTCGAAGAATCGGACGAAGATGATCTGTTCTAAAATGGGATAATTTTAAGTAATGGTCTTATTGAGCCCAAGACTGGTTTTAGAGTTACCTGAGTCCCTTAATTTCCTCCCCTCTGAATTTTATTTGGGGAAGGTAGTTTTAATCCAGAACCATCAAAGTGAAGTGTGTAGAGCCCAAGTATCTATTACCGTTTTATAATACTGTCTAAGTAGTGACCACCGTGGGCATTGTTTTCTTCTCTGCTTTGTCCATGTTTGGAGTGTCTTTTCTTTTGTCTTTCTAATCTGATTTTAAGTTCTTCTGGACTCTGGAGATAGTTGTGTGGTCACTTCAGCATAACATAGTTTCTTGACCACTCATTAAGCTAAAATTGTTATAAATGTCTACTCTGCCACTTTTCATACTTTCAGTAAATAAGAGATAGAGCATGATTAATTCTGTTTTACCTTAGTTTTATAGGTAATTTTCCATCAGATAGAACTTTATAGTTCTAGTACAAATACTCCCCACTCAGCCTTTTATGTGCTGAATTTTTGCTCAAGCAATGAGAAATTGCTCTTATTCTCCATATCCTTTTGAATATTAGCAGAAGCTGAAGAAAAATAGCCTGGCTGTCTCTGTATAACCTCAACACAGTCAATAGGGTGAAGAAAATTAGTGTTGTGACTATCTCAATTCTTGACTTGTCCCCTCAGGCTGTCTCCAAGTTCGAATCTCCCAAAGAACAAATTTCTAGGGAGGATTGGATTGCAAAAAAGTCAGGGACAACATTCATTCAAAGATCTTATATCAGTGCCATCCATACTCAGCAGTGAGCGGTTATATCCATTTTGAGAAATCTCCATAATTTTCAACTTACAAACTTTTTACGATATTTCTGCATTTTTACATGTGTGTGAGTTGAGTGGTGTTTTCAGTGTTTTTGTAAATATTTACTATGTTTTTCTATTTCACTTAATTTCAACAATTTTTTACTTTAATAAAATGTTCTAAACATTGCAACCCATTGATTACCCTTTTTCCCCCTTGCAGTATACCCTTTTCCTTACTCTAAAATATATCCGTCTTTACTTCCCTTTGAGGAAAGAGAAATTCTGATCATTTGCTGATGTACCTACCTAACAGCCCCTGGCCATAGTAATAGGTCTAAGAGATAAGCATCCTGACCTAATCAAGGGCAATCAGGTTTTTCCCCAGGTTTTTATACATGGGTACAAAGTTATTCATCTCCTTCACACTCAAAAGGCCTTGCCCCGCGATGAGCAAGTAGTTTCAAATATGCGTGGTTTTTGTGCTGTTTTGTTTTGGTTTTTTAATGATCCCTTTAATGACTATTTTGATAATCAGGACAACTACTTGATGATCTCAATAAATGACGTTAGGGCAACTGGCCAATCATTTAGAAAAAAAGAAATATTAGATAAATCCAATCCCTTCCTCACATCTTATACCAAAGTTTAAGTTCAAACAGACATGTCAAAAACAAAACCATTTAAAAATGTACCAAAAGAAAAGTAATGTTGAGTTTCAGAGGGATATCCTAAACCTAGCCACAGGGTTGACAAAGATCTGGAAAAATGAGCCCTTGAATCAGAATCTGGGCCAAAAGGTCAAACTCTGTCTTAGCAGTTCTCACTTTAAGAAATGTAGTTCAAGAGAAAAATTGGGACATGGGGTGCCTGGGTAGTTCAGTTGGTTAAGCGACTGACTTGATTTTACCTCAGGTCATGAGATTGAGCCCCACATCAGACTCTGCACTGGGTGTGAAGCCTGCTTAAGATTCTCTCTGCACCCCCACATTCTCTCCCTCTCTCTCAAAAAATTTTTAAAGATAAGAATTGGGACATGTGTAAAAAGTCACGTAAAGGCACAGAAACAGGAAATCTCAATATCCTAGTCCCATAGTTTTGCAAAATGCTACCATTAGGGGAGAGTGGGGCGAAGCATACAAGGGATCTCTTGTTTCTCAAAACTACATGTAAGGGGTGCCTGGGTGGCTCGGTTGAGCATCTGCCTTCCTGGCTCAGATTGTGATCCCAGGGTCCTGGGATCAAGCCCCTCAGGGGGCTCCAATGCTTGGCGGGGAGTCTGCCTCTCCCTCTCCATCTGCCTCTCCCCCAGCTCATGCTCTTTCTCTCTCCCAAATAAATAAAATCTTTAAAAAAAAATTCCATGTAAATCTACAATTATCTCAAGAAAAGCCACATGCAAAGATGCTTATTGAAGTATCTAATAAAATTGAAAATAACCTAGGGCGCCTGGGTGGCTCAGTTGGTTAAGCGACTGCCTTCGGCTCAGGTCATGATCCTGGAGTCCTTGGATCGAGTCCCGCATCGGGCTCCCTGCTCGGCAGGGAGCCTGCTTCTCCCTCTGACCCTCCCCCCTCTCATGTGCTCTCTCTGTCTCAAATAAATAAATAAAAAAAATCTTTAAAAAAAAAAAATTGAAAATAACCTAAATGTCCAACAAGAGACCTCGGATAAAACAATTAGTTTAGGGGCGCCTGGGTGGCTCAGTCATTAAGCGTCTGCCTTCAGCTCAGGTCATGATTTCAGGGTCCTGGGATCGAGCCCCACATCGGGCTCCCTGCTGGGCGGGAAGTCTGCTTCTCTGTTTCCCACTCCCCCTACTTGTGTTCCTCTCTCGCTGTGCCTCCCTCTGTCAAATAAATAAATAAAATCTTTTAAAAAAAAATTAAACAAATTTGGTACAATGAGGAATACAAGGTACTCCTTAAGAATGATCATATACAGGGCGCCTGGGTGGCTCAGTTGGTTAAGCGACTGCCTTCGGCTCAGGTCATGATCCTGGAGTCCCTGGATCGAGTCCCGCATTGGGCTCCCTGCTCGGCAGGGAGTCTGCTTCTCCCTCTGACCCTCCCCCCTCTCATGTGCTCTCTCTCAAATAAATAAATAAAATCTTTAAAAAAAAAAAAAAAAGAATGATCATATACATTATTGATTGATGTGAAGAAAGAAGGTTTACAAATCAGAGCTGAAGTCCCTATCTGGTAAGTACACATTTGTTGATAGAAGGAAAGCATACAAACCCTCTTTAGAAAGAAAAAAGTCCAAAACATTTATCTTTTAAAAGTAGAAGTTTGCTCCTGATCAGTAAAGCACTTGCTAACTAAGACTCCAAATGAATACATCTCTTGACTTCATTCCTTAAACCAATTAACATTCTAGAAGATAAAAATTCTAGTGCTAATAAACCTAGTTATGTACATTTAGACCCTTTATAGAATAGTTATTTCCTACACATGAAACATTGCTTAGATAAATACATATTACACCAATCAGAATTACAAAAGAATAGTTACTGAGAAAATTCAAAATTCAAAATACATCCATTGATAAATAATACAATAAGCATACTAAGGCTTTTCTTTTAAAACACATTGCAGGGGCGCCTGGGTGGCTCAGTTGGTTAAGCTACTGCCTTCAGCTCAGGTCATGACCCCAGGGTCCTGGGATTGGGCCCCGCATCGGGCTCCCTGCTCGGCAGGAAGCCTGCTTCTCCCTTTCCCACTCCCCCTGCTTGTGTTCCCTCTCTCGCTGTCTCTCTCTGTCAAATAAATAAAATCTTTAAAAAAAAAAAAAAAAACAAAACATTGCAGCCTACTGTTCCTGCTGCAAGGGAGTTTTTTTTAAGTGATTTCTGGCCATTTTTTCCTAAAACCCAAAGACAAAAATTTTTTAAGTCATTAACTTTGGCTCCTAGAATGATGGATATCTGTCCTGACCTGCCCAGTGTCTCTTTCCTCAGTAATTCCACTTTTGGAAAATTATTCTGAAGTCCAAAAAACAAAAAGTTTGTGTCCAAAAACATTCATTGTAGCATTATTCACACTGGTGAAAAACTGGGAACAGAATAAGTGTCCTACAATGGAAGAACTGGTTAAACTGGTACACCCTTACCATGTATTACAGAGTCAATAAAAATCATATTTTCCCAGAGCATTTAACAACAGGAAAGTCCTGTTGGGTAGCAGGGAGAAGAAGATACAAAAACTATCCTATATAATGTATCAAAACTCACTGAATTATATTATAAAATGGTGCATTTTGTTGTGTATAAATACTACAATAAAAAGCTAACTTTTAGGGGCGCCTGGGTGGCGTCTGCCTTCAGCTCAGGTCATGATGCCTGGGTCCTGGGATCGAGCCTGGCATCAGGCTCCCTGCTCAGTGGGGAGTCTGCTTCTCCCTCTCCCTCTGCTCCTCCCCCTGCTTGTGCTCTCTACCTCGCTCACTCTCTCTCAAATAAATAACATTTTTAAAAATAATAAATTTTTAAAAGTTAACTTTTAGACAGCGTGAGGCTCAAATATAAACCAGTAATTTTCAAACTTGTACTTACAAATCCATTAGGGATCTTGCTGAACTACAGATACAGTGCTGAGGGAGTGGAAAGGAGATTAGGGTCTTCAAAACTCCTAGAATGTTTATTTAAATTAGTTTGTTAATTAGTTTATTGTTAAACCTAAGCTGCATGGTCTTGTGTGGTCTGTCAGAAACTGAAGTGAGCTGGCTCCATCTACCCTTGACCTGGGGGACCCGGCCCTGCAGGCCATGAGTCCAGGCAGAAACAAAGGTGCTTCAACGCTCAAGTGCACCACCAAGCTAGAGCCTTAAAAACCGCCCAGCTCAGGCTGAACTGTCAGATACTTATAATGTTCTCAATGTAAAGATGTTAAAAATATATTTTTAACCAGATTTTAAAAATAAAAGCAACATCAGAATTAAAAAAAAAAAAAAAAGCCTCTCTAAGAGAGGCTGTGTCTCTCTCTGTCAAATAAATAAATAAAATCTTAAAAAAAAAAAAAATGAAAGGCCAACTGTAAGTTGCTGCAAGATGTCATCTGCGGGCGCCTGGGTGGCTCAGTTGGTTGAGCGACTGCCTTCAGCTCAGGTCATGATCCTTGAGTCCCGGGATGGAGTCCCACATCAGGCTCCCTGCTCGGCAGGGAGTCTGCTTCTCCCTCTGACCCTCCCCCATCTCATGTGCTCTCTCTCATTCTCTCTCTCTCAAATAAATAAATAAAATCTTTAAAAAAAAAAAATGTCATCTGCTTTTCTTTGGAGAATGAGATTTGGGTGATTTTTTTTTCTTTTTTGCATCTTCCTATAGTTTACAAAAATAGTAAATGTTACATGTCTACCTTCCAAATGAAAATAACCATAATTTTTTTCAGGTTATAAAAGTAATATGTGGGTTCCAGTTCTGATATGACGCTGAACTTGAACTACTCCAGGAATCAGTCTCGGGTGTCTTTCACTCAGGTGCAGCACCATTGCAAATCTGAGGAACATGTGAAGGTTAATTGTATGTGTCAACTTGACTGCATTAAGGGATGTCCAGGGGCGCCTGGGTGGCTCCGTCGTTGGGCGTCTGCCTTCGGCTCAGGTCATGATCCCGGCGTCCTGGGATCGAGCCCCGCATCGGGCTTCCTGCTCCGCGGGAGGCCTGCTTCTCCCTCTCCCGCTCCCCCTGCTTGTGTTCCCTCTCTCGCTGTGTCTCTCTCTGTCAAATAAATAAATAAAATCTTTTTTAAAAAGGGGGGATGTTGGGGCGCCTGGGTGGCTCAGTCGTTAAGCGTCTGCCTTCGGCTCAGGTCGTGATCCCAGGGTCCTGGGATCGAGCCCCGCATCAGGCTCCCTGCTCGGCAGGAAGCCTGCTTCTCCCTCTGCCACTCCCCCTGCTTGTGTTCCCTCTCTCGCTGTGTCTCTCTCTTCAAATAAATACATAAAATCTTAAAAAAAAATAAAAAAAAAATAAAAAGGGGGGATGTCCAGATAGGGATGTCTCTTAGGGATGTGTCTTAGGGTGTCCTCTCCAGAAGAAATTAGCATTTGAATCAGTAGACTGAGTAAAGATCACCACCTACGCGGCTGGACATCATCCAAACCGCTAAGAACCTGAATAGAACTATTCAGCTGGCGGGGGCAGACTTGAGGGAACCGAGTTTCTCTGAATCCCCACTTCAGCGGAGAGGGCCAATAACAGAAGCAGATCTGTGACCGTGAAGGTGAAATTCCCCTTTCTTTCGTGCAAGGCCACCTGGGGGTTAAAAAAAGACTACATTTCCCAGCCTTCCTTGCGGAAGGTCATCCTGGCCAATGATATGTGAGCAGTCGGTCACGTGACAGCTCCCGGGACTTTCTGAGAGACGTCCCAGCACTTAATTTCTCCCGCCTTCATCCCTTCCTCCAGGCGCTGCCTGGAGTGGGGCGCACAGGGTCGGGGAGAACTGGGCCACACCCAGGGAGGGGTGGGGAGGAGCCTGCACCCCTAAGGACTTTGGAGCACAGAGCTGCCCCGCCACCGCTGAACAGCCCACCGGCCTCCTCCTTTCAAATGAGAGGGAAACAAGCTTCTCTCTTGTTTAAGCCACTGTTCTTGCTGTTTCTGTTACAGCCGAACCTAATCTTAAATAATTATAGAGCCAAGGGAGGAGGTAGCAGGTTAGCGGGTCCCCGTGGGTGAGGGGGCAGAGCCGGAGGGGTGTATTTGGGAGCCGCAGACTGAAGGCCGGGGCAGAAGAGAGGAGCGGGGACCACCTGCGAACAGAAGGTCGCCCGTCCGGAGGCTTTTCAGGCCCGGAAAGGGTTTGAAGGGTCAGACGCTATGCAGCAGAAGGGGTGGGGAGTGGTAGAGAGGTGCGGCAGGGTAACCGGAAACCAACGCACCCACCCTCGGAGGCCAGCACCGTTCCCACCCAGGCTGAGGGGGCAGGAAGGTGAGGGAGGAATTGTACCATTAACCCGTTT
>NC_138383.1:19115422-19138374 GCF_054177405.1 Leptonychotes weddellii
GGGGGGGGGGCATGGTTTTATTATACATTGTCAGCTTTTATTTCAACATTCACCCATATTCCTTAAGTTTCCTGGGCTTCTTGTAGAGAATGGCTTCCAACCTTCTCACTTCTTATTTATTTTCTTCTCACTTCTTTTAAATGCCAATGTATTAGGACGATACCCTATCTGCCATGCAGCTGTGTGCATTAACACACTGAAATTCATAGACCTTTCCCTTCAGCTACAGCTACGCTACAGTGTGATAGTATAGTGATTTTTGTAAAGCACGTGGGTAGGTGTGTTATGTTAAATTTCCGTCAGATACATAAAGAAAATGTTAGAAAAAAATTGCTGGAGGACGAGAACCTCTGTCCCCGCGCACACTCCGGCCGCCCAGACGGCGAGATAAATGAGGAGCTGCCGCCACCTGGTGGCTGAAATAGAAATGGCAGGCAGGCCCCTGTGGAAGGAGCTCTTCCTGCCCGGGAAATCTCTTCCTGCCCAGGCGCCCTGAGAACCCGCCCCAGACACAGCCTCCACTGCCACCTCCCTGGAGCCCTCAGACCTCAGTGCCTGACGCTTCTTTGGGGGCATCAGGGTTCCAGGAAAGACCTCTGGCTGAGAGGTGGGAACCCTGAGTACTGGGCCCCCATCTGCGATGAATTCGCTGTGTGCCCCTGGGCAAGGGCTCTGCCCTCTCTGGGCCTTGATGTGTAGTGTGAAGAGTGGAGAGAATTGGTCTTTGATGCCACTACAGGCCTGCCCACTTGATCCTCTCCACCAGGAGCAACCGAGTTCCCTCGCAAGCTGTCTTCTCTGCCTCCTGCCCACAGAGTGAGCTTAGGGGTAGGCAGGGGAGGGCAAGACAGTCCTTCTTGGACGCACAGGGATGGAGGGGCTGGCTTTCTAAGGCCATCCCAATCCTACGTTCTTGTTAGGTTGCCAAGGGCTCCTGACCTGGGTACCCACGCCAACTGCCACTCCTGAAGGTCAAGTCCGGAATAGAACTCCTCTGCCACTTAGTGACCCCCAGACCCAAGCTCTGGCTTCCAAGGGCTCAGGACTCTCTGAAGGCAGAGGCAGGCTTCCTCCCTCAGACCAAGATTCCCAGAGAGCTGGGGTTGGCTTCCTCCCTCAGACTGGGGACTCCCCGAAGGCGGGAACAGTTTCTCTTCTCCCCCCCGCCCCACCTCCAGCCAGAGCTCCCTGACACGGGCTACGTAGACCCCTAGACAGAGGGCCTCCCAAGGGCAGGCCTATCTTGTTCCACCAAAGACCCCAGCGCAGCAAGGCAGGCCCCGAAGACAGCTTGGTCCCGGTGCTCCTAGCTGCCCCCCATCCCCAGTTCCCTGCCCACACAGGGCAAGAAGGCAGCGAGGCAGTGAGGCTCTGAGGCATGTGTAGAATAAATAGAACTTTATTCTTTATCCAGTAGATCTCAGTGGAAAGTCCAACAGTAACAGGTGCACCAGCGGGCTCTGGGGGGATGAGACCCCAACCCCGGGGCAAGGAGGGCAGGGCAGAACCAGCTCCCCCAGCCTGGGGGTGCAGGGGGTGAGGGGAGGGAACCCCCTGTAGGCCCGTCCTGCGGGGCAAGGAGGGGGCATGGGGATGGGGTGGGGAGCAGGGGGCAGGCCAGGGAAACAGAGGAACTCGGGCCAAGTGTGTCCGTTGGCCCATCGGTCCGCTGCGTGTGTGTGTGTGCGCGCGTGCGCGTGTTTGTGTGTGTGTGTCTGGGGGCCCTGTGGGCAGTGCTGGTGGCTGTGAGGCTGGGGGACGGGGCAGCTCGAACTCCTTGGCCAGCCCCTTCACAGTGGGGGCTGGGGGGCTTAGATGAGGGAGAGGCAGCTCTGCCAAGTCCACAGGGCTGAGAAACACACACGAGCATGTTCTGAGGGCCCCCCTTGCTTGCCCCCTGCCCTGTCTCTCGTGGCGGGCCCCCTCCTCCTAGGGGCTGCCTGAAACTGTCCCCGCCCAGTGGTTAGGCAGAGGGAGAAGGGGAGGGCAGACCTCGGAAAGTTAGTACTTCACAGTTTTAAAGAGAAAACTGAGGAGAAAAAGGCTGGGGAGGAGGGCTAGGGGGTGCAGGGACATGGAGAGAGTGTGGGAGCCCCTTGTGAGCCGCTCCCCTCCCCCAAGACCCACCCCCCTCCAGCTCTGGATCCAGCTCCCCCCAATACACAGCACAGATTCCTTCAGTATAAATGTGCTTAAAATGAAAATTCTTATTAAAAAAATCAAAACCAAAAAAAAAATTAAAATAAAAACAAAACCAGCGAGAATTAATACCTGGGGGTTGGTACGGCAGGGTATGTACAGGGGGAACCCCCCACCCCTGGCCCACCCCCTCTGTCACCAACCGAGGCAGGGGGGTTTCCCGACCGGGGGGCAATGGCTTGTGGGTTCTGAGTACGGGGGAGCCAGGTCCTGGCATTTGCTGGTGATGAAGATGTGGCGAGGGGGGCAGAGGGCTGTCTTGATGAACGCAAGGCCCCCAGGCTCCATCCTGAGGCCCAGGACCAGGGGTCCTCACTCAGTTCACGACCTTGCCCCTGACGTCAGCCCAGGCTGCAGGAGCAGGCAGTCCATCCTGCCCAGGCCTCCCTCTGAAGAGTCGCCGCCTCCTCCCTCCTATCCCCGAGGAAAAGGAGGACAGGTGGGGGGGGGCAGGGCTGGTGGGGGTCGCATGGTTGGTAGAAAGGCAGAGAAAAGCCAGGGCGTGGGGTGAGGGCTGTGTCCATGGGGCACGGGCAGTCACGGGGAGTGGGTGGCCGGGCTGCTTCTGTTTGAGCTGGGGCTGAGGCTGGGGCTGCAGCTGCCAGGTGGGGGGGCCAGGCCGCCCCCATCCCGCCCCCCGCCCCCTGGCTGTCCGCTCAGAGTGTCCAGGCCCTCGGAGTTCTCCAGCATTTCCTGGATGAGAGGTGGCATGGAGCCCGGGATCTCCATCTTCAGCGTGATCACCCGCTCAGCCCCTGCCGGAAAGGAAGAGCAGAGATCAGCACATGGGCCCCCGGCCTCACAAAGCTCCAGGAGGGAGGGTGCAGGGGTAGAAGGACCAGTTCTACCCATATCGGCATCCTCTACGGACTGAACTCGGGGCGCAGTTCTCTGACATAAGCCAGCTCTCTTAGGCCCCCATGTCTAGGGGCAGCAGTGGTTGCAAACCCAGGCTCAGGGGTCAGACTGCCTGGGGTGGACCCGGGGCCCTTCCTACATGCTGTGTGTTACAGAGTCTCCTCCTGACGCCTCAAACACAGCTCTGTAAACACCATCATGATCCCCATTCCTCAGGTGGGAAACTGAGGCGCAGAGCTGCTCAACACACACCCACACGGTCTGGCTACAGAGTCATGCCCTCAACTAGCGCGCCAAGGTGACAATGCCCCCTCAGAGCTCCCACGCAGGGGGTCACCTGGGCACGGGGAAGTCCAGATGAGTGGGGCATCGTCTTGGGCACGAAGACGTAGGGTGTTGGCTCCCACATGGGGGGCCTGACTCTGGGCACGGGCAGGGGTCCTGGGCCAGGTGTTGGGGTCCGGCTCTGGCATACACACAGGGCACGAGCCTCACCCTTAGCACTGATGCTTCGCAGGTCTGTGATCTTCATCAGCATCTTGGGGAACATGTGGGGGCGGCTGGGTCTCCGTTTCCGCACATAGACCTTTAGCGCCTCCAGCAGCGGCTCCTGAAGCATGTCCACCCTGTCTGGCTGCTCCAGGTCCTGCCGGTCTGCAGAAGCAGATGCCCCCTGAGCAGCTCTGCCCCGGACTAGCAAGGCGCACAGCCGCGCTCCCAGCCTCGGCCACTGGGGGGCGCGCTTGCCCAGGCCACAGGCTGAGCGTCTCTGCTCCTGGGACCTCCCCATACAGGGCAGTGCTTGGGGTCTGTGTGCTGTTGAGAAAGGCCCTAAGAGGCTCTTAAATGTGAGCAGAGAGGAACTGGGGTGGGGGTCGTCCGGGGCCCTCTCTGACAGCCCAATTCATAGGGACGGGACCCCTGAACACAGGCAGTGCCGTCCTCAGGCAAAGGGAGGATGCCCGGGTAGGTCTCACTCCCACCTGTTATTATGGACACGAGCACAATATGTCAAAACTCTTTTAACAGTCGAATAATAACAGCAGCCAACATCTACTGGGCCTTACTGTAGGCAAACCGTGCCTTCTTTATTACCTTCTTAAGCCCCCATCAACTTTATGAGATGGAGACCCTTACTGCCCCATTTTAAAGAAACGGGGACTCAATGAAGTTCAGCAACCTGCTCAAGGTCACAAGCTGGCCAGGATTTGAACCTGGGTGGTCTGACCCTCAAGCCCTCACTCTTAAGCTCCCTGGAAGGGGCACAACCCACCAACAGGGAAACAGACATCAGGCGTCCACCCCTACTCCCTTGCTGTGTGGCCGCAGACCAGACCCTGCCCCTCTGCGTTCTCCGTTCGCCCCTCTGAGGGGGCGTAACAGAGGCCCCCTTCCGATCTGACCCTGGGCTTCTCCCTGGAAGAGACTCCGGGGGCCGCCCCACCACCCTGGGCCTGGCTCCCCAGTCCCAGGCCCCCTGCCCACCTCCACAGATGAGACAGATGGCACTGAGAAGACCAGTCTCAGCGTCATCCATCTCCAGGGGCAGCAGCTGGTTGGCGAAGGCGAAGACCAGGTCCGTGAGGGGGCCGAAGCCGGCATTGTGCATCTGGGTCCGGTTCAGGGTCAGCCCATCGGAGAAGGTCATTGTGTCCTGCTCGGGCGTGTACCGTGTGCAGATCCGCAGGATCTGGGAGCAGAGGATGCACGAGTTCAGGGACTGGACCCATCTCCCCAGCACTTCCAGTACCAGCATCCCCCACAGGACCACCAGGCAGGCGGCCAAACCAGTGCTGTCTGATAGAAGCTTCTGCAATGATGGAAACGTTCTAGGTCTGCCCCCCCGCAAATAGTAGCCACCAGCCAACGTAGCCACTGGGCCCCTGAAATGTGGTTAGTGCTGCTGAGGAACTGAACTAAATTTAACCTTAATTCATTTAAATTTGAAGAGCCACACACAGCAAGCCGCTGCTGTGCAGTGCAGATCTAGATCATCCGGTCTCCACGAAGAGAATCTAGAGGGAAACTAGAATTTGCAGAGCAGATTTGGGTCTCCAGTCCCCAGGACTGGGTACACAGCAGAACTCCATGAATGTGTATCAGCTCCAACCATTTCAAACCCTGATCCAGGGCTGAAACTCTTGCATCTGGGGCATGGGAACAGAGGACTACCCAGAAATGCCACACCCTGCTCTTCCCGCCCCATCCCTACCAGGAAGCTGCAGCCTTGTCATCTCTCAGGTTCCCCACCCTGGAAGTGGCCAAGAGGGGACAGGTGGGCTGAGCCCATTAGGGAAGTCAAGGAGCAGAGTCCTTCCAGCCTTGACTTTGACAGTTCCCAGCACGCACATCCTGCCTCTAGGCTGGCCACCCTCTGCTCCACCAAATGCCCTGCAGTCCCCTGAATCCAGCTGGTCTCACACCCTTGGGCCTGTCACACCCTGTCCCCAAGTTAGGGCCCTCTCACGTGCCCCTTCTATACAACCCGCGGTGCTCCCTCCTCCAGGACGCCTGCCCTGGGGGCCCGCAGCTGTGGCTCTCTCCTGCAGGGAAGGGACAGCCCGCCCCCATCTCCAGCCAGCACTCAGCAAGGTCTGGTAACCTGTTTACATATCTGCTGCCTCCACCCACAGAAGGTTCTTAAGAGAGGGACCGGTCTGTTTCCTGACACCCAGCTCAAGGCTTGGCCACACAGGGTCCTCGGTGAATCTTTATTAGACGGAAGAGATGGGCAGATGGGTGGTAGGGTGGAAAGTTCAGTGGAAAGATGGGGTGAGCGTGGATGGACGCGTGTGTGGGTGAACGGGTGAAGCAGTGGACATCCAGATGCTGAGGGGCTATGGGAACACGTGGGGGAAGGGAAGGGTGGGCACTTGGGTGGGGGGCATTTGGACAGATCGATTCCAGATGTGTGTTCGGGGAAGGTGGCTATCTGAATGGCAGGACCTCCTCCAAGGACTCAGGGGCAGTGCCCGGGCGGGCAGGGTGCAGACCCTCACCAGGATGTCCAGGCAGGCAGCCTTGAGGAGGGTGATCTGGTCAGCAATGGTGAGGGTGGTGAAGCCGGGCAGTTGCTTGGCGAACTCCACAGTCTTAATGATGCACTTGGTGGAGAGTTCACTGAACTTGTCCCAGAGGTCAATGTCCAGAGAGACACGTTGCTCTGAGCTGTTGTTCTGGGAGGACGGGGGAGAGTGAGGGCCTTCTCCTCGTGTGCCCCTTCTCGGCCTGGCTCTGCCGCCCCCACGGGCCTGCCCTCCACCCGCTTCGCTTCCTGAGAGCTCCTTGATCAGGAAGCAGTAGGAGGAGGGAGAAGAGGGGAAAGGACACGGAAGCCCAGGCGGGGGTGAGGAGGGGCAGGATGGGCCCTGTGGCACCGGGGGCACCCCGCCCTGCCAGGCTGGGGGAAACCATACCGTAGTGTATTTGCCCAGCTGACAGAGGGCAGGGAAGGTTTCCTGGTGCGCTTTGCGCACCTTCTCGATGAGCTCCCCAACCTCAGGCGTCAGCGTGTAGCTCTCGGAGCACTCTGGCTTTGGCGCCTCCTTCTTCTTCTTGTTTCTGTCATTCCTCACGGCTGTGGAGGGCAGAGGCCAGGGTTACAGCAGGTGCGGGCAGCGGCCCATCCCCGCCCGAGCTCCTCCCACCAGACTGAGCCGCTGTGGCTGCCAACGAAGTCACCCAGCCCCGGGCCTCGCGCACGCCCACAGCGATGCGCACGCAGGCGCGCCCGTGTGACTGCGCACATACGAGTGCACAGGCAGGTAAGGTGTGCGTGCACGGCCCACCCCTCCACGCCCACCTGACCCCCACGCCAAGCCCGGCCCCGGCACGTGACCATCGCACACACACGCACACCCCTTGGCTGGCCGCGGCCCCTGTACCCCACGCGTCTGCGCCGGCCCACACTCCGGGCGTGCAGGGGTCCGGGGCTGAAAGCAAGTGTGCAGAAGGTCCCACCCCTGTGCTCCGCCTCCCCTGCCCCCATTCCCTCGGCCAGCTCCTGCCTCCACTGGCCCCCAGCCCTCCTGGGCAGCAGCCTCCCTGGGGGTCCCTGGGACTGGCTCGGAGCAGCTCCCCAGCCTGAAAGCGGGGGGCCCGGGCGGCAGAATCTCTCGGCCCATTAGCTGGGGGAGCTGACAAATCACCAGGGGCGCTGAGCCGCACACACCACTCGGCTTTAAAGAAGCGATGGGGTCGTTACCAGCCGATTATCCCAGACACACAATCACTCACAAGACCAGCGGTGGCGGCTGCTGACGCTGGAGGAAGGGGGGGGGGCTGGGGAGGGGGCAGCGGCTGGGAGGGGAGCTGGCATAATTTGGAGATCACTCATGTCGATTCTGCAAATTCAATAAAGTGCAAGGGAGAGGAGGGAGAGGGAGAGTGGGGGGGATAATTTGGGAAGAGAAAATTGCAGCTGTGACAAGACGTTTATCATTCGGAAGCTTTAATTCTATTGAACTGGCAGCTGCTCAGCTCGGGGCACTGAGCAGCCGGAGAGGAGGAGGAGGGAGGGAAAGGGGGAGTTGGTGGGGGGGGAGGGGGGTCCCCACCCTGGTCCCTCGGCACTGAAACGCTCTGGGAGTGGAAGGTGGCAGAAGCCGCGGGAGGAGCGGCGCTGGGCCCTGAAGGGAAGGGTCCCAAGTTGTCACCCACTCAACAGCACTTCCTGGGCACCAGACCCCACGTCCTCTGCCTCCTGTGGCAGGAGGTGGCGCGTTGCTTGCTGCAGGGCCCCTCTGCTCCCATGTGGGGCTCCACGTGCCCCCCCCACGTCCCCTCCCCACTTCCCTCTTCCACTGCCCTCTCCACAAAGGGCTAGGGGGTCCTGCAGCCCCCCTCCCCCACCCCATCCCCCAAGGCTCAGGCTCCATGGCAACGGCCACGCAGACAAGGAGGCGTCTGTCAGCGTCATTTATCTCTGACATCATCAATCACCGGTCACCACAGCAACACCCATGATTCAACACAAGAGGGTCTCCCTGTCCAGCCCGCCCTTCCTCCCTCCCTCCCTCCTTCCATCGGGCCTCAGCTGAGCCCAAACTGGAAACCCCCAGTTCCTCTGGGATCTGAGAAGTCCCAATTCTCTCTTCCAACTCTAGGGCCCTGGCTTCACCAGACAATGGCTTTTAGGTCCCTGTGCCCGCCACACCCCCGGCCACACACACACAAATCCCAGCCGGCACCCCCAGCGCAAGCCCTCCCCTCAGAGGCACAATCCGGAGGCCCTCAGGTAGGCCCCGGGCCCCGCCCAAAGCCAAGCGGGGCCTGGAAGCGGACACGCACGGCCAACCGCGTGCCAACACGGCCGGCGGCCCGCGCACGGACCGCAGCTGGCTAGCGGCGGGGACAGCTGGACAGGCCCTCGCGGCCGCGCGCACGCTCCCAGCCAGGCGCGCCGCCCACCCGCGCGCACGCCCCGGCCTCCGAGGGCGCACAGGCCCGGCGCACTCACACTCCTTGGACATGCCCACTTCGAAGCACTTCTGCAGTCGGCAGTACTGGCAACGGTTCCGGGTCACCTTGTTGATGACGCAGTTCTTGTCCCGGTGACACGTGTACACCATGTTCTTCTGGATGCTGCGCCGGAAGAAGCCCTGGGTACGGAGGAAAAGGAGTCGGGTCAGCCGCAGAGGGCCAGGCCAGCCGCTGCCCCGGGCCTTCGGCCATCACCTACCTGGGCGGGCCTGACAAGGTGAAGAAAACGGTCCACCTACAAGGATACCCCCCGCCCCCCGCCAAAGAGTCCCAGTGCCTGCCTCACACGGCAGGTGGGCAGCGGTCTTCCCACAGGCTCTCCCCACAGTTCTAGCTTCCTCCCTCGCGGGGAAAAGGACCTCAGGGCTGCTAGTGAGTCAGGAACAGGGGCAGATGGGACTCGATGGGAGAGGCAGGGCTCTGCAAGCCACAGCCCTGGGCTCGGGGCACAGGAAGAAGAGGCCAGAGAAGGCCATACACAGGCTGGCCGGGGAGGTGGAGATGCACACAGGGTCAGGAGTGAGGCGGCAAGACACGTGCTCACGACCCCGGCCAAGGTGCGTGATCACAGGCCGGCCGGGGCTGGTCAGGGTCTACACGCGGCCTGACCAGAGACAAGCAAACCAGACAAACTGGGACCCACCAGACAGGACAGACAGACACACAGAGCCCAAAGCCTTGTGCTTTGCTTTGCTTTCTGCCCGAAACCTGGGGAGAGCCACTCCATGCTGAGGGGCAGCCCGGTGCCTCGAGCCTCAAAGCCGAGCAGCTTCTGCGCCCCAGTCCCTGGGGAAGACACCGATACAGAGGCTCGGGCACTGGGGAGAAGGGAAGAAGCCAGGCCCACAGCTGCTGGGAAGGTGGCAGCCACATCCGTCCTCTGGAGCCTAGCACGGGCACGGGGAAAGCCAGTCAGACCCTGGGGATCCCACAGCCTGGGCGCCTGAAGGAGAGGCCAAGGCAGGGCGCCGGCTCCTCCCTGCCTCCGCCAGGCCGCCGTGGTGAGGCTCAGGCAGGGCCATCGGGGGCAGGCCTCCTGGGTCCCTGGCCAAGAGCCAGTTGGCAGCCAGCTCACTGTGACAACCTGGGCGGCAAGCAGGAGCCGAGCGGGAGGGTATGCCCTGCCTGCTGGAGGGTGGAGACAGGGAGAGGGGCTCAGGTGGGAAGGGGACCTCCAGTTTGGGGGTCCCTGATCATCTAATGCAGGCTTCCTCTCCCCCAAGGCTCTGCCACCTTCTGCGGGGAAGGAAGCAAGAGCGGCAGTTTCCGAGACATCCCCACCCCCACCAACGGCATACTCCAGGACGAGGCGGGGGGGGGGGCCATCCCATTTATCTAATCAGGACTGTCCTTCCCAGTGACCCCCTCAACTCACCTTGCAGCCCTCACAGGCGCTGACCCCATAGTGGTAGCCTGAGGATTTGTCTTGACAGACAAAGCAAGGCTTGTAGATGCGGGGGAGGGGGGGCGGCGAGGGAGGACTGGGCACTATCTCTTCAGAACTGCTGCTCTGGGTCTCAATGGCTAGAGAGAGAAGAGGGGAGGGGCGGTTAGAGACCCAGGTTGCCATCCCTAATCCCCCGCCCACCCTGCTTCAAGAATTCCCAACGCCCCCCCAGCCTCTCCCAGCCTCACCACTGCTACTAGGACTCTCAGTCTGGGGCAGGGACAGTCTCAGGAAAGCTGGGACTCCTCAGCCAGACTTGGACAATGAGCTGCCCATGAAGCTTCCAGCACCCCATCACTCTGCCTACTCCCCCAGGACCCCACCTTCAAAACCAGAAAGATCAGAGGATAAACCATCAGATTTGCATGTAGACAGGACTACGCTTGGGGGGTGGGGGCAGGAGTCAGCCTGGCTCTCAAGTCCTGGCCCCACAGGGCAGCCTGGCCCCATCTCCCCCAAGTTAGGAAGGAGTTAAGGCCTGGTAAGGAGGGAGGGAAGAGGACACAAGCTGGGGGCAGAGGAAACTGGGGTCAACAGGATATTCAAAGCGGCCACTCCCCCACCCCCTCTGCTTCCGCTCCCTCCTTCACCCACCCCACCAGTAGCCACAGCCCCTCCTCCACCTAAACAATCCCCTGGCTAGGGACCCAAGGCAGGGTGTGCAAAGAAGAGTCGCAAATGTTGGAACAGAGCAGGTGGGGATTCCCCTGAGATAAGCAGGGGGACCCCTGGAGACAGGGAGAAGAGTCCCTCTGAGCCCCGGAAGCCCACTGCTCTGGGTGCCCCCTGTCTGGGGGGGAAGCAGCATGACAAAGGGGGGTCTGTTCCTATCAATGCTCTGTCTGTCTGCCCTCAATACTATGTCCGGGTTACTACCCTCCTCCCCTCCTGTTATTCAGCTCCAAGAGGGCGGGGCGGGGGGGGTGACCCAGCCAACAGGGGCAGCCCCCACTGGCCAAATCCTCCCCACTGCCTGGCCCCCTGCCCATCACCCCAGGCAGACCAGAGCTGGGCTGGGTGAGGGCTGTCTGTGCCCAAAGCCTGGGCCGCTGGGGGTGTATCATGCTGGATGAGAACTATGGCCGAGGCAATCCCAGTTTCCCAAGGTACCACCCGGCATCCTCCAGAGGCCTTTGCCAAGTCTACTTGTCCAGGGCCAAGGAGGGGCAAGGATGTCTCCCTGAGTAGGAAGAGCCCAGCCTCCTCCCATACCCCAGAATCCTACCTACTCTCACCCCAAACTCCAGCACACAAGGTTCTGGAATTCAGAGAGTCCCAGAGCTCCTGGTCTTAGCACCTCTTAAGCCACGAATCATGTGGCCCCCAAGTGCAGGCACAGAGAAAAGCAGCTGGACATGGGGGGCTGGCTGCGTATGACCCCCCTCCCCCTTACCTGCAGACACACCAGGAACTGCCAGGCAGTGATGACAGGGAACCAGGCCAACAGCCTTGGCAGGGCCTTCCTGGCTCTCAGTGGGGCCTCAGCACCACTTCCCTGGTCAGCCTGTCTGACCAGCACCGCTGTGCCCCTGTCCCTGCCCAGAGACCAGCCTGCAGCAAAGGAATACTGGATACCCAGACCCCCACCAGTCTACAGCCTCTTCGTTGACCTCCCCTGGCCCTCTGCTTCTCACCCCAACTCTAAACTGCCCTGGCCTAGCTTTCCACCCTACCTCACCCTCCCTGAGGCCAGACAAGCAAATCAGACAGGCGAGAGGCCTGAGAACAGCTGCTGCGGAGGGGGGGGGGGGGTTGGGGTTGGGGTTGGGGGGCCTGGGTGAGGCCAGGAGGCAGAGGGGTGAGCCACAAAGGAGCCCTTTGTTGTGCTAACTTTTTCCAAGACGTAAAAGGAGTAACAATAGACAATCCAGACTGGTGGGGGGGGTCAAGGACAAGGGGGTGTGGGGGGACCATGGCCTAGAATCCAATAAGCACAGGATGAAGGCACTGACCTCCCCTCCCCTCCCCATCTGCCCTTTGCCCTGGGCCCACCCCTCCAATACCCGCCCCACCTCTAAAATGGACAGCCAGAGCTTTGGGGTACAGAGTGGGGCAGAGGGAGAGGAGGGCATGGGGAGACACACAGGATTACCAGGACGAGGGACAGACAGCTCTAAGGCCAGAGACTGACTAAAGCCGCAAAAACCCATAGAACTTTGGAGCTAAGGGGCGCCTGGGTGGCTCAGTTGTTGAGTCTGCCTTAAGCTCAGGTCCTGGGATGGAGACCCGCCTGCTTCTCCCTCTCCCACTCCCCCTGGTTGTGTTCCCTTTCTCACTGTCAAATAAATAAATAAAATCTTTAAAAGAAATACAATGGAACCCAATTAAAAAAAAAAAATTTGGAGCTAAGGCAAAGTCCAGAGAGTGTTTATAAAACTTAAAGAATGTGCTTTTTAAAATTGTTTTGCGGCAGGATGGGGGAGATGAGCTCAGGTGGGAGCTACAGCTTAGGCCCACCCCACCGCAGCTGGCTGCCTCTGAGGCTCTAGTGAGCCCTGCACCCCCACCCCCAGCACATCCCCACCTGTCACCCAGGTAACAGCCCAGAGGTTTTGCACTGTGCCCTTTGAACCCAGAGCCCTGGCCCAGTCCCCACCTCCCCAGGCCTCCTGCCAGCAGTCCGGGCTTGGGAAGCCCGGGGCACTCGGGGACCCCTGTGGCCTCTGCAGGAGTTGGGACTCAGCCTTAACTCTGCACACCCAACCTCTGGGGGAAGGACTGTCAGGGCCCGGTCCCTCCCCGCTCACCTCCCTCCCAGAGAGGCCCCAGCCCACAAATCTCTCCTCTTCCTGCAGAAGGAGGCGGCTGCAGAAGCACCACACCTAATCGGCTCCCAGTCCCAGCGCCCCGCGGAGGGCTGGAACCGGCCCAGGAAGCCAGGCGTCCCCTCCCGCCAGCGCTGCCAGGCTCCCCTCCCCCGGCCCTCTGGAGGGCAGGGGGCAGGGGGCACAGCGCTCCTGTTTCCCCACGCCCCAGAGCCGTTCACAGCCTCGCACAAGGGGCCGGTTTCCTGGAGGAGATCAGCAGGAAATCAGCCGGGCCCCCGGCCAGCGGCTCCCCTCCCAATCCAGCTGGCGCGCGCGCGCGCGCTCCTCCGCAGCTCCCCTCGCAGCCCCTGGGGAGGGCTGGGGAGGGGGCGCAGGGTCCCCCCGTCCCGCCCCTCCTCCCCCCACACCCCGCCCAGGGGGGAGGGTGGGGTAGCTCTGGGTGTAGCGGCGGAAGGAGGCCCCTAGCCCAGCGCCCCGATAAGCATCTCTCCCCCTCCCCCCCCCCCCCACGGGCATCCACGTGCTTCACATTCTTGGACGTCTGGGAGCGGGTGGAGGCGTGAGCAGTGAGACTGGTGGGGGACAGATGGGGAGCCACATCCTGTGTACCCCCTGTCCTCCAGTGCCCCCCAGTTGGGGCTCTGGGGAAGGAGGCAAGGTTCCCAGGGCCCTGCAGGATTGAAAGGGTCTCCTTCCCGAGCCAGCCTGCAGTCTCTTCCCACCTTCGTTCGGTGCAGGTGGAGGGGGGCCACCGAGGAGGACTCGGGTGAGGGGGCTGGAGGCCTCCTGTCACCACAGGACCTCCACATACACCAGGGCAGTTCCTCCCAAGGCAGTGGTGGTGACCCCCGTACTAGACAGGGTCAAGTCACCCCCACCCCAGCAGCCTCCAGGTCTTTCCTGTCCCTCTGAACAACTCCCACACCCACCACTCCCAGCCCACAGTCTTGGGGCTGAGCCCACTGGCACCCAATGACATATACACACGCCTACACAGCGACTAGGGGAGCAGGGGAGCCCAGACCTCTAGCTCTAGCCAAGCCCAGACAGAGTGTGGGAAACAGGCCTCCACTTCCCCATCACCAGCCTCACCAAACCCAAGGCCTGTTGGACTGCATGCTCCTCCTCCCCGACCAGTTTGGGGCCAGGGAAAGCTGAGCTGCCCCCATAGAATGAAGGAAGAGATGGGGTAGGAGCCCAAGGCCTCTGATCCCAGCTTCCCCCCAGTCCTCTGGCAAAGGCGGCCAACATGGTGACAGGGGTGACCATGGCAGCTGTGCCCCAGTGATCCCACTGGGGAGAAACACCTTCCTCCAGGTCTGGAAGGTGGGAAGAAGGGTCCCAGTGTCACACCTCTTACCTCTCCCCTTTGGCTAAAGTCAGCCGACACTCACACCCCCACCCCCTGGCCTCCCACGTCCGCAGGCTGCGCCTCCTCCCAGCCACCAGGCTCCAGAGGCCAAGGTCAGGGGGCAGGACAATAGGAAAAGCTGGGGGTGAGGTGGCTCTGGGAGGGGCAGAGGTGGGGTGTCTCTCCACTTCAGGTCTCCCTCTTCCTAGAGCAAAGGGGCTGGGGGTTGCCCTTCAACCTTCTCCAATCTGCCAGGCCTCCAGGGACCCATTCCGCCCCTCCTCCCTGGCAGGCAGGAGGGAGGCAGCCGGTGGGGAGGGTGAAGCTCCAGGGAAGAGTGGAGCCCCAGCAGGGAAAGGGAAGAAACCCGACCAGGTAACAATAGCCCCCTAGCGCCGGCTCCCTCCCACCCAGGTACACTACCTCACAGGTGGGTTCGAACACGCCCAGGTGTGCACCCCAGGCGCTCACAGCTCCCGCAGGTGCACAGAGCCCCTCCCTTCCAGAGGAGCCCGAACCCAGATGGAGGAGAGCGGGAAGGTGAGCAGGCTGCCAGGACTCCAGGGTTCTCATCAGCGCCCCTCTTAGGGACAACCCAGTGCCTACCCCTATCCCTAAGTGTAAACAGGGTAACGAAAGGACACAGCTGGATTGGCAGGGGATGCATCCCTCATTTCCAGAGCAGCCCCAGACCCACAAAAAAAACCAAACTCATCCCCCAGACAACAAACCAAATTAGGATCAGGAGGAGGGATATTCTTCCCACCATAGCAGCCTCTTCCCCGCCCCCCACCCCATTCCTGGGACAGAAACCTCAAAGATGCCAGCCAAGTGTCCAGGGCCAGAACAACCCTCCTGTGGACAGGTGCCCCTCCCCAAGATGTAAGGGTTGATTAGGATGGCAGACGGCTGTCAGATGAAGTTGCCCCTTCCTGCCACACCCCACTGCCAACACCAAAGACACCGAGTGGTCTCCTGACCCCGACTCTAATGACACCGGGGCGAGGGCGGGGGCAGCAGCTGCTGCACAGGAGAGGGCTCTCCCCCAGGCTTTGACGGCTGGGATCTGGGTAGGAGGCCCCTCCTCCTGAGCCCATAAGCCCACAGATAGGATCTTTACCCCACCCTCCAGGGTGGGAGAAAGGACCACTCTGCTGTGAAGCGCCTGGATTCCAAGCAAGAAGATATAAAAGGGGCAAGGGGCTTCACTTCCCCTGCCGAAGTAGCAGGACAGATGAACAAACGTTTCCTGAAGGGAGAAACCCCCAAAGCTCCTCTGCCCTGATGTAAGAGAAAGAGCGCCCAGGGCTACTCAGGAAGAGTCCAATTGTCCAGCAAGGGCACCCGAGTTTCAGCAAGAGAGACGGGAAAGCGAAGAGTAGAGACAAGCCCCCCCCCAGCCACGCCCCAGGCCCGCATCCCCCGTGGGAGTGGAAGCCCCACCGCCCACCCCCAGCCCCAGCTCCTACAACGGGAGAGGGGAGGCCGGTACCTACAGTGGTTTGAGCCATTCCAAAGCGGAGTCCGGAGCGGGGTGGAGTAGGGACCAGGGGCGGGGAGCCCCTTCTCCGGGAGCAAACAGGCCCGGTTCTGGTTATAAAAATCCACCACAAGGAAGGGATTGGGGGTGGGGGTGAGCCCCCCCACTTCCACACTCTCGTACATCTTCCGCGCCGCCTCCCTCACTCAGCCGGCGGCGCCATCCGCGGAGAGCAGCTGGGGGCGAGGGGCACGTCCCTCCCCCCCCAACCCCCCAGCCGCGACCGGCAACCCGAGCCGGGGGCTGCCCGTCGCCCGAAGTCCCGCGTCAAAGTCGGCCGGCCGCTCCGCCAGTCCCAGGTGAACAGCGGGGAAGTTGTGTGGGGGGGGGCGGGGGGGGTCCCTCGGTTCCCCCCCCCCCGGGAACGCCCGGCCGAGGCCCGGGAACTCAGCGGCTCCACCTCAAGGGGGCTCCCGTCTCGAGTCGCATGCTGTCCGAGGCAGAGTCCCGCGGCTCCCCAAGTGCGCCGGCCGGGGGCGGGATCCGCGCGGGGCGGGGGGGTGGGGGGGCGCGCCGGGCACTTCCTCCTCCCCGCCGGGGCTCCCGGGCTTCTCCCGGGCGAGGATTCCGGGTGGGGGTGGGGACCCCGCGCGGCTCCGCCTCCGCCAGGCCCGGGGCAGCCGGCCGACGCTCGGTCTTCAAGGTGCGCGCCGCTGCCCCCGCCCCCCCGCCCCGAGCCTGCGCGCCCCCTCCCCGGCGGCTCCACCCCCTTCCCTCCGCCCCGTCCAGTCCAGGCACCGCCCCTGACTTAACCCTTGCCCGGCGGCTCCGGCTGCGGCGGGCGAAACGCAGAGAACTAACAGAGAGAGGCGGGCAGTGGCGGGCGAGTGGGGGGAGCCTGGGAAGGGGGAGGAGAGAAGGGGGGACGCACGAGGGAAAGGCTCCAGAGGAGGAGTACGCGGGGGACGGCCGGAGGCAGGGTACGCGGAGAGGTGGGGGCTGCGCGCGGAGGCGTGGGGGCTGCGCGCGGAGGCAGGGACGGAAGAGGGGCGGGCGTCTCCCCCATCCCAGTTCCGGCTCCCAGCCTCCCCCTTGGTTTGGTCAGTCCCCGGCCCGGCGCTGGTGGAGGAGAGGTGATGGGGCGGTGAGGAGGAGGTGGTCCCGGTGTCCTCCCCCAACACACCCCCCACCCGGCCCGGGCCTCATTTGCCTAATGCAATGCGGCTGAACTCTCGCTGAACTCGCCTGGCGGCGCCTCACCTCCGGATGACCCACCCACCAATGCCCGTGACATCACCCGCTCGCCAGCCCGCCCGCGGGGCTCGCCCGCCGGCCCCCGGCCCCCCGCGGGCCGGGCGAGCGCCCCGGAAGACGCGGAGAGTGGCCGCAGGAGGCGAAGGGCCAGGGTGCGCGGGGCCAAGTGTCTGCGCCACGAACGCGGCGTGCCGGGCGTCGCGGGTGTGACATTGTGCAGCTCAGGCGCTGTGTGAGGATGAAACACCCGGCTTGTGTCATTGTCTGTGACATCATGTGTGACTCCGGCCGCCCGCCCGCCAGAACCCGACGCCGCAGCGCGGATATGCTTTGGCAGAAACGCGTGCAGAGGGGGCTCTCCTCCCCAAGCTCTGCGTGCTTCCGGCGAGCAAAGCCCCGCCCAGGGTGTCTCCCAGCCGCGCAACCAGGACCGGCCCCCCACCGCGCAGTCCGGCCCGGGAGAGCTTAGAGGAGGGGCTGGTGCCTTCCAGCTGACCACTTCCTCCCGGAAGCCCTCGGGATGCCTCTTTCAGTGGAGGAAAGGCCTAGGGTGGGAAGGCCCATGAAGAAGGGGGATGTCCCTAGAGGAGAGGGTATCCTGTTACTCCCACTGACCCTGCAGCAGAGCTCCCTCACTCTAAAAGGGGATAGGAATTGACATGCTTCCCAAGGATATTCCTCTAGAAGCCAGGTTCTTAACCTATGTTGTCAGTTAATCCTCAAGCAACTCCCAAGAGATAAGTGGGCATTATTCCTATTTACAGATAAAGAAACTGAGCTCTTAGCAAAGCTAGGTGGGTTGTCCCAAGTCCACATTGCTAATAAGGAGTAGAGTATTTGAACTTTCTGCTGCCAAAGCCCATATTCCCACCATGCCAGGCTGATTGAAGAAAAAGTATTTTCTGAGCACCTCCTATGTGGATACTTTGGTAAGCCCGTTCTTGCAGACCTTAGGGAGCAACAGCCATTAAGCATATAATCATAAATATATATATAAATGTAATTACAAACTGAGGTAACTGGTATTATGAAACAACTATAATACATGCTTTGAAGGAGAACTGATGTAGGTACCTAATTTAGGTTGAAGAGTCAGGGAGGACCTCAAGGCAGAGACCTAAAGAAAGAGTAGAAATTTAGATAAGTTAGGCAAAAAGTAGGAAGGAATGTGGTCCCAGTAAAGGAAAGAGCCTGTGCAAAGGTCCTGGGGTTAGAGATGGGGGGGGGGGTGTTTTCATTCAAGGTACTGACAGAAGACTAGGTTAGCGGGAGCTTAAAATTCAAGAGGAAAACAGACACAAGACCAGGCTAGAGAGGTGGGCTGAGGCCAGACCAGGTGGGCTTGTTGGCCTCAAATGACTGGGATTTTATCCTCAATGCAAGGAGAAGCCACAGAAAGCTTCCAAGCGGAGGAGAAGCAAGATCTGATTTACAGTGGTATAAGATCTTTGGAGCAGCTGTGTGAAGAATGGCTTGTAGGAGGGCAAGAGAGACCAGTGAGTAGCTGCTGCAATGGTCCAGGCAGTACAACAGGGCTGGGGGAGGCAGCAAAGAGGACTCTGGCGTGTGGCTTGTGCAGAAGCAAAGCTCCCAAGACTGTAAAGCACAGACGTCTACTGGCCTGGTGGACAGGTGGCTGTGGGGCTCCCACGTGAGGTCTCCCCTGAGTGTAGTCTGGGCTGCAGACAGAACGCTGGGGTCTGGAGCACATATGCAAGCCTTGGCAGCGGGTGAGTGCCAGGGAAGAGGGCAGTCTGCTGCCACAGCCCTTGGTATCTTTCCTCCCAAATGACCTAGCTCCTCGGTACCAGGTACGTGCGAGGCTCTGTGTTCACTGCTGCGAGGTACTAAGGGATTCTCCATCAAAGACTCTGCGGAAAAGATCTCCCAAATGATTACAGCTCACGGCAGGAGCTAGGTGGGAAGAAGTCACTTCGTGGTAGAGAGATGAGTGTTGGAAGAAAAAAAAAAAAAGGACTCACAGGCATTCAAAGGCGCAAGAGTGTCGTGAGAAAGGGGGAACGGCTGAAGGTTTCTGGGAAGAGGCGGCATTCAGGATATTCCTGAAAGGATGGATAGGATTTCTGGAGCTGGAGAAGGGGGAGATACCTGTTCTGGGCAACAGCAGTGTCCTGGGGCAGAGAAGAGGGGGTGGAAAGGAAGGCTCTGTCAGCTGAGGGAGAACTCCAGGGGCAGCTGCCTGCAGGCCCGAGGCCCCGTCCTCCTCTGCTGCTCCTTTGTCACATTCCCCACGGCTCCTCCAGGGCTGTGTGCTCTGCAGGCCCTCGGCAGGTGTGGGCTGAACTGAACTGGCCACCACTTGTGCCAGGCCCCCTCCCATCCCCAACCCCATCTGGAGGGCATGACAAACAGGAAATCAGGAGGCCCGGAGCCAGACAGACATTGGGTCCCAGTACAGGGTGGCCATCCCCCAAGACAACGATGCCCGGTTCCACCCGCCTCGTCATCACTGCTCTTGCAGGGCACTTGAAGCTCACTCACGCTCTCATCAGCCAGCAGGTCACCGTGGCCTCAGAGCAACTCATCCAGCCAGGAACGCAATAACAGTTTTGCTTTAAAGGGGAGGATACAGACTCAGAGAGAGGATGGGTGACCTGCCCAAGGCTGCACAGTCCTTTTTTAGGACTTCTGCCCGTGGTGCCTTGGTCTGTGAGCGGAGAGAGGTTCCCGGCAACCCAGAAATCAAACTGGGGAGGGGAGGGCCTCTACTGCTGACCTAGCCAAGGCTGATCTAGCCAGTCTACCCCGGGAGACCCAGCTCGGCAGGCTGTGCCTGACTCCATGGAGGAGGAGGAGGAGGAAGGAGTAGTGTGGGCACCGCCCCAGAGTGATCTGGAGAAGGGAAACACTTCCTCTTTCCACAGACGCTACCCCCTAAAGGGTAGTCGTGGCCTGCACTGGCACATCCCCATGGGCACATGGGCTGTGGCGTGGGGTGGACCCAAGTCTCAGGCCAAGAGGACAGGCTTCCTTCCCTGAGTCCTGCCCGAGGGAGCCCAGCATCATCAGTGCTACCAGGCAAAAGGTGAGGGGCCCCATTTGCACTCAAAATCCCATCCAGCAGTTGCTTGGCTGACTCCGCATCTTTAGACCCCAGGAAAGGCATTGCGAGCAGTACCCTCTCGCCCTGCGCTGTCCCTCTTATTGTCCAGGGAAAGGGTGAAGAGAAGGGAGGGATGGAGGACAGAGACGAAGGGAAGAGAGTGGCAGAGGAGAGGAAGGGTGGGTCTCGCCAAGCTCCAGGCACACACACGACCAATATGTGGACAGAAAGGGGCTCCCATCTCTGTCCCGTCTACTGATTGCTTCCAACTTCCCTGCCCCCACCCTACGTACTGAAACAAAATAATAAGAACTGTGGCTTTTACACTCTGTTCCTATAGTGTCTGGGTGAGGGGAGGGCTCCTGAGCTCTACAAACTCCCGTGGGCTGCAGCGGGCCGATTCGTGGGTGGGGATGGGTGTGAACAGATTGTATCCGCAATTTCCAGGACAGGATGGAGATCCGGCCCAGGCCTCTCAGCGCTCTTTCCCTCCAGCCTTCAGGCTCCAAAACACAGAGGAGGGGGCGTGGCTTGGCTGCCTTCCCCTGCGCCCCCTACTGGGGGAAGGCAGGAGGTCCTGGGGCAGGACTGGGCCTCAGCCGTGGAGGAGGGGGTTTCAACACTGGCACTGCCCCCCCAAAGCTCCCCCCACCCAGGAGTGCCCCCCACAATACCCTCCTGCAGCTGCCTATCTGGATGGTGGAAAACAGGTCGGCTTTACCGCTCACTTAACCCAGTGAGCTTCACCTCCGCCCACCCTGTTGTCTCATGTGCAACAGGGATACTGACCCTCTCCCAGCATCTTAGGGATTAAGGTCTGTAAAACAGAGATAAAGTCGGGGCACACAGTAGATGCTCCACAGATGTTAGCATCCCGTTCTCTCCCACTCCTACCTAGAAGGGGCCCTGGTCCCTTTTCACTGTGGGAAAGGGTACCACACAATGAGACAGGAAGGATGCAACAAGCAAGGGGCAGAGCTGAGGGCATTACGTCGGTGATACGTCGGTGATCTGTCGGTGATCTTGCCTAATCTCAACCTTTGAGGGAGGTTCTGGTAATATCCCTGTTTTAGAGACCAGGAAACGCGCTCAGAGAGGTCATCCTACGAAGTAAGTGGCAAAGCCCGAACTCCGGCTACCCCAGCCTCCTCCACAGCCCGCTTGGAATTCCGGGAGTAAGCAACCAAAAAGGCAGGGCGGTTTCCCCTCCAGCCTAGACTAGCGATAAGAGAGAGAGACCCTGCCTGACCTCCCCAAACACATAGCACAATCCACAGACCTCTCCCCTTTAAAGACTCTATGCCCTAAGTCACCGGCCCCCTCCAGCACACAGACGAATGGACACCCCCTCCTGGCTCTGGATTTGATTCTCCCAAAACACACTCAACCCTCTGACCTTCTCACCCCATACATACAAACCATTAACCCCATTCCCAACACACACTCAGCCTTGACCCCCCCCCCACAACCCTAAAACACACACAACCCTGACCCTCCTCACAATGTACACAGAATCCCAACCCTCCATAGTAAATACCAGTCCTCAGAGATCAAGCCCCAGGGGCTCTGGGGAGGTGGAGAGGGAATCCTGTACCATCTCTCGGACCTCCCACTCTGGCTCCCTGACTGGAGTAGGACAAATACCCACCCCTCCCCACAGTGACCTGGACCTGTCATTCCACAGGCCACCCACGTCTCTGAAAGGGACACCCAAGACACCCAAGGTCCAGCCTCCTCCTCACGTGGGGAGAGGGAGGGGAAAGGGAGGGGGGATTATCCAAACACCTCTGTTGGTGGGAAGTGGGAGGAAAGAGCCTCATCTGGGAGGTTTCCTACAAAGAGGGTAACCATTGCTCCTTGCAGGAATGGGAGCCACCAAGGTCTCCCTCTCCTAGGAACTGCCTGACCCCTGGCACCAGCCCCAAGCAGGGAGAGCAGGGTAATGAGGCTGCCTCCATCTCTAACACATGTAAATTTTGATCTGTCACGCTTTGTTACCCAGGACTGAGGAGCTTGGGTCACCAGGCCACCCAGCCCTGCACGAGAAGGAGGGAGATGCCTGGCTCCCTGAGGCCCATGGCTACGCCTCTGGTCACGGAGAAGAAGGTCAGGGAGAAGCTCAGAAGATGGGGGTCTGGGTAGGAAGAGAAGTTGTTTACTAGGAAGAGGGGAGGGGTAGGGAAACCCACACGCTCACAGCGGGAGGGGGCAGGAAAGGGGCATTGCCTAACCTGGGTGGGGAAAGCCAGAGAAGGCTCCACTTGCCCGAAATGTGGGCACCCCGCCCTGGGGAGAAAAGGTTACCAGGGTGGGAAGTGGGGGACCCGGAAACCCTCCCCACCTCTAAGAAAGAGGAAGAAGCTTGAAACATTTAGAGGAGGGCATGGCATTTGCTCGTCTGACACAGGGTGGGCAAGAACCCAGGCCAGGCCCCGGGCCCCTCCAACTCTGAGCAGTGCCGGGGGCTCTGTACCCATCACCTAGGGAAGGACAACTTACCCCCAACTTCTCCCTCCCTAAAAATCCCACCCTGGCAGGAAGTAGACGCTCCAGTTACCCAGCCAGCCCCCGCCCCCGCCAAGAATACAAATTCCAGTCCCTGTAGACACAATGAAGCACAGACATGCCCACCCATTCCCCAGCAACTCTGAACCCAGCGCCTGGCCTCCCTGGTCACCTAGCACAGACTGGAAGACTAGGCCAGAATCGGTCACTGTGCTATCCACCACTGCTGTGTGAGAAAACAGAAGATGGAGTGTGGATGGCATGACAGTGGAAAAGCCGTCCTGCCTGCCCCGGTCCCAGGCCATAGGGAGGGGGAGCCTACAGGAGCACAGACGCCGAGCCCCTGCTCCAGCGGCGGGGAGGGAGGGGCCGTGGCGGAGCCCCAGGAGGAGGTCCAGGAAGCGGTGGTGGCGGTGGGCAGGCGGCCAGTGCGGGCAGCGAGGCGCCCAGCCAGGGCCTGCCCCAGGGACAAAGAGACTCCCTGGCTCCGGGGAGAGAGTGCTGCCCCCACACCGGGACGGGGACACTGACCCAGCCCGGCCGGG